>NC_137789.1:43857854-44202453 GCF_963383645.1 Muscardinus avellanarius | reverse complement strand
AAAACCCCAAGGCAAGACCCATTCTGGAACTCAGAATATTTCAAATTTTAGAAAGGCACTTCAGTAAGAGCGGTGGCTGTTCAGTAATAGAGTTACATCTCTGGGTGTCTGATATGTATACCCAGCAATACCTGAGTAAATGAGCAGTGTAATTATTTGCAGCTCAATGCATGGATATTACTACACAAGAAGAAAAACTATGCATGCCTTTGTATTAGGCTGCATCAGGTTTTGTACTTAAAAACGAATTTGAAGAGCTTTTGGATTTGGGTATGATGTATAAGGGCAGATAGACTTAAAAATCACTTTTATTGAGATATGCTTTGTACATAAGTGTCCATTTAATATGTGGTCACTCACAATCAGCATACAGAGCATTTCTATCACCCCAACATGTTCCTTGTGCCTTTCTGCTCCAGGTCTCAAATGATCTACTTTCTATTGCCATAGACTAAAGTTGTCCTTCATAGAATTTCTTGTAAATGAAATCACAGAGTACTTTCCCTTGTTATGTTGGCTCAGTGTTTCAGAGCTTCTTCCATTTTGGTCCATGTGTCAGTGGTACTTTTTTTGGGGGGGGTACTGGGGATGGAACCCTTCTACCTCTGGGCTACACTCTCAGACCTATTTTTTAATATTCTATTTGGAAGCAGGGTCTCTGCCAGCGAGGCTGGCTTCGAACCTGTGTGATCCTCCTGTCTCCACCTCCCAAGTGCGGGGATTACAAGTGTGCTCCACCACTCTCGGCAATGGTACATTCTTTTTTATAACATTCCATAGTCAACGCACCCATGTACTTGTTGGTGGATGTTTGTGTTATTTCTTCATTTTGGATGTTACAAATGAAGTTTCTGTAAACGTGTGTACACACACACACACACACACACACACACACACACATGAAATATACACACAAAATACACACAAATATGTTTTTATATATCTGTGTATATTTGTACATTATATGTGAATATATAAATATGCACACAAATGAAATATACAAATATACCTACACATATATAGGTATACACACACCTATATATACATATATATGTATATATATAAAGCAATCTTTTCTATTAAAGTTACAAGATCACAGAGGAACTGGCAGGCTCTCATTTTGTAGTTGTAGCTTAGGTTTCCATTTTGTAACTTTTGCACAGGTATCTGTATCTTCCACTCCTGGATGTACTGGTTTCATGTTTCTCCTTTTGTAGTCTGTCCAGTAAAAACTAGTCAGCTGAATTAAATTGTGAAAGCCAAAGTCCAGCCAATAGGGAATGGCATAGTGGCCTTTGGGGTAGGAGGTAAAAAGTTGAATGGAATACACTTTTTCACAGAATAAATTGCCTTGCTGAGTTACTTTTGCTTTCATGGTTTCATGAGTGTTTTATTTTTATTTGCAGCTTTCTAAAATCCATTTCTAACTACTAACTAACTAACTAACTAACTAATTAACTATATATATATATATATATATATTAGTTATATATACACACACATATATAAATATGTGTGCCTGTAGTTTTATAATTTTATAATATAAATTATTTTGTAAACTTTGATTTTTTTGTTTCTTTTTATTGGATTGGCTTATTAGGATGTAGAGTTTTATTTTTAAAATATATTTTGAGTACAAGTCCTTTGTCAAATAATGATATACTTCACAGTAACTTTTTGGAGTTCTTAAATGTTAAGTAATGTTCAATAGCTTGGTCAAAGTTACACAGATGATTAGTAGAAAAGATAGGACTAAATATAGGCCTCCTGATTTATAGTAAAAGCTCCCATGATAGAATACTTAACTCATGCCATTTATACTATATTAAGTACTTTATGTGGAGTAGTTTAAACATTACAACTCTATGATAAAGTTAGCATTATTCTTTTATGAAAAAGAACGTAAAGATCAGAGATGATAGGTATCCTGACTAATACCACATAGCTCCTAGCCTTTACCTTCCCTGTTATATTCCAGACTTTCATTTTATTTATTTATTATTTTATTTATTTTTGTGTTGGAGATTGAATCCAAGGATATTCTACCTCTGAGATACACCTCCAGCTCTATTTTATTCTTTATTTTGAAACAGGGTCTCACTAGGTTGCAGAGAGCCTCACTAAGTAGCTGAGGCTGGCCACGAACCTATGATTTTTCTGTCTCATCCTCCCAAGTACTGGGATTACAATTGTGCACCATCACATCCGCCTACCGGACCCTTTTAGAATCCATATTTTAAGAGGGTCTGTGTTGGGTTGTACATCTTTGGTTTGTAAGTGTAGGTACTTCTGGGAAGCTTGGTTCTTCACTGGTCTGACCAGGAAACAGTAGGTTTTGTAGTCAAGATTTAAGAAAGGCTTGTGATCACTTTTCTTTTTTCTTTGTTTTTGCCCTCCTTTTGTATAAGATTCTTCCTAGGGAAGTTGGCTTAGAACTCAGGGCCAGAGAGCCTGTGGCTGCCTGCAATGAGTTTGTACACATTTAACCAAATTTTCCTGAAAATATAGCATTTTGGTTTTGATTCTTTGCATTGATTTTACAGCTTTCCATCAATGATTTAACTCTTGATCCCTTAGGGCTTCTTTTGGTTTGAAAAAGTAATTCTTGCATTGCCTACAGAAGTTTGCCTTTTATAATAACTTTTGGTATCTGCTCTCTTTAGAGCTGTATCTCATCTCATATTATCTCTTGCTCTTTCTTTTTCTGTGAATTTTATTAGAAAGCCAGACAGTAACTTTTTCTTGGTGTTTTCACTTCCACCTTCACAGAAGTTTCTGTGATCCTCTTTCATTATCATTCTCTTTCTTGCATGTACGTGTGTGTGCACACGCATGCGCGGACACACATGCACACACACGAAAACGTGTACATATGACATTGATACACTTAGGGGTAGAAAATTTCTAGGAAGGTGCTGAGTGTCCTGTGATATGAGACTCCTAAAAGAAAATCTAGAAGCCACTCTTCTTTTTATCTTAAAGTGAAAGAACGCTATGTTGTTTTATGAGAACCGGTGATCATTCAACCAGTAGTTGGGTTACTTTTATGAAGAGCATAAGACTAAATCTTCTTTTCATTGCCTTTATTTAAAGGGAAACTCAAAATGTAACATTTCTACATAAGAGAGGTTGTACACATAGGCCTACGTTTCTGACAACTTTCAAACTGGGAAATCTTTTCTGTGAGGTCACAGGAATGGGGCGAGATGACAGGAGGCTGCAGGCCCTGGGCACTCTGGTTTGAGAACTAACCTAGGATAGCATCCTTCAAATGTGGGGAATTATGTTTATGTTGACTTTCCAGGGAGTACATTTGTGCAAATGATTTCAAGGAAATCAGCTTCAAATTTTTACCTTTCTCCCATTTGCGTTTATTTTCAAACTCCCTAAGAATTCCCCTGCATTCATATTTACTCCCCAGTAGAATCTTAGTGTGGTGGTTTGTCCCAGAGTAAAAGAATCTTTAAAACCAAGCAAAATATGTCTTAGAAATATTGTTTTCTTAGAAATCTCCTTTACTGATTAATCAAAGTATCTCACTGTTTTTCCATGCACTTGTAAGCGGACAGGTCCAAATCCCAAAGAAATCACGAATGGCTTTTATCTTGGGTGTTACCAAATGTATATTGAATAACTTGGTAGTCTCAGAAAACATTCTACTTAGAAGATTAAACATGCACTTTAAAGAATTAATATTACTAAATATTATGCTAAGTGAAATTAGTCACAAAAAATAAGAAATCGGATGCTATCCCTAATGTGCAGAAGCTAGGGAGAAAATGGATCATAGGAGGAACTCTAGGCAAAGAAGGAGATTCTATAGATGAGAAAATAAGGAAACCTAACTGAGGGGATGGGAGGGGGAAGAGGGAAATTCTCTAATGTACATGATGTACATTAATAAACATATCAATGTCAATCACTAAGCCAAATATGAGAAGGAGGGGGGGAGGGAGCGGGGTGTGAATTAGGAATGGGCTAATTGGGTGATGTGTGCATATATGCCTCCACCATCTGGTACCCCATTAAGATGTATGACTATAGCTGGGCGTGGTGGCGCACGCTTGTAATTCCAGCATTCCGGCGGCTGAGACCTGGAGGATCGCGGTTCACGGACAGCCTCAGCTACTTAGTGAGGCCCTCTGCAACTCAGTGAGACCCGGTTTCAAAATAAAAAATAAAAAATAGGGAAGGGGGTGTAGCTCTGAGGTTAAATGCCCCTGGGTTCCATCCCCAGACCCGCAAAAAAAGAAAGAAAAAAGAAAGAAAGAAAGAAAAAGATGTATGATTACAATGCACCAATAAAAAATAAGAAAAGAATTAATATTACTAACCTGTCCAAATTTGTATGTTCAGAATTCGGGACATCGATGATACAAATTTAGCTCCACCCAAAAAAGAAATATATACAAATAGGATGCTTGTTTATTATCAGTGACTTTAAACATTTTCATCAGCAACTCTGTTACAGGTCTATTTTTTTGTGTGTGGGTCTGGGGATGGAACCTAGGGGCATTTGACCTCTGAGCTACACCCCCTTCCCTATTTTTTATTCTTTATTTTGAAACTAGGTTTCACTGAGTTGCAGAGAGCCTCACTAAGTAACTGAGGCTGTCCATGACCTGCGATCCTCCGGTCTTAGCCTCCCAAATGCTGGGATTACAAGCGTGTGCCACCACACCTGGCTTACAGATCTATTTTTAAAATAAGCTTACTTTTCTTTCTATGTGAATGTAATATGGCAAAAATCAGACACTGATTGACATTAAAAGACTTTTTTTTGAAAGTTTTTGTTTATGGAATAACTTGTTTTTATGTATTTGTGCTGAGAATATTCATTCTGATGTAACATCTTTTAATTACCTGCCCCATTTAAGGAGTCTAAGCAGTGTGTAAATCAAAGAAGTGCAGAACATGGCTCAGAGCCATGTAGCACTCATAAAAGTAATTTTTACTGTGCAGCTGCATTTATCCTCCAAGGAAGAGAAGTATTAGAATTTGACCAATTTAGTGACAGAATTTCACAAAACCCTACCCAAAGGGGGAAAAACCCACAAAACTTATACATAAGAGATGAAAAGCAGAGGATATAACAAAAAATGAATATGAAAGTGGCTGGTACTTAAAACAACCTTAGAAAGCCTAAAGACTAAAAAACTGAGATTTTCAGAATATCCTAGCAATCATGAAAAAGAACTTCAAAAAGTATTGGGAGAGAGAAGGGGCAGCCAGACCAGACCTGCTATTTGTAGTGAGTGGTTTACCGTGGACAGAGGACACCTTAGCTGTTATTTTCCTTTTGCTTGCCTTTGCTTAGTATAATGATCTTTGGGTAGAAAAAGATGTTATGAAGAAACCAAAGCCAACTGGAAGTAGGCAGGACCTATGTGTTCTAAGTGAACTCAGGAACTCTGACCAGTATCTTTCAAAATCTACAAAAACTAGACAATGAAAATGCTGAACAACAGGGATATGATGATTGGGGATGAGCAAGCAGAATTCTGATTTATTTATTTATTTATTTATTTATTTATGGTGGCACTAGGGGTGGAACCCAAGGGATTTTCTACCTCTGGGCTATACTCCCAGACCTATTTTACATTTTATTTGGAAACAGGGAATCACTAAGTTGCTGAGAGCCTCACTAAGTAGCTGAGGCTGGCTTCTAACCAGTATGATCCTCCTGTCTCCGCCTCCCAACCATGGGGATTACAAGTGTGCGTCACCACGCCCAGCTAGAATTCTTATTTTTACAGTAGGGCAAAAGTTGGGTGTGGTGGCACACACTTGTAATCCCTGTGCATGGGAGATGGAGACAGGAGGATCGCGCAGTTTCGAAGCCAGCTGTGCTGGATTAAGAGACCCTGTTTCCAAATTTTAAAAAAAGTATAAAATAGTTCTGGGAGTATAGCCCAGAGGTAGAAGGGTTTTCAGGAACCCCAGACCACCATACCACCATAAATAAATAAATAAATAAATAAATAAATAAATAAATAAAATAAAGTAGGGCAAAAAGAGTAAGTTCAAGCCAGGCATGGTGACACATGCTTGTAATCCTAGCATTTTGGAGGCTGAGGAAGGAGGATCTGGGTCTGTGGACAGCCTTAGCCACTTAGTGAGGCCTTTAGCAACTCAGTGAGACCCCGTTTCAAAATAAAGAATAAAAAATAGGGCTTGAAGGCCGGGCGTGGTGGTGCACACTTGTAATCCCCATGCTTGGGAGGCAGAGACAGGAGGATTGCGCAGGTTCAAAGCCAGCCGCGTTGGCTTTAGAGACCCTATTTCCAAATAAAAATAAAATAAAAAAATAAAATAGGTCTGGGAGTGTAGCCTGGAGGTAGAAGGGCTTCCAGGAACCCCAGTGCCACCAAAAAAAAAAAAAAAAAAAAAAAAAAGAGGTATAGCTTGGAGGTAGAATGCCCCTAGGTCCCATTCCCAGTACTGCAAAAAAAAAAAAAAAAAAAAAAAAAAAAAAAGAGTAAGCACAATAATGCCACAATATATGATGTATTTATTGAGCCTTTATTAAGTCCCAGGCATTGTGTTTGGGGCCAGGTCTATACGAATGAACTGATAAAGTGGTCCTCACCTAATGGGAGTGCAGAGTCAATGGGAGACACAGATCAGAGGGTAAACAACTTCGAGTAGTTTGAAAAGGGAAGTGTGTGGTGCCTGAGAGAGCACTGGTCAGGTACCTCTGGTCTAGAACAGGTTATCAAAGAACTGGCTTGGGAAATAATGAAGTAGTGATCACTGGGACATCTCATAACTTCACCCAGTCACTGCCAATAATACTGTTTCTTTTTCTCACAAAGAATAGACCGGACAGTCATTCATTCAGTCACTCATTTATTTATTAATTTAACAAATCCAATTGAAGAAAGTATTTTTTAGCATGTATGATGTGCCAGGCACTTTTCTGGGCACTAGGGATATAGCAGTGAACAAAAGAATGAAACATCTGCTCTCATGGAACTCATACTCCGGGGATACATTTAGACAGAAGCCAAGATAAACATGTAAAACACGTAGTGTGTTAGATATGGGTACATTGTAAAACCGGGTAGAGGAATCTGAGTTGTGTTTGAGTAAGACGTTATATCTTTGGATAAAATGGGGCCAAGCAAGGTCTCACTGAGAAGGCAACTGTGAAATTAAGACTACAGAGAAACGAGAGTGTTCAGTATGTCCAGGAGGCGGCTGCAACATGTTGAAGATAGAGCAAGTGCTAAGGCTCTGAGGTGGTAGTACTCGAGACACACAAATCTACTGGCGTAAGTGGAGTGGACTGAGCAAAACTGAAGGTAGTAGCCTATAAGGTAAAGACTATGCCCAAGGGCCAGATGGTGTTTGATAGATCACTGCACAATTTTGGTTTTAACTCTGAGTGAGGTGGTTTTTGAGTATTGAATGATGAGACATGACTTATTTTTTCACGATAACTTTGACCACAGACTAAGGAGTAAAGGTGGGAGTAGGTGAGAGGGGCCGGCATTGTGGAAGTGGAGATGCTGCAAGACGATCAGATTCTGAATATATTTTTGATGTTAGAACTGTACTGTTTGCTGTAAGATTAAGTATGGGATTTGAGACAAGAGAAAAGTCAATTATTCCACCAAGATTTTAGCCTGGGAGAGTAAAAAAAGTCTCACTTTTTGAGATGAAAAGGCTGCTGGAAGGATTAGTTTATGGTGGTAGTAATACAGTTGCAAAACCATTTGACTTGGAGGTAGTTATCAGAAGTTCTTTGTTCAGCATGTTAAGTTTGGAAACCTTTATTTTGACATTCAACGGAGGAGCCAAACAGGGAGATACACAGGCCTGGAGTTCATGGAAGAACTGGGCTGCAGGCATCGATGTGCAGCCTTTCCAAAGGCCATGAGTCTGGATGTGATCATGTAGGTATAGATGTGGTTAGAAAAGAGAAATACAAGTACTGAGTTCTGGGATACATCAGAGTTCAGATGTCAAGGAAATGATGAGGAAGTAGAGAAGAATTCTCCAGAAATGTAAGAGGGGAAAATCAGGAAGGTATAGCTTCCTGGAAGCCAAACAGATAAAGTGTTTCAAGGGGGAGCAAGAGTTCAGAGAAAGGCAATAAACATGGTGAACCTGGACGTTAGTAAAACATGTGGCAAAACCCCATCAACAAGGAAAAAACCTATACACTGGGTGGGAAGAAGTAAGCTAGATTTATAGCCAACATCCCAGTTGTAGTCAAAGATCCTGACTTACGGAATACTATTAACTCAGGTAATATATCTTAAGCATTTAAACTCTTTGGCTCTAGTTAGCAAAATTGAAAACTCCTGTAGGTCTGAAGCTTGTAATGGAAAAACAATCATTTTTAATATAAATGAAATTATATTGTATAGCATACCAATATTATATTATATTGTATAGAGAATGTGCACATTCTCTAATTCCTGGCCACAAGTTTTCTGATATGCCTCCTAGGGAGTCATGTCCTGCCCTTGAATTGAAGGAAGATTACAGAAGTCTCTAAGTGTCCTAGGACTCTCATCTGAGCCCAATCTTTATTGTCTTTTATATCAACAATTTGGATGAAATCATAGGAGAAAATGATATTTTATGGACATTTCAAAGCTTTAAATTTAATCTCTTCTCATGATAAGATATGAATTCAAAAGAAACTTGAGTAAGAGTTGGCAATCTATTGACAATTTTGGAGCATAGGAAGGTATGAGAAGACAAGAATACTGAAAATATGGTCTTTGTTTAAACAGTAAAGAATTAGACCACAAACAACAGATAACTCAGTTGAATTTAGGTGATAATCTGCAGTAGATAATTAAAAGGATGGTTTGGGACCATCTTGAGGAGGAAATGATATGACAGATTGCCATGGTGCCTTTGTTATGTTCCAGGATATGATTCCTTCGCTGGGAGAAAAAGAAACTATACTTTTTTGATCTGTTTGATAATAACGTATCATTGTATCACTGAAGCACCATCAAAGAGTCTAAAGCAGAGTAATACAGTTGCAAAACCATGTGACTTGTAGTCAGAGGACCTGGATATAGGTTCTAGCTTTTCATCTTCTTTATGTGGTCCAGGAAAATAAACTTGACCTCTGAAAATCTGTTTCTGAAAATGGTGAAAATAATACGAGCTGCTGTCAGAATCAAGTGAGAGAGACACATAGATGAAAATAATCTATAAAGCATAAAGTAACATCAGTTATATCTAGGCAAACTGGGCTATGACTAGAATAGGGAGAATATTGGACACCATACCCAGGAAGCATATTTAAGGGTTTGAGAAGACTCAGAGGTGGTGACAGTGGTGACAGTGGGAATGAGGTGACCGTCTTCAAATAGTTGAGGAATGTTAGGTGGGGGAAGGACTTTGTTTTGTTTGGTCCTAAGAGGTAGCAGTAGGGCAGAATGTGCAGAGCTAGACTTATGGTCACAGAGAAAGGGCATTCAAGAGAGCTGTGGCATGACTATCGTAGGACAGCAGAAGCCCCATCAATGATGGTCTCCAACCATGGGATGGATTAGTACTTGGCAGGAAAAAGGATTCATGAGTTAGACAACTGCTTGGGCACAATGACCCCTTTCTATTTTCTGACTTGAAAAGTAGATTATTCCATGACACTGTCAATATATTCATTTTCCTACATATTCCTGTACCATATGACATTCATGAGTTTAGTATGCCATTTAGTTAGGATTGTATTTCCACCATTATTTGATTCTATGCTTAGAAAGGTAATTAAATTATTTCCCCCCACTCTGCTTTGGCTGTCTGACATTCGTTCTGACCATTTCTACGTCTTAGAAACAGCAGACCCCAGAGAGACTTCATATTATATGAAAGAATTTTCCAGGGCCAAACTAACTGCCTTCAATCTGTATCCCAAGTGAAGGAACAACTTTGATCTGTCAACTGTGAAAAGTAAACTGGGCACGACCATCACTCATCGCCAATCATTTCACTTAATGACATTTGTTAACTTTATTCTGATATTAGATCATGGTCCTCCTTTGTTCTGTCAGAGTTTTTCCATCCAAGCTCTAATTACTTCCATTTACATGTATCGGGAGAGCTCAGAAGTCCGATGTCTTTAGGATGAAGTTTATCTCAGCATGTCTCAAATTTTGAAAATAGTTTGTTGTATTTGTTATTTTCCCAGGGAAGTGGAGAAAACAAAGAGATCAACCTTAAAGTTGAATACACTTTAAAGTGCTCACTCCATTGCCCTTGAGACCACAAGTGTTTCTTTGCCTCTGCAATGTGTTTTCTAGCTCCTTTGCTTCTGTTTTACCTTTGCACCGAGAAGGCCCCCAAATGGCAAATGATTGATTCTTAAAGGATAAAACTTCAGAGAAACTGTCAAAGTGAATCAGGCTGCACCCAACCCGAAGAACCCTTCTGGGATCTGAAATGTTTTAAGTGGCTTATGTGATTAAACCTTTTGCTTCTGTAAGATATCAGAACACCAAATGCAGGTGATTTTTTAATAGCACATAGAAGACAAGCTCATCCATTCTTACCCCTTTTCATGAACATCTTGAAATGAGCTTAATAGGATGAGCTATGTACTACTGCATAGTAATTCTCAAATATTTCAGTATTTCTTAAAATTATTCCCTTTAAATTTATATTTAAATATGAAAACCTGTTTATACTATATACAGACAAAATCCTCTAGAATGAATTGATCTTAAATTATTTGGAGCTGGGCATTGTGGTGCACACCTGTAACCCCAGTATTTGGTAGGCTGAGACAGAAAGATTGCAGGTTTATAGCCAGGATCAGTAACTTAGTGAGACCTTCTACCTTCTGCACCTTAGTGAGACCCTGATTCAAAATAAAAAATAAATTAGGGCTGGGAGTATAGCTCAAAGGCAGAATTCCCTGGGTTCAATCCCCAGTACCACAAAAACAAAACAAAACAAAAAGCACACACTCAAAAAGCTGGGGGTGCAACTCAGAGGTAGAATGTTTCTTGGTTTAATCCCCAATATCAATCACTGAACAAATGACTGACTGAATGAACATTTGAAAGGGGTGTGTGTGTGTGTGTGTGTGTGTGTGTGTGTGTGGTGCTGGGGATGGAACCCAAGGCCTCATGCATGATAAGCAGTACTCTCCCACTGAACTATGTTCCTAGCACACTACTGAAAATATTTGGTCAAAATCATTGGACAAGACAACTGTGTCTACCATAAAATCATACAACTGGAATTGGCTCCATGCTCATTTTCTAGTTGTTCTTAAACTATGAGCATGCTACTCTACCTCTGTCCTGTCTCACATCAGAAGGCTGAGATAACTTGGACAAGAGAGTACATGTAAAATTATGTATCTTTCTTTCACAGGGCTAACAAAAATAAAAATGAAACTATATATGTTAAATTTTTAAAATTTGTTTCTTTTTTTGTCTTCAGGTATGTATGTAGGCAGGTGATTATGTTCAGGGAACATGCTTATATATTGAGTTAATCCAACCATTAAAGAATTATACAAATAAAATTAAGGCTCCTAATCAATTTTATTTCAATAAAATATACAATTATAAATTTTGATATGCCTATCAAATTGCTTATGTTAGAATGTCCTTGAGAGTACATGCCCTTTTGTTGAATAAACATGGATTAAAATAAGCTGCCAGAATTCTTATTATCAGTAATGTGCTGGAAATAATGATCTTTAGGATTGTAGTTAATAACCTGTGGAAGAGACTGGATTTGATACCTTAGTTCTTAACTCTTCCCAGCATGTCACCAAGAATGACAACCATTTTAGACATTTTGACTTGAAATTAGGCCTGAAAATAGCTACTCTCTTGGGGTGAGTTAACATTTAATGTTGAGTAAGTAGAAATGACTGCTGATTTTCATTCTTTATATTAATTCCACAGGGAGGGTGAGCTAGTAAAACATTTGTGTGAGCTGGTCATTATTTGAAATTTATTTACCAAAGTAGCTTACGTAATAATCATCCCCGTGCTAAATCAGTCAGTCAACAAGTTTTTATTGAGTCCCCACTGGATTAGAGTAATGTACAGTAATGATGTATGTAGTAGTGTACAGATGTATGCAGCAAAGATTAGACATGAGCTCGACCCTGAAGGCCTTACAAGTCATTAGAGGAGACAAACAGACACATATCATCAACTGAAATGTAACTAGATGACCTAACTCCCGGGCATGGAGGAGTAATGGCTGGGCTGGGATTGTTCTGGTGGGTGATGGGATGGGTTCAGTGTGGGAAACTTCCATGCTATAGGTGTCTTGGCCTGGATAACATTGAAGAAAGTTAGTGGCTTGGTAGATGAGCAAATCAATTTGACTTAGTGCATATAGCATAACTTAGACAAAGACTAAAGTAGAGGATGGGAGTCTTTATCTGGAGGTATAGCAAGATGGACAAACATACAGGTAAGACAGGTATTGAATGGAGTTATTCAAATTGAACAGGACTGACACTGGATGGGTATGAATTTCATATTCCAATATTAAGCTCAGTTTTTAGCTTTATTGTGGCATGATTTACATTTTTTAAATTGTACACTTAATTAATTAATTAATTAATTAATTTGGTGGTACTGGGGTTCCTGGAAGCCCTTCTACCCTCCGGGCTTCACTCCCAGACCTATTTTATATTTTTATTTGGAAACAGGGTCTCTTAAGCCGTCAAGGCTGGCTTCAAACCAGAGCGATCCACTGGTCTCTGCCTCCCAAATGCGGGGATTACAAGCGTGCGCCACCACTCCTGGCTAAACTGTAGACTTTTAATGTATGCATTTTTGATGAGTTTGGACATATACATACCACACTGAGATGCCATCACCACAATCAAAGTGTTAAACAGAACTCTCACCTCCAAAAACTTCCTTGTGTTTCTGTTTTTCTTTCCACTTTTTATTTGGGGGTAGGGTGGAATAAGAATACATAGTATAAAATCTATCCTCTTAACATATTTTAAAGTGCACAATACCATGTTGTTAACTATAGGTACTATTGATCTGTAGAGCAGATTTCTAGAAATTTTTCATTTGACATAACAAAATCTTTGTATCTCTTGGAAAACAGACCTACATTTCCCCTTACCTTCTATGCCATGAGCAGGTTTTTATATCAATGCTCCCTGCTTAAGCAAACCCACTAGTTCCCAGCCAACCACCATCATTCGGCATCACAAGAAAATCACTGGTGGACCTTTTCTGTTATCAGTTCTTTCCCACATTTGAGCATGTGAAGTTAGATTCTGATTTTTTTCTGGCATTTAATCTTCTTTCATATTTTAAGGAAAGAGCCAGACTTAGTTAAGAAGAGGTTCTAACTTTTTTGACTATGGAATGAATGAAGAAGGCTGCTCCTTTGAATGATTAGGCTTCTTGGAATACTTTATGGTAACAACATCCAGCCAAGAAGGCTGGATAGCAGTGAACAGTAGTTGCTGGGAATGACAGATTTGCGGTGGTATCTGAGCCAGGCAACTCTAATCTGAGCCTCATGTGCTAACAAGGTTCACTAATCAATCCCCTATGACTCTTTATCTTTATTAGGTGAAAAATGTATATCAGTCTGGCCCATGACTATGCTAGTAAAATTCTTCTCCAGCTCCTTAATTTTCAATTCAGAGACTTTTCTCTGATTCTTCATCAAATCTATAATTTATAAATCACTTAATATTAAAAGGTGGCTTCCTAGATCTTTACTTACATTATCTCATTTAAACTATACAATAGGCCTGTGAGGTAGAGAATATTAGCTTTAAGATGAGAAAAGAGTTGAATGTTTTTGTGGTCACCAAGCAGAGTTTCAAACCAAGGTTGGCCTGACGCTAGAATTGATTCATTTCCATTATGCCACACCAGCTGGCCAGGTTTTTATAAATGGTTACCTTCAAACAACCCCTCGCAGGCTATTTCAGTGCCACTCTTGTTCATCTGAGTCTGGAGATCAGAGAATATTATGATCTCTTTTTGCTTATTATAACTGTTCTAGTGAACTAAGTATTTATTGACAACTCCTTGTGTGTTGGGAAGTATGCAGTAAGGGATGTTAGTATTAGGGAGATAAGGTTCTTGCTTTAGGAATTTACTAATGGACTTTTGTCTTCTATCTACTTCTATCTAAAAAGCCTTTGAATCCATAGGCTTTTCCCTATGCTTGGAGTTTCCTTCCCCCATTTTTTAAAACCAGTTTTCAAACTTTCTTCAGATACAAGCTCAGGAAAATTCAAGTAAACCCCACTTTTTTGGGGGAAGTTCTCTCTAATTCCTCAGATACATTTGAATGTCTTTCTTTTATGAACCAGCAGTACTTTACTTGTGAACCCATATCTGTTTTTGAGCCACTCTCTACCTGAGCATCCACACTATGCCAGTGAGGATACTTTGTCAATTTCACACACGTGAAGCCTCTTTTCCACCTATAATCACATATCAGTGGCACACACTCACCACTCATCCATCATCTCCTTTAGTCACTCCATTTAATAAGCATTCACTACATGTGAGCTACTGTGTCTGATATTAGGAGGGTAAAAATCTAATAGAATGCCTAACGCAAATGTAGGAACTTGCATTTCTTTCTTTTTAATATTGTTGGATTAGGCTGGGACCTCCAGTAGGTCTCCCTTTGTCTTTATCTTTCTCTCCTTCCTTTTCTATGTCATTTATGTGTGTGGTGATAGAGATAACAGGCATGTAGATGTAGTATGTATAGTACATACATGTTTATGCTGTATATGTGATACATGTCTCTATGTGTGTGTATTCAAGTGTTTGTGATGCTATTTGAGTATTGCCAAGGCTGCTTATAGCATAAGAAAGGAAGCTTATCATGGAGGTATATTATGGATTATAATCTTAGATAATGTTAAAATCATAACTGCTCCAAGATTCTAGAGAAGCAGTAGAGGAAAGCTGTGTGTGTGTGTGTGTGTGTGTGTGTGTGTGTGTGTGTGTGTGCTTTGGAGCCAGACCCCTGAGGAGTAAATGGAAACCCACTGATCACCAGCTTTGTGACTGAAGATAAAGCCCTTATTTCCTTGTGTTAGTGCAATCTGTATATATCCCTGGATACTCAAAGAAAGGAGTAGTTTCTATTCAAAGTGTTCTTGTGATAATGAAGGGAGATGATATATGTAAAGTGGTTAATAGTATCTAAGACATATTAAAGATCAATAGATAATAGATAAATTAAGCAAGAAAAAATATTGACTGTAAAGGAAGGAAAATGAAACACAATAAAGTCAACAGAGATTTTAACCAATTTTAGAGGCCATTGTCACTAAATTGTATTAGAATTTGATGTCAAATTTTGCTGGGCTTCACAGACAGTGCTGAGAAATACTTTTTCCAAAGTGAAATAGTTGATGTGATAATACTTGTTGCCATGGGATTTTACCAGATTAATAATTAATAAAAAATGTTAGTGAAAAATTAAGAGTTTCTGAATCTTAAATATGGTCACTTTACTTACTTTTTGCATACATCTTTCTACATACAGTCACTATAAAGGGTGTGTTTTTTCTATTACTATTAAGTGGATTACCTTTCCATCATACAAGTTAATTAAATAGCTGTGCATTTACTCGTAGGTTACATTTCTTAAATGAAACTCGTTTGATTTGTTCTTGTGTGTCCACGTAAGGTGCTTTAAAAATAAGTAATGGGAACAGCAATTATTAGAAAATAACTGGCTACCTCATCTTTGACTCAGGTAGTTCAGTACTATAAAATCCATTGTGTTTCAGAGCAAACCAAAGGAGTCTACCATTGATGCAAGGGACACTGCCAAACTTGGTTTTGAAGGTACTTGGGATATTACCTATAATTTCTTAATAAATTCCAGCAGCCTTTTTTGGTAATTAGGGAATAGGCAAAGCCCTCAGCAGCATGCCAGTACAGTGGAGTAATGGCCATTAAAGACATGAGCTTTGGGACTATTTGGAAACAAATGGTCATTTCACCAGAAAAGTAAAACAAACTGAGCAGTTTTACTCAACTTTCCTTCTTCGGCTCTGTGCCATATTTATAGGTCAACTCCAACTAGTCAGTTGCGGTGAATTTTTTATTTGTCAGTTATATGAATTTTCACTATGGCAGTGCTTAGCTCTGTTCTCCATGCTCTGATAGCAGGTACATGTTTATTTTATTTATTTAAAGAAAATGCTCCACTATTTTTTCATATAAGATTAGATTATAAAACAACTACACAGACTTAATCCAGTTATCTCTAGCCCCTCCTAGATGAAGACTGCAAATAAACTCATGGATTGTTCTTCCCCCTTTGCCTTTTAAGTCTGAGTAGCATTTTGACTAAATACATTTTATTTTTTATTGGTGGAAACATTGTGAAAAATGTTAAGCTATATATATTTGCTTCTCTACCTCATTCACAATATAGCTTTCTGACTATGATTAGCTGTCTTGTGATTTCTTTACTTTCTACTCTTTCTAATAACCTACAAGGAGCAAAAGTATGGTGAAAGTGAAATAAAGAAGGAAAAATCACTGTAAAACTGCCTGGTTGTTATTTGGACAGTTAGGATATTTTGCTTTTGTTAAAAACACTGAATAATGAAATAATAAAGCTTTAAAGAATTGTTGGTGTACAAAGAGAAAGGTAAAATACAATGCAGGTGAGACGTGTTTGTGTTAGCTTTGCACACCATGCTATGCTTGGTGAATGTAGTCCTGTTTTTTGTGGGTTGTCTTAAATCCCTATTGCAATTTTTGGTTAAGTCGAGCTCTTCTCAGTTATACTACTATTCCATTTGGTCTTTAAGCAGAAAGGGCAATATAAGATAAGAAAGCATCATAGTAAAAGGAATGGATCATGGATGTGGTTTGGTCAAAATATTTATGTTCTTATAATGGCAAGACCATAGGCTTTGGTTCTGAGCCTTGGTAGAAGTCTTAGCAGTTAAGAAAGAAGCCCAGAACTGGCATCAGACATGGTTCCTTCAGAAAATTCTCAGGGAGTCAGGCTCATGAAACTTCAAGAGTAAGGACCTTAGAAGTCATTACTACTTTGTATCAGAGATGAAGAAACTGAGATTGCACACGGAGGCCAGGGCTGGCACTAAAGCACCCAGGGAGTCAGGGCAAAGCCTGTGTTAAAGCGTAAGTGCAAACCTTGCTCTCATACCATAACAGTGCTATAGTTGGCAGTATAACTTCCATCCCACTGGGGACTAATATTACTGTAGGTTTTAGAGGCTGAAAGTAAAGAGACAGGAACACAGAAGACCGGCCTGGGCAACAGAAGACCTAGGGCATGGTTGTTTCCCTAAGTCTTTGAACAAAGCTTCATCAACACTCTAAATATTAGTTTTCTCATTGGCCACATGAGTATTTATCCCATCTCCCCAATGACCAAATGAAATGTTGATTGTGAATGTGCTTTGACAATTAAAGGTAATTTATTTGTAAGGCATTGCAGAATGCTATTGGCCATTTCTTTCTAAGGAGTTCCTAACAGCTATGCATGGTTGCAGAAATATCTCAGAGGAAGACAAATAATGATCTGGCATTCCAAATGAACCTTTATCCCACCCACATTCTTGTATGAAGTCCTTAAGAAATTTGCTTTTAACTCAGCAAGAGATGAACATTCATCTTATTTATTCATTCATGAACTCATTTATTGGATAAACGAGGCATAAAAAATAATAGTCTTTGCTCTTCCCTAAAGAGGGAACAGACAGGTAAATAAATGTGATCTAATATGGCAAGTGTTATATGTTAAGCACTGGGAAAAATAAAAGAGAAAATAAAGGGTTAGGAAGAGTGTTTAAGAAAGAAGTGGTCTTGAAGATTGAGTATTACTGGGACCAGCTGGAAAGGTGAGGTCATACATAAGGGAGAGGCAGGTGTGGGAGAGGAGGTGTTGCCTGGTAAGCCAGAGAGCAGGGAGTACGGGAACCATTGAAAATGCATCTAGGCAGACGGGGTGACATCAAATTATGAATATCCTTAGTTAGCATGCTTAGGAGATTGGTTTTCATCTAAAACATGTGGGAAGACACTAACATTTATCTATATTTTTTCCAGTTAAAAATGAGACAAGTTAATTATTAAAATAGTATAACAGTTTATACCAAATACAAAGAAAGTTAAAACAGATAAACCACTCATCCGAATTTCTAGAACTGCAATCACTGCCATTAAATGCATATTGTTTTAGACTTCTCTCTATGCACACAAACAGACTGAAATACTCTTTATAAAAATAGAATTGTGTTCTGGATCTGGCCACAGGTCACTTGAATTAACATAAACTCCATCCTCCTTGAATCTTTTAGTTATGAAAGCAGAGACATATAGATACAATATAAGAATAACATTTAAATGAGCCAGGCTTGGTGGCGCACACCTGTAATCCCCGTGCTTGGGAGGCTGAGACAGGAGGATCACACAGGTTCGAAGCCAGCCTCAGCTATTTAGTGAGGCTCTCAGCAACTTAGTGAGACCCTGTTTCCAAATAAAATAGAAAATAGGGCTGGGAGTATAGCCTGGAGGTAGAAAGCCTCTGGGTTCCACCCCCAATACCACCACCAAAAAAAAAAAATTAAACATATAAATTAATTTTAAAAAACATTTCTGGCATGCAAGAAATAAAGGAAACTTTAAGTTTGAATGACTTAACATATGAGCAGATACTATGATGTTTTGGAAAGATGTTAGGCTGGATAAGGGGATTAGGGGTTGAGGATTAATGCCCATGCAAACACAGAGACTATGACATTGGGCCTGACTGGGCAGGGAGCTGTAATAGAAAACCCTACTCAAAACTGAGGTCCCGAAAAGAAAAACTGCTCCTTGGGTAAAAGGAGACTAGTAAAACCCTACTCACTGGTTAGATAGCATAACTAGAAAATGCGTTACTTTTAGGATGAAGAAATAAGAGAAGAACTGAAGTTCCTGACCACCAAATAGATATGAAGTTGAAATTTACATCACTAATTTAATGCTGGAGTGTCCAAGCTGAGAAGCTAACTTCAAGACCTATTTTAGAACGAAGAAAAAATAAAATGATTCTGTAGCAAGACATTTATACCCCAGAGCATACAGATATTTTGGGAGTAGTGAGAGGAAGGAGGAACAATAAAGACATAAATTCCATAGTGAAATATTGTATCATGAGGGAGAATCAACAAACTCTATAAATAATAATTTAAAGTAGTAGAGCTATCTAAGAAAGACTATAACTTTGCTTCAAGTGGTTAAAATGAAAAAAGAATGGAAATATTTAAAACATTTGCAGGCTGGGGATATAGCTCAGTGGCACAGTAAAGGAATATGATTGATAGCCCCATAGATGAATTAAACATCAGATTATATAGAAATGAATAGGAGAAACTCTAGATGAAGAAGGAGATGCTATAGAGAAGCAAATAAGGCAACCTAACTGAGGGAATGGGAGGGTGAAGATGGAAACTCTCTAAAGTGCATGCTGTACTTAAACATATCAAAGTCAATCACTAAGCCAAGCATGGGAAGGAGGGATGGGGAGGGAATGAGGTGGGCATTGGGTATGGGCTAACTGGATAATGTGTGCATGAATGTTTCCACAAATCTTTTATCCCATTAAGATGTATGACTAGTAGCATACTATAGAAATGATTCCTGAAAGTATAGCCTTAATTGAATAGACACTTCACAAAAGAAGAGATTCAAATGGGCAATAGATACATGAAAAGATGTTCTACATCATTAGCCATCAGGGAGATGCAGATCAAAACTACACTGAGATTCCATCTAAGCCCAATCAGAGTGGCAAATATAAAGAAATCAAGGCAAGGATGTGGGGAAAGAGGAACTCTTTTACACTGTTGGTGGGAGTGCAAACTAGTTTAGCTGCTATGAAGATCAGTGTGGAAATTTCTTAGAAAACTGAGAATAGATCCACCGTGTGATCCAGCTCTACCACTCCTGGGTATTTTTCCAAAGGGATTGAAATCAGAGAACTACAGCAACATATGCATACGTATGTTCAAAGCAGCACAATTTGTAATAGCCAAAATATGGAACCAACCCAGATCTCCATCAACAGATAAATGGATTGCAAAATTATGGGAAATACACACGTGGAATTCTATTCAGCTGTAAAGAAGAACAAAATCATGACATTTGCAAGAAGATGGAAAGATCTGGAGAACATTATATTAAGTGAGACCAGCCAAGCACAGAAAGAGAAGGGACATATGTTTTCTTTAATATGCCCAAACTAGGGAGTGGTGGGGATACCGGAGGGACTCCAGATAATGGAGGGGAAACCTTAGCAAAGTTAGAATGGAAGGATAGGAGATGAAGAAGGCTGAGGTTGATTAATGGAGGAGCTACATCCAAATATGTGTAAAAGTATGAATATAGCATGTTAACCTGGACACTCATTGTTGGGAGGGGGGAAGGGGAGCTGGGGTGGGGGGGAGAGGGAACCAAGCACAGTCTAAATGTATACCATTTTCAATATGTTCCACTTATAAATAAAAGTAAAGAAGAAATTTTAAATAATAAAAAAATAAATAAAGAAATACATGGCAAACTGGATGACAGAACTGAGAAAATAACCTAGTATGTAGCACAGAGAGATGGAGACATAAAAAAAACTAAAAACGATTTTTAAAACAAATTTTTATTGGTGCATTGTAGTCATACATCTTAATGGGATAAAAACTTAAAGAGATATGCATGCACACATCGCCCAATCAGCCCCTACCCAATCCCTAACCCCTCCCCTCCCCCTCCCTCCTACCCATGCTTGGCTTCCTGATTGACTTTGATATGTTTAAGTATAGCATGTGCTTTACAGACATAGAAGACAAAATAAAAAGAGAACAGAGAAGGGGCAATTCTTGAAGCTATAATGGCTTAGAATTTTTCAAAACTGATAACTTTTAAAATTTAAAGAACCATGTACTAAGTAGTATGTTGGGAAATGTTTAACACCCAGCTTTTCAAGATAAAATAAATTAGTTCTGATTTGTAGTGTTTGTAATTGTGTAGTGTAAATATTGTCATTATAACTGATTTATGGTTACTAGAGTAACTTCATTGAAAGTGAAATTGGTGATTATGTGCATAACTGGACTCTTGTGAGCTGCTCCAAGCTGCTCGGGCAAATAGCTATAAATAAATGTAAAAACCTAGATACATTGTAGCACAACTACAGAACATCCATGATAAAGATAATGTCTTAGTCATTGAAACAAAAGACAGATTCTCTTTTGAGGAGAAGTCTAATATTAGACTTCTCTTTGACGTAACATTGAGAGCCTGTACTTGGCATTGGACATGTGATCAACATCCTCAAAGCATAGAAGTCATATACATAAAATTTGGATATCTAAGTGAAAAATTGTTGCTGTTAGGAAGAGGAAGGGAAATGGACATCAGACAGATAAAACATATGTCCACAATTTGGTTTATATTTTTCTAATCAGCAGATTCAGGCCTTTTTTCATTGGGGGAAATTTTTCTTCTAGCAATCTTTGAATGATTTTTTTCTTCCATATGTTTGACTCTATAATTAAGAGAGATTAAAAAAATCATCCTTAATTTGGGCATTTTTGTCTTATTATTTTAGTTTTTGCCTTTCCCCCCTCCATTTACTAAGATTATCTTATATTCCACCACCCCTTCTTAAGTAATTTGATTGTTTTAGTTGAATTAGTCTTCAGTTAGTTTTGTTTTTTGTAGTCCATGTTTTCATCTCATTCATCTTGTTTTGTTGAGTTAACATGCATGTAAAATTATTATGTAGTTTAAAGTACCCATGGAACTCTCTTTCATGATATTGTAGGATGACATTGGTTTAATCTGGTTTTTACCTTTGGATTGATTTTACTGATTTGCAGAAGCTACTGATCGGGAGAAGTGAACCAACTAGCGATGTAAATAAAGTCATTGACTTAAGCACACTTCTTTTCTGCTGTTTCTATGATAAGTTCTGACTTTGAGAAAGCCCCTTAGTTATTCCTAGCCTCTCCTTCTCATTCTTCTCCTCATCCCTCATTCTCTCCTGCCCAATTGCCAGCATATAGACTATGGCTGATGTAGCCACTCTGCACAGAAAACGTTAGGTTTTAATGAGTTGCTCCCTAATTTGGACTATAAATTTGATAGGACTTAAGGAAATTAACTGGCTGGAGGTAGGCTTCCTTGGAGTCTGAGGATTTGTTTCTCATCCTCTTGGACTGGACTTCAATTAGCATGATGTCTAACAGGTTGTAATCAGTCAGCCTTCAGAGTAGGGAGTGAATTGGCCAGAATGATTTTCCTTAGAAGCACTAGAAATCCAATTTGAACTAGTGTAAACAAAGCAAAACATAAGAGAGATGATTTTGCTAGTGTGTTGAAATGTCAGGACAAGCAGAAGAGCTGGCCTCTGAGTGGTCACGTTCAGGAACCGACACAGCAGGTCTCCCTCATTGTCCCGTGTTTCTGCTTCTTTATGCGTTATAGCCCCATCTTCTCCAGTTGAATGGTTCCACAAGACTCCACGAATCTAAGAACTTGTGTTCTTAAGGACTAGTGACTAAACAGGAAGGAAAGCTCTTCCCCTCTAGATCTCATGAGAAATCTGGAGAAAGATCCTGATTTGCTCCTACTGGTCATGTGTCTAACTGTAAGATGGGATTCTGGGATAGTAAATTGGCAGCTCCCATACAAATCAATGTTCTCTAAAAAAACAACAACAACAACAAGAGAGGTGATAGTCTGAGCACATAAAATAACACATTTTCACTGACAAGTGGAATAAAAAACTCCATATGCTTTGCTGGAACTAAATTCACCCCTGCTGAGCTGCCAGGGGATATGACCCTTCATTCAAGTCCAAGTATATGAGTGCCATTTGATACCTTTACATGGCTCCTCTTTGCCAAACCCAGAAAAATGGCACTTGTTGATCCTGTAACCTCAAATAAAAATGAAACCCAGGATGTTTCTAGGTTCAGCTTAATTCTAACCAGTTGTCACTTCCTCAGCCAGGAACTGGTATGGAAATAGGTCTTGGGCATCTGCTGCTTTGTGTTATGGCAAATACACGAGAGAGATGCTTTTCCAGAACCAAAGAGCTCCAGTCACACTGCTGAGGATGAAGAAAGACTGCAGGGGACCAACTGGTTTTTGTTTGGACCACAATTAAGAGAACGTTCAGTTGCTCCAAAGCTTTTAAAATCAGCTCCGCTCCAAAGCACTTGGGTTATGTATTTGCCATCTTGCAGAAAGACTCAGCATTTGAGATGCAAGCCAAGTGCTTTTAGCCCACTTATAAAAGACATCCCTGCCCTTGGCCCTGCTGGCTGCAGGGGCTAACTGGGCTGGAAGCCAACTCTGAGACTATGATAGTGCATGCTATTTAATACACAAGGAAGAAAGGTGACGTGGTTTACGTTAGGAGTAATGCTGGCCATTTACTGGATACCTTTCACACAGCTCACACCATTTTTTTAAATCCAACTTTCTCTCATTATTACATAATAAAACCTGACATTAAAAACCCATAATCACTTATATTTATTTTGCTATTGAGAAAGCTGGCATGCAGCATATAGTTCTTTCAGGTTTATAGATTAGAAATCAATACTGTGGGGAAAATGTAAAAAAAATGCATAAAGGCTACAAATGGGATGAACAGGAGTGACTCTATTTTAGTGGCTTTAAATTTCATATGGGAAGAAAATTATTTTTTCAATTTTATTTGTCTAATTTTGTTTTTTTATTTTGTTTAATTTTGTGTTTCCAGTGTTTAACACAATGCCTAGCACACAGGACACATTTGTTATATATTTATTGCATGAATTAACAAATAAATTGTACCAGTATTGGAAATGGCCTAGGAAGATTTGAGAAAGCTCTGATTATTAATTAATATATTTCAAAAATAATTGTATAAAAATGGCAGACCTTGAGAAAGACTTGGTTTCGGTCAAGAAGCAAACAGCTATTGAAACTTAAATTAACCTAGCTGAAGGTAATTAGCAAGTCTATAGGTGAGGGGAACTAGGACTTCTTCATCCTTGGCTTACATAATAATTGGATAATCTAGCTAGGGTGGGAGGAGGGGGTTGATCTACATAAAAGGAGACACCTTGGCAAGTAAGGAGAGGAGCTTTACAGGAATTTTTTACCACGTCAGAATTATGTGAAACAAGATGGAGGTCAAGATGGAGGTCATGTGTATAAAAAGTCTGTTCCGTGTTTTGTACTTTGGTGATTTCTTTTGAGGCACCCCCATGAGGCTGTAACTGTCTTCTGTATTTCTATCTTTTTAATAAACTTCTTTAAATCTTCAGCAAGAGTCCAGGCTATTGCATATCTATCCTTAGCTCAAGATAAGAACCTGCAGATTTGTGTGGGTTTTTTTTGTCTGTTTTGTTTTTGAGGGGAATTATTCCCAGGGGTCCACCGAAGGTCCCTGGGGACAGTTCCCCCAGACAGTAACAGTCACAGTCCCAAACCATAACATATTGAGTCAAAAAACCTGTAGGAACAAGATCTGCTCAAAGATTAAAATGACAATTTAGGTATCAAATAAAAAGATGTTCTTTCTTAGAAGGATAGTTGATCACACAAAAATAAAAATCTACCACGTTTTCTCTCTTCTCCATCTGGAATAGAAAGTGGAAGCTCCAAACCTTCAGACAAATGAATTGTATTTGTAACATGTGTATCTTCCCAGAAATTCCTAGAAATTGTATGAGGCCAACTTGCCAGTTTTCCAGCTGTAGTTTCTTAACTAAAGTGTTTGAAGATAAGTTAGGTTAATTTTAGTCAAACACATGACCTCAGTAACTATACACAAAGAGCAACTCAGAATCTTCACATCAGTTTTGGTATTTCTGGAGTCAGGGCCAGACACATTATTTGTGCGGTCCAGTGCAAAAAGAAAACATGGGCCCTTATTCAAAAATTATAAAGAATTTCAAGATGGTGACAGCAGAGCATTAACCACTTTCTTGGCTCCACATCTTCACTCACAGTATTTGGTAATAATCCTTTTTAAAGCCATTTTAATAGGTATACAGTGGTTTCTCATTAAATATGCATTTTTCTATTTAATAATGATTTGAGTACTTTAAATTTTTATGTACTCATTTACTCTATGTATCTTCTTTGGTAAATTGTCTTGTCTAAATATTTTCCTGTTTTTTCTTTTCTTTAAAAATTGTATTGTTGCTGGGGGTGGTGATGCACGCTTGTAATCCCAGCATTTGGGAGGCTGAGACCGAGCAGCCTCGGCTACTTAGTGAGGCCCTCTGCAACTCAGTGAGACCTGGTTTCAAAATAAAGAATAAAACAAAATAGGGCAGGGGGTGTAGCTCAGAAGTCTAATGCTCCTGGGTTTCATCCCCAGACCCGCAAAAAAAAAATTTGTATTGTTTTCTTTATAATGAATTTTGAGAAACCTTGTATATTCTATTGGTCCTTCCTTTACTAAGTATATGTATGGCAATATTTTTCCCATTTGTGTCTAATTTTTTTCATTTCATTAGCCTCATATTTCAAAAAAATGTTTTTAATTCTGACAAAAGCCAATATGTCTCTTTTTCTTTTGTGCTGTGTGTGTGTTTGTGTGTGTGTGTGTGTGTGTGTGTGTGTGTCCTACATGAGAAATCTTTGCTTAGGTCAACATCATAAATATTTTTCTTATATTTTCTTCTAGGAGTTTTATAGTTTTGTGCTTTATACTTTAGGTCTATGATTCTTTTTTGGTTAATTTTTATTTATCAAGAAAGGTATGGATTGAAGTGGGGTTTTTTTGGTATATGGATATCTAATTGTTCTAGCACTATTGATGAGAGTGCTTGTCCACTGAAAGGCCTTGACATTCTGTCAAAAACCCAACTGGCCATATGTGTGTAATTCTATGTTTGGACTTTGTTTTGGTTTCTTGACCTATGTGTTCATCTTTTCAGCAACACCAAAATATTTGTGCTATGGTAGCTGTATAGTAAGTCTTAAAATTGGGTTGTATGTCTCTTCCAACTTTGTTTTTTCTCAGAATTAATTTGGAGATACTAGATTCTTTGCATATCTAAAGATAGCTTAATGATGTCTATCTATCTAGTATAGAATATATCTATATTTAAAGTAAGCTTGCTTATTTATAAAATTAGCTTGCTTTTTTAAAGTTAGTTTGCTGAATTTTCTGAGACTTTAATTAGGATTGCTACGATTCTTATTAAAGAAATTTCCTTGGCTCTCTTAAGGATTGCATTGATTCCTGTAATCATCCTTCTATTTACCATTTCCATCACCTGATATGCCCTGAGGGTGATGTACAGTTGAATCAGAATGACACTGTGGCTATGAAAGTAGGTCCTGGAGTTGAGATTGGAGTCTCTTGACTCAGGCTGCCTTTCAGCTTGATCACTCCAGTGATGGTGGAAGTAGCCTGAGGTGAGGGAGACAGGAAAGAGGCTAATGTGTTGTTTCTGTTAGTCTGGAGCCAACTCTCTTGGCTTGTACGATACCTCTCAGAGGAAAGGCATGACTGAAATGTGAGAACTGTACTCGTGCTCTTTGATTACTTTAAAGTCTTCTTCTCTCCTTTCTGCCGCTATATTGGAAATCTCACTCATCCATCACGTATGTCAGTTGTCTCCCATTCTGTCAGCTTTATCTTTTCCTTTTCGTGCTCCAAGTTCTTCAATTATTTGAAGGCTTATTAGAAAACAATGTCCTTTAAAGATTAGAACTGTGAAGTAAATATATTTTGGTAGAAGTTTTGAGACTGAAAAACGTTAAGCATTAAATTAATCAAAGGTATTGGAATGTGCTGATTTATGATTAATTGTTGGATAAAATGTTCCGACAACCTAGGAATGTTTTCCCTGGTTTGACTCCAGTGTTAATCCTCAACTTCATCTTCACATAGCAGTGTGTCTGTAGTGCATCTTTTACAGCTTAGTGGAATCACTGAGTTTTAGATTTGCTTTCTTCTTCATGTCTGGCAGCTATGGACCAATTAGTCTGAAAATATGAACATTTGGGGAGGATATTCTTCAGTGACTCAGCAGAGCAACAGATGGCAAAATGTTTAATGTTTATTTCAAATCCATTTCCATATTGGATTCACATCCAGGAGTGTTTAAAAACATTTTTATTTGGATAGAGACTTGTTCACTGTCAAACAACAATCTCTGTTTGAAAACACCATAGTTTGAATTACAACTTCTTTGGCAGATGTGGGGTAGACATGCAATTTCAGGGATCATGAATTTGGCTCTCTAACCTACCTACCTCACACTCTGTTTTACTTATCTAGTATATTTACAAATGCTGGGGTTTTTTTAGGCTTAAAGTCAAAGCTTTATTCACAACATTAGAAACACAAAAGGAATATATTACTTAATTTGAAAAGCTTTGAAAGATTGATCTTACTGAAGATGTTCAAAGTTATAGTGATATGTTTATATCCTCTAGAGCCTAAGATCATTATTAGGCTCCTTGGGAGTCAATTCATGAACTATTTAGTTGCACTTTGATCACTGCAAAAATCCCATGAACAGGCAGGTCACCTTGCTGACCCATAATCAATACATATTGAAGGTTAGGCATGGTGATACTCTCCTGTAGTTCTACTACTCTGGAGGCAGAGACAGGAGGGTCACAGGTTTAAGACCAGCCTCAGAAAATTAGTGAGACTCTTAGCAACCTAGCAAGACCCTGTTTCAAAAGACAAAACACTGCCCCCTCAAAGGACTGAGGGTGTAGCTAGGAGGTAGAATGCACTGGCTTCAATCCCCAGTAAAACCTTCCCTCCAAATATGTATCAAATATACATTTATTAAGCCGGGAGTGGTGGCACACGCTTGCAATCCCCACACTTGGGAGGTGGAGATAGGAGGATTGTACAGGTTTGAAGCCAGCGGTGCTGCCTTAAGAGACCCTGTTTCCAAATAAAAAAAGTATAAAATGTATCTGGGAGTGTAGCCTGGAGGTAGAAGGGTTTCCAGGAACCCCAGTACCACCATATATATATATATATATATATATATATATATATATATATATATATATATATATATATATATATATGTGTGTGTGTGTGTGTGTGTGTGTGTGTGTGTGTTTGTGTGTGTGTATACATTTATTAGAACATGACATTTCTATTTCTTCAGGAACTGCAAAAAATTATGGTTCTTAACAACATTCATTCATTTACATATTAATTTGTTAATTCATTTATGAAACTTATGTTAAACAATTATTATATATGTTCGTGTTTATCTGCAGATGAAAATTAAGAATGGCCTACAACCAGAACTCCAAAGATGACTGGATTTTCTTAAAATTGGTACTGGGAATTGAATCCAGGGGTATTCTACCTCTGAGCTATACTCCAAAACTATTTAATTTTTTATTTTGAAATAGAGTCTTGTTCAGTTGCTGAGGCTGGCCCTAAACCTGGATTCTCTTGTCTTAGTCTCCCAAGTACTAATATTTCTATCAGAGACACATATACCTAGAGGGAAATAAAACATATTTCAGGCCGGGCGTGGTGGCGCACGCTTGTAATCCCCACGCTTGGGAGGCAGAGACAGGAGGATTGCGCAGGTTCGAAGCCAGCTGCGCGTGCTGGCTTAGGAGACCCTGTTTCCAAATAAAAATGTAAAAATAGGTCTGGGAGTGTAGCCTGGAGGTAGAAGGGCTTCTAGGAACCCCAGTACCCCCCACCCCAAAAAAAACATATTTCAGAGCCCCTCTTGCTCACAGGGATCCATTTTAAGGCTCTGGGTTGCATCTGATAAGTGCATTTAGTGTGTTTGTAAAGTGTGCGACAGTATTTTAGCTGTAGTTGCTTATAACCACAATCTTGTTACATTCTGAATTTCCCTCTGTCCTCTTCAGTCAAACGGTACTGATGTGCTGTAGATAATTTGAGGATCTAGCTCAGTGAAGCTGAGTTTAGTTTTTTTTTTAGTTTAGGTTTGGTAAAACACATTGCTAGTTTGTAATCTAGCCTATGAACAGTTTTTCTTTCTTTTTTTTTTAACACTAAAAGTCTTATTAATTTAAAAAAAAGTTAGTTTTTTGTTAGGTGTCATTTTTAGAACACAGTTAATTTAAGTATTTTTATTTTGGCTGCACATGAAAAAGCAGTAGTAGAAAACAAAGTCATTGAAGGCTCTTAGATAGCAGAATAGGCAGTTTTGCCATGCAGGAGCTGTCTTAATTTGGGAAAACATGAAATCCAGCTTCTGCTCACTGAAATGTCTACCCAAGTGTGTTAACATGAAGTAATTATGCACAGCAGGATCAGGTGTGAGAAGCATGCATTCTTCCAAACTGTATTTGAGCAAAACCAGAAGCAGTAGGTTTAGTTTATGCTCATCAATGTTAAGAAAAATGGACGTTTTTTTCTTGGCAGGATTATATTCCTTACTGAAGTACATGCAGAATCCCAGATCCTGAAACAAACAGGAGAGACAAATGTGAAGCCAAAGTGAGGCCAGGAGTTGTCTATATATGGAGGGCAAGGTCAGGAAAGCTAAAGTGGGAAGGAGACACTGGTAAGAGGAGGCACAAGAGTGACCTGGGGCATATGAAGTGAAAGAAGGAGACAGAAAGTGGATTCCTCATAATCTAGCCCCCAAGCAACAGGAAGAGAAGAAAAATGGATGCCTCTTCAAGACAAGCAGCAGAGAGGTAAAAAAAAAGTGGGCCACACTGTACTGGATCCTCAGGACAAAAAGCTTGAAATTGGTAGTGCTGACAGGTCCAGAGGAGTTGGTGGTATTGGTAGAAATACTAAAAGATAGTAAAGTAGCAAAAAGTAAAAAGAAGCTCATGAGAAAACAACATATTACCTTTAGATATAAAAAATGTACTATAGGTGACTCCTGCTGCTATTAATAAAAGGTTGTTTGAAATGTCAACTGCTTAGTCTATTAATTGGAATGTACTTAATTGTACATCCCATTTACAAAGACATGAAAAGTAGAGTTCCTTTAACATTCATCTTGCTGACAATGATTAATTCATTTTGTCCTAGATGTGGAACAAAATAGTGTGATATATGATTATATAATAATATAAAATTATATAAAAATAACAATATGTTAGCTCAAAATTATAATTTCCATTTTTTAATGTACCAGTGTCAATATCATTTAAATTTTTGCAGAAATGAAAACATGAGACTTAATGGGTTTTAAAGTATTATCAGAGCTCTCCTCCTAGCAGATCTCGACTTTATCTCCCTGTGTGTGTGTGTGTGTGTGTGTGTGTGTGTGTGTGTGTTCGTGCATGTGTTGTTTTACTGGGGGTTGAACCAAGGGCATTCTACCTCTCAGCCACACCTCCAGTCCTATTTTATTTTTTATTTTGAAAAAGAGTCTCACTAAGTTGGACAGGGCTTTACTAAGTTACTGAGGTTGGCCTTGAACTTGTGGTCCTCCTCTCTTAGCCTCCCAAGTACTGTGACTACAGATGTCCACCACTGTGCCTGGTTTTGCTCCCATTTTTTGCTGAGCCCATGTAGCCCAGTTTTGTCAAGAATCCTGCTAGGTCAGTTTGTTCAGAATCTCTCCAACTTTGACATCTGTAGGTTCTTGATGTATGGCTAAATTCCTCAAATCCCACCCTGGATATCTGTATTTCCTTTCCCAGCTTCAGCAAGAATACTTTTAGGTCAGTTTATCAAGAATTACCCCTACCCTTGGTGTAATGGTTAGGATTTAGGATGTCCCCCAACCCTCATGGAAGTAGGGTGGCAATATTGGAAATGGGTTTTGGTTGTAATTTCAGCAATGGCTAAATCTCCTGTAATAGATTCATCTGGGTGTTGGCCCAAGCCTGTAGGTGTGGCTGGAGAAGGTGGCTCTCTGGGGCTGTGGCCTTGGGGGTCATATATGGTTCCTCCTCCTATTGCTCTGTCTTGTTTTCAGCCTCATGATGTGAGAGTGAAGTCATGCACTGTCCTTCTCTCTCTTTCCTGCCACCATGCCTGGAGATCTGTGGACCTGACCTCACATAGACTCAACTGAAAATCTCCAAACTGTGAGCAAACAAATCTTCTTTTCTCTAACTTATGTGGTCAGTCTTTTAGATTCTATCTGTAAGAATGCTGACTTGGTAACTTAATTTTCCACCTGTGGCCACCCAACCTCAATGTGTGCCTTGGCAATAAACCTCCATTTATTCTTATATTTAGAGTCAAGCTCAGTTTTTTACTAAGGTCTTTTCCTCCCTTTTGTAGTAGTTCCTGAAAGAAATCTGTTTTTACTGCTTGGTTCTGGTTTTCTTTAACAAAGTAAGGCTGTGACTGGAAACTGTCATTTTGGACTGATGACCATCTCTCTCTATTTTGGGAAGCAATCTCCAGTATTGGGCAATTTGTATGCCTTTACTTGAATATTTCTAAAAGTACTTATGCTTACCACTTGTGTATACTTTAGAATATCAAAGGCTTTCACATTTATATATTCTTTATTTTCTCTATATACCAACCCTTGTGATATAGGTAGAGATCTAACAGATGGGGATATTGAAGCTTAGTGTAGTGACTGTCTTGGCAAGGGTCCCTCAGCTAGTGACAAAAAGACTAGAATAGGAGTTTTTAGAATCTTTATTTGGTGCTTGAATTTCCAAATTGAATTTAAAAAAGAAAAGAAAAATACAAGTATATTGGGGTGTTTTAGAAAAAATGTGAATTGTTATTAAGGTAAAGAATTCTTTGACTTTCAAGCAGAACATTTAAAGAGTCAGGGAATGACTCAATAACTTGTCTTAGGCATAACAATGAAAAATTATTTCAAGAATATCCTTGAACAGTTTTACTTTCTTTATATAGCAAACTCAAAGTTTCAATAGATTTAAATTATAACAGAAGATATTTTACCTAGAGGCATCAAGAATAAGTCTTTGCTATATGGCTGACTATAGGCTTACTAGATGGCATCTTTATCACTCCACATGCTCATAAAGTATCCACTATTTGCAGACCTTGGTAGGATGCTAGAAGAAAAATGATGGAAAAGATGCAGTCCCTGCCATCTGAGGTTCTTGGCTAGTTTGTACAGGGGTGAGACAGTCATACATTTAGTTACAGAGCAATGAGGATAGGCATGTTATTTGTGTGCACAGAGAATGTTGATTGAAAACAGTCCGTGGTCTGCTTAGCTGTGTACCTGTCTACGGCAGGGTGAAAAATTAGCTGTTCTCTCAAGTTCTTTCCAATTCTTTTCTTTCACTGAATTGAAAACCTGTTTTCACAACGGCCACTGTTTCTATTGCTATGGAAATCATGGTGATGTATATCACAAATTCAAATATTATGACATGACTACAGGAGTAGGGTGAGGAAAAGATGAGCTGTTAAGGGGCACTGCTTTTCTCCAAGCCAAATACCTTTGCTAATGAGCAAGTGTATTAACAAAAACCATGAAAAACATATGAGAAGGCCATCAGCTAGGAGAATGGGGTAAGTGACTGAGGTTCTTTGCACAGATGTGTCTTGGGGGAGCTCAGTAGATAGGTCTTAGCACTTTTCATTGGGACACTTCTTAAGCCAAAATGCTATCTCATGAACAATCCAAGAGCTTCAACCTCCTGTTCTGACACAGGTGAAGGTTGATAGATCTCTCCCTGGATAAAGAGGGAAATTGGTTGCCCTCAGCCCCTGGGACAGGGCTGGGAGGTGATGCTCAACGTTAGGAGCCATTGAGTTAGCATCATGACAGACACTGATGTCCTGAGGAAGACTGCCTTCTTTCTGAAGCATTTTCAGATGCACTTTCTTTGGTCTGGGTGTAGGTGGGAAATTGTTTAAGTACCCCTATCACCTGTTCTTTCTTGACTACTGTGAGAGTATCTTGATTACATTTCTAGAACTCTTCCTCCTATGCATTGGCAGAGAAATTTTCTATGTGGCTGAACTTTCTGTCTAAAAGGGGTTCTTGAGGGGCTCTAGGGGCTGGGCGCCAAGGTCAGCAGCAACAGCGAGGCCACAGTCTCAGGTTTGACCAGCACTGGCTGTTCCTGTTCATCTTCTCCACCCTCTGGCCTGGTCTTGGAGAATGTCATGGTGAAAGTAAAGGCAACTTTGTTTAGTCTGCAGCACAGGCTTGACTAGGCCATAAAAACTCCCCAGGCTGTGACCAAACCACACTTGGACTGGCAGACGGACCTCTGCTTGTCACTTGCACACCTACCTTGTCACTTCATATTTTGTATGTTGTCTCTCTTCACTTTGGTGGCCTGTAAACACACCACACACACACACACACACACACACACACACACACACACACACACACCATCTGGAAGTTACTGTGCTGAAGACCTGTTTTTCAAGGCTCTGTGCACAGATGGAGAAAATAGTGGAATGGATGCATGCTGGGGCTTTTACTTTTAGAAGCGGGATTAAATACAGTCATTCAGAATTCAAGAAATAAATAAGCAAAAAATTTCTCTGATAAAATTTTCTCTCCTGAAGCTCTTCCCCCTTCAATTGCTAGTGGCTTACACATCCTCATATGATTTGAAAGAGTACACCGCAGGCACGATTAGAATAACCTTAAATTTCTAAAACACACACACACACACACACACACACACACACACACACACCCCAAAAGACAAACAACAAAAAATACCCTCAATACCTGAGCATTTCAAAATCATATTTAAATATAAAGCAGCTGAAAAGATTTCCCTCTGCGGAAGTCCTTATTTAACTAAGTTAAACTAGAGCAGTTAAAAAAAAAATACTCTCTGGGGAAAGGAGGAGAGAGAGAAGGAGAAGGAAGGAGAAAAAAATGGTTTGCTGCAGAGTCGAGAATTCAACTAGAAAGCCAAGGCCCGGCTTGGAGCAAAGTTTTACAGCTGAGTTATAAACTCTGAAAATAGGGCTTTATAATGGAAATGTTGACAGACTCTTTACTATAACTGGGCTAGCGGATACCCGCTGTAATGTACTGTGTAATTTATAGGAGTCACCTGTTAAGCCATCTGGGAAAGAAAATTTCCCTTCTTTTAAAATGTTAATAACTTGATTAACCTTTTGAACTTCACCATTATTCCAAATAGAGTCCATGCAAGCCAGTCTGCTGGATGGCCAATTTGTATTTGTAGATAAAATTTGGGATTAAAAAATTATATTAAGTGGCTTTTTTGTTCTTACCCTGTAGAAAAATGAGTCCATGGAGGAGTTGCGCCCTAATGACCTAGAGAAAGTGCTTACTTTCTACAAACCAGCTGCCCACACACTGGAAACAGCACCCAGGCATCTTAGTTAGCAACCCACATACAGATTTGTATTCTCCTCCCACCCTCTTCTCACATTAGCTTTTGAGGCAAGAAACCAAGAACTGAGATTTCTCCTGCCCTCAGGGAAAATAGATATTTTTCACTCTGGGAACCTTGACTCTATAACTGTTTAATGAATTGCTAAATGGCCAATATATATAGTTTTATGACTTCTGCACTTAAACAGCTGAAGGTCCCCACACATCAACTCCCTTTTTCCTTATATTCTCCCTTTTTTTTTACTTTTAGTGTTGCTCTCATTCCTTATCAAATCATTCTTATAGACTCACTCCATTCTCACCAGCTATTTCCTCCAAGAGACCAGCTCCAGAGGCTGAGCTCCAGGTCCTGCCTCTGTAATTCTCAGGACCCATCCATGGGGCTTCTTGACCTTAAGGGACAAACCTAAAATTGGGATAGTTAAATGAATGGTATTTCTCTTTTCTTTGTTTTATCAAGACTTAATACTTTTGGCAGATTAAATTGCTCACCTGTATTTTCTAATTTGAGAACACTACACCAAACACCAAATAAAGCCTTCTTACTTATTTCTCCTTGTTTAATTTCTCCAGACTACTTTTATTGCTAATCTGGGTAATAGTGACATATCATTGTCTATAGGATCCTGGTATTCCCATGTGATCATCATTGGTTGCCTAAAGAAATATTTTTCTGTATTTCTTCCAGAAGACTAACACAATCATACTCCAAGTGGGTCAAATAAAACAATCCTATTATGAAATGTGATCCTAGAAGAGCCAATCATGCTAAGTGGCAGCCCCACATAGACATTGTTTTCCAAAAAGGACTTACTGCCCAGAAATATAGTTTTGGTGTAAGAATAAATATCCTTCTGAACATTGAGTTAAGAGCATCTCTATTTCTTTTTCAACTAAGGTGGTCAATCATCTCAGTTTTCATGGGACTCTCCTTGTTTTGAAGAGTCCTGTATCCCAGGATAGCTTCAGTCCCCACCAAACTGGGACAGTTGGCCACCAGCCATCCTATCTTTAGAGAGCAATTTCCTTTTCTTCTTTATTACTTGATTGTACTGAATAAAGAGAAAATATAGAATTGCATAAGATTTCGTATACAGAACCATTTCTGATTGGAATAAAATCCACTAATGATGGGGTTTCCTTGAGAAATGGCAAGCTCCCTGGCATTGGGAATGTTCCGGCAGAAGTTAAATGGCTACCTGCATGGGATTTTGGGGGAAACAGTCATATTTTGGCAGAAATGTTGGACTTCATTATCTATAGGGGTCTTAATGACTCTAAAATTGAAAAGTTCTTAGATGGCTCCAAAAGACAGAAGCATACTACAGGTGGACATCCAGGAATCCTAAATGCTGTGTGTCTTCTGTAGGTTTTGCATTTTCTATTAACCTGATTTTATATCTTGCCTGCTCCTATACTGTATGGGCTTGCATGGTGCTAGTCTATTTTGTATCAGAGTATATACTTATTGGCTCCTAATTACTGCTTCATGGTCTTTAAGCACTTTTTCTTCAATGAGATAGAGTCTGGGCTCCTCATTGGAATATAATGCTCACTAATGCCTTGACCATTTCTCCACTGGAACACGGTTCCTGCCTCCAATTTGATGTCATCCACCCTTTCCAACTCTAGCACTCATATACATTTCACAGATGTGTGGAGAGAGGCCTCACAATGTTGAGAGGAAAGGCTTGCCAAGGCTACAATGAGATTGTGTGGCACAGCCAAGAATGAAAAAGTCAAAATTCTGGCTCTGAGTCCTTTTTTCTAATGACCAGACACTGTTCCCTCCTCAACATATTTGATTTTAATGCCTCAAAAGGACACCGACTGCTGGCCACCTTATAAAATTGTGAAATGTTCTTTCTGCGGGGATTGGTTTAGACTTCACTGCTGCTGTCTTAAAGCGTGGAGCTTTTACCCTTCCCTGGTAAAAAGGGATAATGTCCCTCTCTACCTCTGTCCTTTCCACGCTTCTCGTTGCCCAAGCCCCTCCTGAATTCTCTGGATGGAAATTTATCCTGATAAAAGGTTTTTTTTTTTTTTACTTGATACTTTCTTTTCTTTTCTTTTTTTAAAACAATTTTATTATTGAACATAAATAGTATACATTTAACTATATTTGGTGCCCTCTCCCCCTGTCCCCATTTTCCCTTCCCCCCTCCCACCAATGGTTGTCTGGGTTAACCATGTCTTATTCATAATTTTACACATGTTCAGGTATAGACCCTCATTAATCAAGATAAGCCTTCCTCCTCTCCTATCTTTCCATTCAAACTTTGCTGATATTTCCCCTCCATTATCTGGAGTCTCACTGGTATCCTCTGTGTTTCCTAGTTTGGGCATATTAGAGGAAACATATGTACCTTCTCCTTCTGTGCTTAGCTGATCTCACTTAACATAATGTTCTCCAGGGCTTTCCATCTTCTTGCAAATGATATAATTTTGTTCTTCTTTATGGCTGAATAGAATTCCATTGTGTGTATTTCCCACAGTTTTGCTATCCATTCATCTGTTGAAGTTGATCTGGGTTGGTTCCATATTTTGGCTATTACAAAGAGAGACAAAATGTCCACAGTTTATAAACATGTGCATAAATACATAGAATAACACAGAATTTAAATTCAGAGGGTCTTGAGACTACATATCTCCTTGAGGTCTCTATTTAAATCTCATAGGAAAATATCTGAAAACAAAACACATTCTATGTCTAAGTTGAAAGTTTCCTTCTTGAATTGCAGAAGAGACCTTCCTGAGCTCATGCCCTTACCTTTGTTAGCCTTCTACCTTGCACTCCAAATGTTATTGTAAACTCTTTAATTTGTTCATTAAGCATTTATTGATTACCTACTACATTCACGTTGGCTAGGGAAAATACAATGAGTCATGTCCCTACTGTATCCTTGAAGAGCTAACTTTTTGTAAGGTGGTGGTGAGAGATAGAGAGGGTTACAGGAAAACCTCCAAAGAACTGACAATAATGTTATTTAATGACTATTTAGAGCTTTAACCTGAAAGGCACTTAGACTTTCCTAGGATAGGCAGCCACTGTTTGTCCATTAACATGATCTGCATTCATTTAAAACATTTTCTCCTGGTTCTTGAGATAAAACTCTGTAGGAGAGGAGCACCTTCCAGCCCATCTCCCCCCCCAACTTTTTGAGGTACTGGGGTGAAACCTAGGGGCTTTTCTACCTCTGGGCTATACTCCCAGACCTAATTTACACTTTATTTGGAAACAGGGTCTCACTAAGTTGCGGAGAGCCTCACTAAGTAGCCGAGGCTGGCTTTGAACCTGTGTGATCCTTCTGTCTCAACCTCCCATGAGCTGGGATTACAAGCGTGCACCACCATGCCCATCTCTGCCCTCTGATGAGCCAGATCATGCGAAGACTTGCACCCACTATGTCAGTCTTAGCCCTATGTAGACTTAGTTTCTGACCTTTGCTTTGGTGTTATGCTATGAACCCATATTTTGGGCTATCACTAACACATCCTATGAAATTTGTCATTGTATGTCTTAAAGATGGTTTTTATTTATTTATTTTGGTACTGGGGATTGAATGCAAGAGTGGTCTACCTCTGAGATATGCCCCCAGCCCTGTTGTACTTTGGAACAGAGTCTCATGACGATGCTGAGAGCTTTGATAAGTTGCTGAGGCTGGCTTTGAACTTGCAATCCCCCTGTCTCAACCTTCCAAATGCTAGTATTACAAAATCATATTTAAAACATTTTGTATATAGTTTTTTTTTAATCTCCCACAACCCATAGAATCAGTTTTACAGTCTTAGGATTAGAAATAATTAAATATTGTTTTAGATAACTTACTTATTTTTAACTTAGGGAGACTGTAACTTCTTCAACACCATGAATACATTTTTCTCTTTGCTATGGGTCTTAACAGTCATGTAGTTCAATCAGTCCCATCTAATACTTAGGTTCCCTCAACTAGATAATTGATTGTGTGTGTGTGTGTGTGTGTGTGTGTGTTAAGCTTTTTAGACTTCACACTATAAATGAATTTTTAACTTATGACAGTATACACGTGTAATTAAAAATAAAATTTCACAAAGCAGTACTGATTTCTATTGTAAAGATCTCTTTTCTGCCTTTTTATCCGCTTTATTTCCCACTCCATTCTGAGTTTTTTTAAATGTTGGTCACCAGTCCATAGCCTTTAACGAGCTATGACCCACAGTGTGAGAAACACTGATCCAGTCCTTTTCTTGAACATTTGCAACTGCAGACAACTCAGGCTTCCCAAGGAAGCTTGTTGTTCTCGCTGCACATGTGGAACTTCCACCTGCCTCCTTGGCAGCTCCAGCCCAGTGTCCACCGGTCCCTTATGTCAGTTTCATGCAGAGTAGCCCAGTCATTCTTGTCCCCAGCTTTCTTTGAAGACATCTCCTCAACTTCTTGCCTTTGGTCATGGCCCCTTGGAGAGGCCTGGTGGGTAGACATCAATAGCTAACACAAAGTTAGGCCAGAGCAATTAGAAATATGCCCTGAAGCATTTGAGTAATTTGAAGGAAAGTGTTGCATTTTTAAAATGTGCTCAACTTAACTGAACAATTGCTCCAGTTCCTACCTCACTTCAGCTAAGGGAAACCTGGCCCAACTCCTGCTACACATCGATTCTGCTCAAAGGTGGCAAGTGACAACACAGCCATTACATACAAGACATGAGAAAACAGGCTCCTTCCCCTGTGGGACTGAGCACATGCCACAGATGGCAACCACCTCATTCAGTCCACAGAAGAAACAAGTGAACTCATTCTCTCAATTACTCTCATTGGGTCCAGGCAACGTAGCTCTCCGAGAAGAAGGAAAAAACCCTTCCTGAAACTGCCTGCCATGCACGAGTGATTTCATTACAACAGAGTTCCAGTCACCTCTTATTTTCTTAAACTCGTATTATTGAAAGATTAGTCTTCTGTTTATGGTTACATTTCCAAGTATCCAAAGCAGAGCTTTCTCCTCCATTCGGAGTTAATCGAACTGAAATAGACATGGCATTACCAAGGCCCCTGGCCCTATGAGATCAGAGGAATTACTCAATCTACATCACTTAGGATTGGAACTTTTTTTGAAAAGAAGTTAGGATACATTGACAGAAAATACTTACCTCAGAATATGGGGGTCAAAACTCAGTTCAGAAAGACTTTATTATAATTATGTGCTGTAACGAGAAAAAGTGAATGTATGACTAGGCAGTAGAATTCACTGGTGTAACAGCCAGAGCCAGTGTTGAGAGGCGATCAAGGGTATTCTATTCACTGTTTTTCTTTTTTTTTGTGGTATTGGGATTTGAACTCAGAAGCAGTATACCTCTGATGTCTACCCCCAGCACTATTTTATTTTTATTTTGAAATAGGGTCTCACTAAGTTGTGGAGGGCCTCATGAGGTTGCTGAGGCTAGCCGTAAACCTGTGATCCTCCTGTCTCAGCCTTCCAACCTGATTACAGGTGTGCACCACTGTGCCTGGCAGCTATCCACTTTTTTGATTCCTTACATAAAACTAGACTAAAAGAACAAATATGCGTCCTGGAAGGACAATGCAGGAGAAAGTAATTGGGAAAATTGATGGCAAATTCCCTAAAATATTTAGATATTGAAAGGAACATATTCAATATGTACAGGCCTGTTGTTGGAATCCATAGGGTTTTAATCAAAGTGTAGAATAAACTTGAATATTTATCTAGATTGATGTGGAGCGAATTAACAATTGGTCAGTAGTTTCTGTTTTCACAGTTTCTATTTCTATGTAGTCTTTTGGTATTTTCAGGTGGCATTTTTTTTAAGGTGGCTCCATTCAAAAAGTACACTGAGAGGACAATAATTTCATAAACAATCTTTTCTTAATTCTCTATTTCTCTTTCCCATCTAGTTTGCATCATATTTTCTCAAGTTAGTATATTTTTTGCCTGCAATTTTGTGGATTTAATGCCTTTGAGTTTACCATTTCAATTGGAAGCTCTTCTGAGAGTAAGAGCCTTACTGAAGTCTTGTAAGATCTGTCCTTTGACAATGGAAGGCCACTGAAGAGAAAAAGTTACTAAGTGGGAGAGAAATAAAAATCAATATTCTTTCCTGTGATTCTACTTATTCAAAGAGAGTGATGCTCCTGGGAGGAAGGGCTGCTGCCCATGGGATTAGCAAGAGGGGACTTTCTTGAAGGGGAGATGGTACTGTTTCACTATAGAATGTCTACTCTTACCACCAAGATGCAAGGTAAATATACAAAAATTAATTGTATTTTTAGATAGTAGCAATTAGCAGGTAGACACTAAAATTAAAAGTCTAATACCTCCTACTATTACTACAGAAGGTGGTCTCAACTTGGTGGAGCTCCCAATAAACATGGAGGACAAAACCATATGGTGATTTGGAAAACATAGTGGTGCACACCTGGAATCCCAGAACTTGGAAGGCTGAGACAAAAGGATCACAGATTTGAGCCTCAGCAACTTAGTGAGACTCCATTTCAAAATAAAAATGAAAATGAGAAGGGCTTGGGGTATAGCTTGAAGGTAGAATACTCTTAGATTCAATCCCTAGTACAAATAAAGAAAGAAGTAAGGGAGGAAAGAAAAAAAGAAGATAATGAATAATCTATCCACTGAAGTTATATCTTTATTTATGTTTGCTTTGAATTGTTTGGGGGAAAAATTAAAGTTTTGAAAAATTCATAGAGATTGTAAGCTGCTGGGATTAAAGTTGAAAATATCCTACAGATGCATGCAACTCAATGAGACCTTGTTTCAAAATAAAGAATAAAAAACAGGCTGGGGGTATAGCTTGGAGGTAGAATGCCCCTGGATTCCATCCCCAGTACTTTAAAAAAAAAAAGTGTTTTAAAAATAAAAATACTCAGTTGGGCGTGGTGGTGCACGCTTGTAATCCCAGCATTTGGGAGGCTGGGACCGGAGGATCGCGGTTCACTGACAGCCTCAGCTACTTAGTGAGGCATTCCATAACTTAGTGAGACCCTGTTTCAGAATAAAGAATAAAAAACAGGGCAGGGTGTGTAGCTCGGAGGTCAAATGCCTCTGGGTTTCATCCCCAGGATTGTAAGCAAAACAAAACAAAACAAAAACCCCAAAAAACTAATTCATGAAAACAACAGAACTTTCAGAAAAATAGGAAGGGAGGCAAACATCTTCAACTTGATAAAGAGTATATACAGAAACCTACAGTTATCATGATACTTCATGGTGACATACTGAATGCTTTCTCCCTCAGATCATGAATAAGGCAAAATGTTCACTCTTACCACCAAGATGCAAGGTAAATGTACAAAATTAATTGTATTTTTATATAGCAGCAGTTAGCATGTGGACACTAAAAATAAAAATGTTATACCTCCTACAATTGCTAAAATATACGAACAGGTACTGTTAATCTGCCAAAACATGACCAGGATTGGTAGACTGATAAAAGAAATTGAGCTAACCAAATGGAGAGAATTACCTTGTTCATGGATTTGAAGACCTAAAATAGTCTTTTCTCTCCATAGTCAACTTACTCCAAATTGACACCTTTCAAAGACTTAGTACAATTCAAAATCTCAACTAGAGATGTTAGTAGACATATGAAATATTATTCTGAAATTCACATAGAAAGGCAAATGGGGTAAGAATAGTGAAATTAGTTCTGAAAAGAAGAAAATAATAGGAGGAATCAATTTACCTAATATCAAGATTTATTGTATAGTCACAGTAATCAAGACAGTGTGAGATTAAAAGAGGGAATAGATAATAGTTCATTGAAATAGAATAAAGAACTCAGCTATAAAGACATAAATATTCCCAACGAATCTCTGACAAAAGTGCAAAAATGATTCAACAAAAGAAAGGTAACCTTTTCAACAAATGATGCTGGATGGTGGAAGTCAGCATCCTAGGCAAAACAAAACAACTTTGGTCTGAGTCTCCCACCATATCAAAAAATTAACTGAAAATAGACTTGAACTTAAATATAAGTTTACATACTTTTTAGGCAGATTATAGGAGAAAACCTTCAGGAACTCAACCTGACCCAAAAGCCATTAGACTTGACACTGAGACTATAACCTGTAAAAACTAAAATTGACCAATGGACTTCATACAGGAGAGTTATGCTCTGTGGGACACTGTGAAGGGGGATGAAAAGGCTGAAAACTGGCTGAAAATACTAGAAAGCCACTTCTGATAAGGGACTAACATCCAGACTATATAAGGAAATCTCAGGTATCAACAGTAAAACAGTAAAAGCAAAACAAAAAACTCAAACAATTTATTGAGTACAAGAGATCTTTAACCCAAGAGAATATGCAAATTATATAGGAGTACATGGAAAGATGCTTAATATTCACCATTATGGAAATCCAAATTCAAACCAGAATGAGTTATTACTACAAACCTACTGGAAAAGCTGAACGATAGCAACATGAAGAGAAACCAGACCACTAGTACATTGATACTGGGAATGCAAAATGATGCACATTTTACAGCTATTTTGAGAAACAGTTTGACAGCTTCTTGAAAATCTTACCATGTAAACTAACTTTTGACCCAGCAGTTGCATGACTAGGCACTTATTCAATAGAAATGAAAACTTATTAATCACACACAAAAGCCTGTATATGAATGCTCATTTCAGCTTTAATTTTAACAGCCAAAAAAAGTTGAAAATATAAACATCTTTAATGGGTGAATGGTGAAGAAAATTCTACATGTATCACATGGAACACTACTCAGCAATAAAATGAACAAAATATTGATAAATGCAGAAACCTACTGAGTTAAACAATCCTGAAGGCTTACCTACTATTGCTTTATTCCTATAATATTTGTAAAATTATGCAAACAGAAAATAATTTTGATGGCATTGCCACCAATTAAGGAGGGGGTGGGAGCAGGAAGTGGGTATGACTATAAAATGGCTACATGAGGGATCTTTACAGTGATGGACATGTTTTGTATCTGGATTTCAGTAAAATCAACATCCTGTGCTATTGCACTGGAGCTCCTTTGTGGGAAACTGGGTAAAGAGTTCACAGGATTTTGTATAATTTTTTACAACCACATAAGAATTTTTTTTTTTTTTTGGTGGTACTGGGGTTCCTAGAAGCCCTTCTACCTCCGGGCTACACTCCCAGACCTATTTTGTATTTTTATTTGGAAACAGGGTCTCTTAAGCCAGCGAGGCTGGCTTCGAACCTGCGCGATCCTCCTGTCTCCGCCTCCCAAGCGCAGGGATTACAAGCGTGCGCCACCACGCCCGGCTCACATAAGAATTTTTAATCTCAAAAGGAAATGTTTAAAAGTAAACCTTTGGATGATGTTGTCTTCAGTTTACCAGAGCCTCAACCGTTTTTAATTGTTTTACACCTACTAGTTTGATTTACGTAATATATTGTCTGTCTGACACCCATAGGCACTGGAGAAGAAGAGGGAGAGGGAGGAGAGGAAGAAAGGAAAGAAGAACAGAATAGGACCTTGCTAATAGTATACAGCAGAAATGTTGTCTGGTGTCCCTCTATTGAGGCTGCATGAGTTCATTTTAAAAAGTGGAGTAGCTAGGCATAGTGGTACATCCTTATTTTTTTTTTTATTTTTATTTTTATTTTATTTTATTGGTGCACTGTATTCATACATCATAGTGGGATACAAACTTTTGTAGACATACATGCACACATCGCCCAGTCAGCCCCCACCCGATCCCCACCCCATTCTCTCCCCATCCCTCCTTCCCATGCTTGGCTTAGTGGTTGACATCTAGTATTACAGCAATTTATCCAAAATTAAAAATGATAATCTCACATAACAGTTTCATTTGTCTGATACCAAGTGTTTGATGATTTAAAGATAGCATTTCAATATTTCTTTTTGCTTTCTTTCTTACTAGAGCATATTTTTTTCTGTTTTTTTAGGTGAAACTATCATATATTTATATATTTATTTTTCAGAAAAAAATCTATCCTAATATGGAATATGAATTCTAGATACCCAAAATGATCTTGAAAAAGAACAAAGCTAGCAGATATATATTTTCTGATTTCAAACCATATAAAGCTACAATAATTGAAACAGTGTAGTACTGTTCTAAAGGCAGATATATAGACCATTGGAGTTAAATACAAGCCTAGCGCTAGAGAAAATACTCAAAGAGATTAACTACAAAGAAGAAATAGGTAACACTCACCAGAACCAGAGAAACAAGAGTTTCCATCCAACAGACAACTAAGATTGGTTATCTGTGGAGATTCATTATTTATGTTAGTCTTTTACCTATCTCTAAGTTGTATTGTTTGCCTTTATTGTTGTTAATTTTTAGGATTTCTAGTTGGAATATTAATATACCTTCAGATATAGCATTTGGAAATATTTTATCCAATTCTATTAGTAACTTTTAACTCTGTTTACATTGTCTTTGGATATACAATATTTTCTTTTATTTTTTAGGGAGTTTGTATATTCTTCTGTTGCCTGTGCCATTGAAATCATATCCAAGAAATCACTGCCAATTTCAATGTTGTGAGGTTTTATGACCCAGATTTTCTCCTAAAAGTTTATAGTCTTAAGATTTATATTTAGGTCTTTTATCTATTTTGAGTTAATACTTGTATGTGGGATTAGGTAAAGGTCCAATTTTATTCTTTTCCATGTAATTATTATTTTTCAACAATATTTAGTTAAAAGATTATTATTTCCACCACCAAATGTTCGTGGAAACCTTGTCAAAAATAACGTGGTACATCCTTATAATCCCAGTACTTGGAAGGCTGAGACAGGACAATCTCAAGTTCGCAGCCAGCCTCAGCTACTTAGTGAGGCCCTCTGCAACTTAGTGAGACCCTATTTCAACATAAAGAATAAAAAGTAGGGCTGAGGGGTGTCAGCTTGGAGGTAGAATGCCCCTGGGTTCAATCCCCAGTACTGCAAAATAAACAAATAAATAAATAAGTAAATAAAATGGAGTCATTTGGGAGGCTGAGACAGGAGGATCTCAGTTCGCAGACAGCTCCAGCTATTTAGTGAAGTCTTTTTGCAACTCAGTGAGACCCTGTTTCAAAATAAAGAATAAAAAATCAGGTTGGAGATGTAGCTTGGAGGTAGAATGCTCCTGGGTTCCATCCCCAGTACTTCAAAAAAAAAAAAAATGTGTTCTCACAGTGGTTACACACAGTGGTGAATGGGGTATTTATACTAGCACACACACTATGCTGCAGTGATCTCTAAGTGTCTCTCTCTGTCATTAAATTCCTTGAGTGCAGGGACCATGACCTGTTTACTTTTCACACCCTCACTCACCTACCCCCTCTCTTCTTCCATCCACCTACCAAACAGGCTAAATCCAGCCTTTAAAATGGAGAGAACAGATTTCTATGTTGATCAGTAACACAGCAGAATCACAGTACTAACCACAGATACCCATGACCTGGGGACCGCCTCTTTAGCCTTGCTCTGTGTGACTTATGATGTCCTCCGTGCCCTGATTTAGCCAGGCCCTCTGCCCTAGGCTGTGCGCTACATGTGCCTGGAGTTTTCTTACCTCACTGCTCAGTCTCACAGTTTCTTTGTGTGCTTTCCCTTCCTTTATCCCTAGATGTTCAAAGCCTGTCTTGCACTGTTCACTCGGAAGGACATTTCTTCCAAGAAGTCTTCAAATACTAGCTTTAAGTTTTTTTTTTAACTTAAGTTTGTTTTAACTTATATATAAACTCACAAAATTGTACCTATTCACAGGATACCATATGATGTTTTGATACATGTGTTCATTGTATCATGTTAAGGATAAGCATATTTATTTCCTAACACTTATCATTTATGATGAAAACATTAAAAGTCCTTATTTCTAGTTTTAAAAATATGTAGTACATAATTGTTATCTGTAATTACCTATTGCACAATAGCATACCTGAACTTCTTCCTGCTATTAAAATACTGATCAACCTATCCCCATCCCTCTTTCCCCCTTAACTCTCCTGGTATCTGGTATACCATTCTACTCTCAACTTCTATGAGCTCAACATTTTTAGGTTACACATATGAGTAAGATCATGGGGTACTTGTCTTTCTGTGAACATAATGATATCCAGTTCTATCCATTTAGTTGCAAATGACAGATTCCATTCTTTTCGATGGATGAATATTTCATTGCATATATGTGCCACACTCTTTTTGTCCACTGACCAATGGATGGATATTCAGTTGTTTCTATTTCTTGGCTATTGCGAATAGTGTTGCAATAAACATGTGTGTGCAGATGTGTTTCAACAGGTTGATTTCATTTCTTTGGCTATATTCCTCACAGTTGATATCTGTTACGTCTGTCCTCCTAGGAGAATTTTCTGGGGACTCTACTTTGTGAAACTCTAGGCCACTGGGTGCCTTTCTTTTCTGGTCCTTCTAGATCTTCCCATAGAAACTGGTACAGAGCACTGTCTACACCCAAGGCTCTTAGATGTACATTGAAAGAGGAAAAAAAAAAAAAGAAAAACAAGGAATTAGGATGACCACGCTAGGGTAGTGGGTGCTCTGGGGATAGCCCAAAGAAAGCGATAGGAAGCTAGGAAAGAAAGCAGACAATGTTAAAATGCTGCAAAGCTGATCTTACCTGGCACAGGTAGAGAGATTGGGCTGTTTGCCAAGCGGTTTCACTGTAAATCATGTAACAGACCTTGTAGAAATGCCAAGATAGTAGAAGTCTGCTTAAAATGCAGAGTCCCCAGAAATGCTCGACTTAAAACATTGTTTACTTTCTTCATTAGGGGCTGAAGGGAAGCAAGAGCAAGGCAGCGGGGAGCGATTACCTAATATCTTTGCAGAAAGATTTTCTTTTTCAAAATGAGCTTTTCTCACTAATCTTTGAGGGGAAATGAGGTTTACTTATGGTGTCATAAGGGAACAAGGCATTAATAGTAAAAGATTTTATGTGACTTCATGTTTTTAGGAAAATCATTTGTTTACAGATCTGACTCAATCAAACCCAAAGATATTTAATACATTCCAGATTCACCTGATTTTTCACCCAAATTTCAGACTAGAGGAAGTAATTATGATGGAGCATATACACTGATGCAAAAAGATATAGATTGTAAGTATTTCCTTACCAAGATAAAAATCTTAGAACCAGTCCATCCTATAGTTTAGAGAAAGAATGGAATAATTAAGTACATTTCTTCCATCTCCACTTTGACCACAAATGTATAGTATGGAGCTGTCAAAAGTTATTTAACCATCTCTTTTGATAATTCAGGGTAACAGTCTTTTGACCAAGAAATGATTAGGTAAATAAGGTAAACAGACGAAAGTACAGTTATATGAAAATAATTATGGCTAGTTTTATTCCCTTTCTTTTTGCTTAACAATCTTTAAAGGAGCTCTCTAGTTATTAAAAATGATATCTCCATTTGGAAAAACCTTTTTGCTTGTTACAGTATGTTTCCATAGTTCATTTTACTCCATCCTTTTAAAAATAATATTTTAATTCAGGCAGAGATTATTATTCTTGTTTCTATCTAAGAACAAACTGAGACTTTAAAAAATCCTAAAAGTAAGCTGGGTGTGGTGGCTCACACTTGTAATCCCAGTATTTGGGCGGCTGAGACAGGAGGATTGAGGTTCGCAGACAGCCTCAGCTACTTAGTGAGGCCCTTTGCAACTCAGTGAGACCCTGTTTCAAAATAAAGAAAAAAAGTAGCTCGGAGGTAGAATGCTCCTGGTTTCTATCCCCAATACAGAAAAAAAAAAATCCTAAAAGTAAAACAAAATTACAATAAAATAAACCCCCAGACCCTCCAAAGCCCCCAATAAAGAATAGATTCGCTATTCCAGCTAGAAGGGCTCTGAGGAGGGTAAGCCTGAGGGAGGATATCACAGGCGCTCAGCAGGTAGCTGGCCTATGTCTCCTGGCCCAGAATCCTGGCTTCGAGGTAGTTGTTGGGCTTTGCTCTCTGGTTTTCAGATTGTGCATGAGCCAACAGCAGCACTTACCTTGAACAGTGGAGTGGGGCGCTGCTCACAGGTTTCACTCCAGTTCCTCTGAGGTCTGGTTCTAGAACATCCCCACTCCCTTATTCCCCACCACTCCCTCCCTGAATTTGTGAGGTAGATGGGACGTGGAATGAAGGTTTGAGCATGAATAGCAGCCATCACCTCTGGCATCAGGACCTGGCGAGACCTCGTAGCTGGGCAGGCTGCCAATGGCAGTGATGGCTAGGCTTCGCTGAGGTCCCAGGCCAGCAGGAAGGTGGGCGCCTCAGCCCCGAGATGCTGGGCTCCACGCATGATGACAGGGCCTGGACAGAATCCTTGGGGTGCTGATGTGGCCAGCGCCACTCAGGATGGCAGAGGCCCTCATGGAACCCCTCAGAGGACAGCCGGCTCAGCTGGAAAGGAGGCGGAGGAACCTGTACTCTTCAGGTTGCTTCCCAAGCCCAGGCTCCTTCCTTAGACAATGGAGCACCAAGACAATAGATTTCTTCAGTGAGTTTAAATCTCACTTTAAACAGAATCACCTAGTCAGTTACATGTGGGGCTTCTTCCTGCTGTGGTAACTATAGCGAGGCTGTTGGAAGGGGGTCCTTGTGCTTTAAGTAGGTGAGATCTTGCCAGGGTCCTTTTCAAATGACTGAACAGATTAAATTAAATTAATTATGGATTAAACTACTTAAGGATTTCAGAAGTATTTAACCGAAAGCTTGTATAGGAATTGTTAGGTATGCTGTGGCAAATTTCCTGTTATTCCTCTCTTCTTATTGCTTTAATAATAGTAAATCTGACTAATTACTCACGCTGTTAATCTTGGCTCCTTTGTCTTCTTTTGTCTGCAGGGCATCAGAAGTTGCTAGGAGACCCTCTGTGAAGGAATTTATTATGCTAGGTTTGTTCCAAGAGAGAAAGAACTGTGTTTGCAGGGTAGAGGTGGACGTGGACAGTTTGGAGAAGGAGGGTATATTTTCAAAGCAGGGAAACAGTGCAAGCCTGTGGGTAAAACTGACTATGGATAGCAGCAGAGTTTCTCCTGGGAGAATCAGGGGAGAAAGCTGTGTGGTTCCAGATGCACCCGGCAGCCAGCTGGGGCAAAAGTGCATGTCCCGGCTTAGTCTGGAAGGCATGGGCTGCTGTGCTTTGGGCACTCCTGGCTTTGGCCCTTAAGCATATCTGCAGTGAGCAGTATGGACTTGGGACCCGAGGGCCTTCTTCAAACTTCAGAGCCAACAAACTCCGTTGTTGCCTTAGAGTGAGCCGGGTCAGGGGAGGGGCCACCAGTAACTGCTCAAGCTGGATCTTGCCAATCACTCTATAAAGGGTGATGCATGTGGCTATATATTTTACATATGATTTTCCCAAATCACAGTGCTTGTAATCAGCAAGTGACTCTAGTCACTGATGCTCTCAAAAGAGGATTGTGTATTTCAGGTCTGAGTGGTTTCATTCATTCCTCTTCCAAATGCAAGTGAGACACTCATTTAACACACACTCCCTGGAGGCCCACGATGCTTTGGGCAATGGATCAGGCATGGGATCCCACATCCAATAAGACATGGTCCCTGCCCTCTAGGAATCTTAGCTCCTCTTATCTAATGGTTGATTCTGCGGAAAGCGGGGCCTTGGTGTGGAGAACCAGGACACAATGTTGGGGGTGGGGAAGCAGGCAGCAGGCTGTGAATGAATGCACTCCGAATGCTCATTCCAGAAACTATGAAGAACCATCTTGGTAGTTTTACTTTTAAATTTCTTTCTAAGTCACAAAAGCAGTTGAATTATTACTTTATAAACTAATTCAACTAACATTTTTTTAAGTGTCAGGCTTGGTATGATACTGGAAACATGATGGTAAAAAAAAATGGGAGTGACCTTTTCTTTTTTTCTTTTTTTAAATTTTTTATTGGTGCATTATATTCATACATCATATTGGGGTGAAAAAAACTTGTGTACATACATGTACGCATCACTGATTTAACCGCTACCCAATTCCCACCCCATTCCCTCCCCGTCCCTCCTTCCCTTGCATGGCTTAGTGGTTGACTTCGATATGTTTAAGTATATTGTGTGTTTTAGAGATTTTCCTCTTCCCCCCTCCTTTCTCCTCCTTTAGGTTGCCTTGTTTGCTCCTCTATAGGATTTCCTTTTTTACCTAGAGTTCCTCCTATGACCCATTTCTCCCTAACTCTCACATATTAGGGAAAGCATCTGCTTTCTTATTTTTTGTGACTGACTAATCTCACTTAGCATAATGTCCTCCAGTTCCATCCATTTCCCTGAAAATGATGTAATTGAGGTTTTTTTTGATGGCTGAGTAAAATTCCATTGTGTACATATCCCACAGTTTTGTAATCCATTCATCTGTTGATGGACATCTTGACTGGTTCCCTAGTTTGGCTATGGTGAATTGTAGGGCTATGAACATAGATACACATGCATTAGTTTGGTAGTTTGGTTTCCTTTCTTTTGGGTAGATACCCATAAGTGGCATTGCTGGATCAAATGGTAGATTTGTTTCCATTCTTCTGAGGATTCTCCATACTGTTTTCCAAAGTGGTTGCACTAATTTGCAGTCCCACCAACAATGTTTTAGAGTTCCCACTTCTCCACATCCTCGCCAGCATCTGTTGTTGTTTGTGTTTTGAATGATGGCCATTTGAGTTAGAGTTAGGTGAAATCTCAGGGTAGTTTTGATTTGCATCTCTCTGATTGCCAGTGATGTTGAGTATTTTTTCATGCATTTATTGGCCATTTGAATTTCTTCTTTTGTGAAGTGTCTATTTAGTTCACTTGCCCATTTTGTTATTGCATGCTTTGTTTTCTTAGTGTTGAGTTTCTTGAGTTCTTTGTATATTCTAGATATTAGTTCTCTATTGGAGGGGTAGGTAGGTGGCAAAAATCTTCTCCCATTCTGTTGGCTCTCAGTTGAGGTTCTTGACAGTTTCCTTTGCTGAACAGAAGCTCTTCAGTTTCATGCAATCCCACGTATTGATTCGCCTTTTAATTTGTTGTGCCTTTGGGGTCTTGTTGAGAAAATGTTTATCTGTTCCTATGTGTTGCAGTGTTGGACCTATGCTCTCTTCAAAGAGCTTCAAGGTCTCTGGTTTGATTTCCAAGTCTGTTTCATCTTGAATTGACTTTTGTACAGGGTGAGAAAGTGGGATTAATTTCCAATTTTGGAGTGACCTTTTTCCTCATGACATTTTGTTTTCATGTTCTGTTTGGAAAGAGACAGACAACACACATGCTCAAAATAAATATGAAAGTAGCTATGAAGAGCATATGCAGGGGCCTGGGATAAGAAGGAATGAAGGCTAAACAGTTAGGGGTATATATAGAAGAAAAGAAATACCCTTCTGTTTCTATATTCTGCTCTGCCATATGGTGCATATATATACTCTCACATTTTTATTTTAAAACAAAGACATCAAAATACAAGACTTTTTTTTAACAAGTACAGGATTTTGCTATACATATAACTTTGTGATCTGCTTTAAAAAAACAACAACTGAGTATAGCCAGGTTTGGTGGCGCACGCTTGTAATCCCAGCGCTTGGGAGGCTGAGACAGGAGAATTGCACAGATTTGAAGCCAGCCTCAGCTACTTAGTGAGGCTCTAAGCAACTTAGTGAGACCCTGTTTCCAATTTAAGTATAAAATAGTTCTGGAAGTATATAGCCCAGAGGTAAAAAGCCCCTGGATTCTACTTGTAATACCACCCCCCATAAAAAACTGAGCATATTATGGGTACCTTTCTAAGACAACTCACATAGATCTAATTCATTTTTTAAATTATTACACAGTATTATTCCACAATATAGATGCACTTCATTCAACTCTTCTTTTCTTGGAAGTTCATTCAGGTGGCCTTACTTTTTCTGCTTGTTATGCACGATGCTATAATAATAATTCTTATACCTGTATCCTTACATATTGGTTCTTCTTTTTGTCGGCTGGGGTCCTAGGTGGCCTAACAGGCCCTGAAGGTTTATTCCTGTTTAAGCTTTAGCTGATATGGCAAACTACTCTTCATAGATTGTGACAGTGTGTGAAAGTGCTTAAGTCCCCACATCCTCTCGGAAGTCCTAGATCTTCTCAATCTTCTTAACTTTTGGCCAGTATTTTATGTTAAAAAACCAGAATATCACTCTTCTTTTTAAATTTTTTTATTGGTGCGTTATAGTCATACATCTTAATGGGATAAAAGACTTGTGGAGACATACATGCACATATCACCCTTACCCAATCCTCACCTCATTTCCTCCTCATCCCTCCTTCCCATGCTTGGCATAGTGATTGATATGTTTGTTTAGGTGTATTATGTGCTTTAGAGTTTCCCTCTTCCCCCCTCCCATCCCCTCAGTTAGGTCGCCTTATTTGCTCCTCTATAGGATCTCCTTCCTCATCTAGAGTTCCTCCTGTTACCCATTTCTTCCTAGCTTTTGCATATTAGGGAAAGCATCCAATTTCTTATTTTTTTGTGACTGACTAATCTCACTTAGCATAATGTCCTCCAGTTTCATCCATTTCCCTGAAAATGATGTAATTGTGTTTTTCTTCATGGCTGAGTAAAATCCCATTGTGTACATATCCCACAGTTTTGTAATCCATTCATCTGTTGATGGACATCTTGGCTGGTTCCATAGTTTGGCTATGGTAAATTGTGCAGCTATGAACATAGAAACACATGCATTAGTTTGGTAGTTTGGTTTCCTTTCTTTTGGGTAGAAACCCAGAAGTGGTATTGCTGGATCAAATGGTTTTGATTTGTATTTGTCAACTAGAGCTCAAGGATCTTTTCATAGCTTAGTCGATCTTTTCACTTCCCAATGGACAAACTTCCCTTTGCCCATTTTTTTGATGTATTATTTGCCTTCTTGCCAGTTCATGGGTACTCTGTACATATTAGGCAAATTAAATCATTGTTGTATATTTCCTCCTATTTTATCATTGCCTTTTCACTTTGGTTTTGGTGTCACCGAAGGCTTTTTCTTTTTCTTTTTCTTTTTCTTTCTTTTTTTTTTTGTAGGTCTGGGGATTGAACCCAGGGGCATTCTATTTCTGAGCTTCACTCCCAGCCCTATTTTTCATTCTGTATTTTAAAACAGGGTCTCACTAAGTTGTGGAGGGCCTCACTAAGTAGCTGATGCTGGCTGTGAACTGTGATCCTTCTGACTCAGCCTGCCAAGTACTGGGATTACAAGTATGTGATACCAGACCTGGCTTCTATCAAAGGGTTTTAAGCAAGAGTGACAGAATTATATTTGCATTTTTGAAAGATTATTCTGCAAGCATCTGAAGGATTGATGGAAAGGAACAAAACTGGTAGCAGGGAAGCTCTTGAAAACTTGTAGGAGATTGCAGTGCTTCAGGAAATGAGGGACAGGATTAATGCACTGGCAGCGAGGAAGGAGAGAGAACAACATATTTGAGAGGATATGGAAACTAAATCTATGCCCTCTCTGACTAGTTGGATGGGGTTGCTAGGGAAATTGAAGCAGACCTTCAGACAGGTAAATAGGTGGGTGTTAGTGACATTTATTGAGAAGACTCAGAGGTATGTGTGGAACTTGAGCTTTCGAGTTTAGATTCATATAGGAGATGTCTAAGAGGTACACAGCTGGAAACATTCACTACACATTTGGGCTTTGGGACCCAGCAACAGGAAAATGGCCTGGGCAGAGAGATGGTGAGAGATTTTTGGCAACAGACATGTGGGGACTTCCCCACAAACACTCTATGAATGAAACTTTGAGGGGGTGGTTTCTGAGGGCTACAGAGTTCTGAGGAGGAAATCATTGAACATTTACATTTCAAGGGTTTACTGAGGAGAGGAGCTGATAATATTGTGGGCCTACCGTCTCCTGGTGGCTACTTCTTTGTCTCTCTCTCCTTGGCTTGCAACCAGAAAACCAACATACCCCACTGTCTGTGTTCTTATTCCTCAATCTGGGGTGGGGTAGGTCTCTCTTACCCCCACTGTAGGACTTAGTTTACCATCTCAGTGAAAGGTAGTAGAATCTCTCACTTACTCACTCCAGCTTAATTTATGCCAAAGAAATAAGATGGATTCTCCTTAATGAAGTTCCAGTGAATGAGCTCACCCCACATTTGGGTTCTTATTTAAAAGACCACTTCAAGATCTGGCCTGTCCTCAATATACCAAAAAGCTGGCTTCTGCCCATATGGAAGTATCTGTCATGTAAACGAGACTGATAGGCAACACTTTTAGAAATGACTTATACCCAGTGTTTGTCCAATGGGATAGAAGGAGTTCCAGGTAGCACAGAAAAAGAATACGTCAGTGTTTGTCTCAGTTGATAGTGACACAGGTTTCTAGAAGGACTCGTGAACATAGACATGATCTAAGAAGCCAAGCGTTTATGGAAGAACAACACATACTATGTGAAGCACCTGGTCCCTTACACAGGAACCTGATACTTTCTCATTTATCCACATGTGCCTTGGTGATTAACTCATAGTCTCTGGCTCAGTGGCTGTTTGTCTCTTCACTTTGATGCAATGCAAATTTGGCACAAGTCTAGGGCCATCCATAGTTTAAACTGCCATGGCCAATGAGTCATAACCATTGAATGTTATGGTTGGAAGGGGCTTTAGAGACCAGCCAGGCCCACCCCCTTCATTTTTCAGATGAGAAAATTGAGGTAAAAAGTTGCTTACGGTTACACGAGCAGCTTGCATAACTGGATTTTGCTTGGGCTTCCTGGTCTTCAGTCCTGTGGACCAGCCAGTGTACCATCATGTTGTCCCTCAGGAGTAGTGAAGAAGAGAGGCTTGTGGGGTGGGGTGGCTGCTGACTCTCCCTGTTCTCCACCTGTGCTTCCCACTCCAAGGTCTCCAGATAAACATTAAGTAAACCCCTGGCCTTGCTAAGCAGACTCAGCCCTGGATGAAGCCTCTGACTTCCCTACAAGCAGACGGCTACTTCTCAGTTCCCCCTATAGAAATCTGAATTATCCTGACTTGGACCACAAGGATTTTGAAGAAGTACTTGGCAGCGATGTTGTTGTGGTTTGGACATGGTTTGAGTGTTTTCCCCAGTGGTGCACGTGCTAGAAGCTTGGTCCCCATGTGGTAGTGTTGAGGTGGCAGAAGATTTAAGGGGTGGTGCTTAGTTTAAGGTAATTATGTTACAGAGGAGCCACCCTCAGAAGGGATTAATGTAAGTCCTAGGGGACTAGATTTCTTCCTGGGAGTGTGGGTTATTGTAAGGGAGTTTAACTCTTCCCCTGAATCCTCTTCAGCATATGCTGCTGTGGCTATTCTCACATATGCTTCTGCCACTGTGCCATCTGCCACGAGGCCCTCCCCAGAGCTGAGAGAAGCTGGCACCATGCTCTCGAACCTCTGGAACTATGAACTAAATCAACATCTTTTCTGTAAAAAGATCTCAGCTGTAGGAATTTTGTTATAGCAACAGAAAAATGGACTAAGAAAATTGAAGGATGAATAAGAGTAAAGAAAAATATTTTGAAAAGTCAGGAAGCTAGCTGGGCGTGGTGGCGCACGCTTGTAATCCCCACACTTCGGAGGTGGAGACAGGAGGATCACGCAGGTTTGAAGTCAGCCGCGCTGGCTTAAGAGACCGTGTTTCCAAATTTAAAAAAGTATAAAAATAGGTCTAGGAGTGTAGCCCAGAGGTAAAAGGGTTTCCAGGAACCCCAGTACCACACACGCATGCACACACACACATACACACACATACACACACACACACACACTCACACACATAAGTTAGGAAGCTAGTATAACATATCAGGCATCAGACATTAGATAATATAGAAGGGCGATCAGACACAGGGCTATCCCCAGCTTGTGAGGAATGTTCATCTCTACTTTCCTCAATTCCTTTTTATAGTTGGCTCCAGTGATGTGTGTAGTGTATTTAACACTCATAGGGGATTGTTTTTAAAAATATTTTCCTTTCTATAATGAATTGATTAATGAGCTAAGAAATAATAATGGCTAGAAATGAAACAAAATGCACATTTTTGTCAATATTTGTCTATATGGTAGGTGACAGTAAAAGATTCACGGTACAAAATGGGAAAAGTAATGGATTAATACTTTTAACTTATATTGATTTTTTTTTTTTTTTGGTGGTACTGGGGATGGAACCCTTCTCTGGGCTACACTCCCAGACCTATTTTTTATATTTTTATTTGAAAATAGGGTCTCTTAAGCCAGTGAGGCTGGCTTCGAACCCGTGCGATCCTTCTGTCTTTGCCTCCCAAGCGTGGGGATTGCATGTGTGCGCCACCACACCCGGCGATGTATTTTTTTTTTAAAGGAAAAAGTATTTAGACTTATATTAGTCTGAAATTATAATGAATAACAATGTTATACTTTCTAATTTTGGTTCTTAACTTCCAAAAATTTGTTAGTGACAAACTCACCTTCTTTATATATTTGCAGTAATTAGACAGTATAAACAATATATCCAGATTCATCTACCTGTCTTCACTCTTTCTATTAATTTTAATTTTCACATGAAATAACAGAAACTTAAATAGCTAGGGCAAGTAAAGATGAGTTTGGTAGAGAGTCATAAAAATCCCAATCACAACAGTTCATAAATTGTAATACTGCTTATGTATTTTTTTCTTTGGCCACATTTGCAGTACTTTTATATAGTAGAAACATTTCTACTAAACTGTTTTTGTCAGAAAAATTTTCATAAGACAGACTGTTATTATTATTACTCTGGCAAGAACTTCAAAACTTTTAATTCAGGAAAAAATTTAAAAATGGTCAAATGATAGAGAAATTTGATGTTTTTCCATCCATTGTTTTAAAACAAGTGTTCAAGTCTTCCGAAAATGATTAAAGTATTCAGATAGTTTTCTTCAACTGCTTTTGGCAATGTAAAGCTAGCGTCTTTTGTGTTATCTTCTGGCATACTTCAAAATCTTATTTATCTTATTTTTAGAAAATATTCATTTTCTTACATATTATAATTGTGTGCCTAATGCCTTTCTCTGCAATTTAATATATAGAAGTGATTTTGAAGGATTGGTTTAAAAGCTTTATGTTTCACTATATCTTGTTTAAGGAAGATTCTTGTTGTGTGCAAGTATTTTTGCGCTTGATTAAGCTCATCTAAAGCTTTATACCACAAAGAAAGACAATTCAGAAAAGAAAGAAAAATTGCAGCGAGGAAAGAATAAAATTTGAGCTGAGCTTCTTTTGAGCCACAGTTTCTTTGGGGATATACAGTACTTTGTAGGTTGACATTAACTTTTCACAATTTGTCTTTCCTGAGAACACAACTTCATCTTGCCTGGAACCAACCCTTTCACTGTTCATACTACATTATTTGACATTTACAATAGGAAGTGATACTGAAGTGAATGAATAATTTTTTTCTGAAGTCCTAAAAAAGCATAGTCATGTAGAATGTCAAATTGAAATATTTCAAAAAAAGAAATATTTTAAGATTTTTTTCATTTATAATCAGTATACAATCATTGTTTATTTTGAATCTACTTCATAAATAAAAGGATGTGTAAAACCAGGGACTAGAATAATTAACTTATGCCTGAAATGAGCCTGAAAGTTTCTGAACTATTACCAATTAATTTGCAAACAAATGTGTGTAGTTGTGTCTTTATATGTTGAGGGCTGAATATGTAACAAGTTTCCTGAACTAACTTTCACACATCATTTAATGTTTATTAAAAATAACAAATACAATGTGCTAACTTGAAGCTTGTATATTCCTATTAAAACTCAACAGAAACTACACTAGTTGTTTAGAACATAGACTAAGGGTTTTTTTTTGGAAGTAGTAACTTCTTATTGACATTGTTCAGAATTGACAGCACATGGTGATAATAAAAAACAGATTGACATTTTAGCCAGTTTTAGCACTGTTTGAACATTCTCTACAGAAAGCACATCCTATGTACCCAAGAAGAATTTATTTAGTCCTCCAACCTTTGCACACTGCCTGCCAGGGTTCATTCTATGAGAGGTGCCAAAGTACCTGGCTGTGTTATCCTTCCATTTTCATTCTTGCCTTACCATTTAGAGGTCATGCTTCATATCTTTGACTTTCATGAAGAAATGGCAGAAAAGAAGAAAGACGATCCAGTTGTCATGGCAGTTGAGGCAGTCTTTCCAAACCACCTTCTTCTTTGTCCATTATTCTTTTTCTCTGTAATAACTAAAGAATTCATGAGGATTAAGTGGGTTAATACAAGTAAAATATTTAGAACTGCATCTAGCATATAGTAAGTGCTTAATATATGCTTGCTATGATTTGAAGGTAATAATGAGAATCGGGCCATTTAGTCATGGCAGGTCCTTAAAACAGTAGAATTATTAAATTTAAATCCTTCCTGTGCCCTCTGCTCACCTGACTCTGAATGTTAGAAGATGGAGTTTTCAGAAGTTGCCTTCTTTGTCATTTCTAAGGAATCATAAAACTCTATATGTGAATTTCAGGCATTTTGGAGCAGAACATTGCAGATCTGCAGACTGGATATTCCTACCTGGTGGAGGTGTCATCTTTGGAGTTGGGTTCTGGATCACCAAAGATTTTCTTCAAAGACCTTCATCACTGACATGAAGTCATAGAGTACACTGTGAAAGTAGGGACTTGATCCTTTCAGATGAACAAATTCTGGCCGATGGGCATCCACCAAAGGGAATTTTATAATGGGTATAGGAACTCTGCTTATTTCAAGTATGGAAGTTTAATTTATGTACAAGGAGAGCTGATATATTGGTGCTTATTTCTATGAGGGTTAAAAATTCTGTATACCCACCTAGTACTTTAAGTGGTATTTTTAACACTTCTGTCGTGGCAGAGCCACCTCATTTTTTATTCACCTTGGAACTTGGAGCCAGGTCTTCAGACCTTGGATACTGTTCATGATATATAGAGTGAAACATTTCTAGGACTAAGGCTAAACTGGGCAGAGGACTAGTGGAGCAATACACGATCGTAACCTGCAGAAGAATGCCCAAGACTCCCTAAGGGATGGAGTCAGGAATAACCTTTATTATTGAGGGGGAGGATTTACCCTAAAAGTCAACTCAAATGAACTAGAAAAATTAGGAAATCAAGAATATTAATTAGATTTAATAGAATAAATTTCTTTATAGTCTCTTGCCAGAAAAGGTACTTTGAACTGAGTCTTCCAGGTTATATGAAGAAATAGTATGTAAATATCACTCTATCTTTATTCCTATCTTGGTTTTAACTTGGATCTAGGTTTTGAGAGGTGAGTGTCTGGTAGTTACCAATGGACCAGTGGAACAGAGGTGCTTTTGAGGAGAGCTGAGGCTTCTTCACTGACAATGTTACTCCCCAAAGAGCTGATGATCTTGGAACATTTCTAACCCACAGTGAACATGATAAATCCCTGTTGCCAAACTAATTCTCAAGAAGCTGATTTAAAGGGACACCAGCCCCATGCTGCTAGCCATGTGTCTGAGAACTCCTGCCTTGCACCTTCTATTTTCATTCTTTCTTTTTTTTAAAAATTTTTTTATTGGTGCATTATATTCATACAACTTATTGGGGTAAAAAACTTGTGTGTACAAACATGTACTCATTGCTGATTTAACCCCTACCCAAATCCCACTCCATTCCCTCCCCGTCCCTCCCTCCCTTGCTTGGCTTAGTGATTGACTTTGATATGTTTAAGTACATTGTGAGCTTTAGAGATTTTCTCTTCCCCCCTCATTTCTCCTCCTTTAGGTTGTCTTGTTTGCTCCTCTTTTCTCCCTAACTCTCACATATTAGGGAAAGCATCTGATTTCTTATTTTTTGTGACTGACTAATCTCACTTAGCATAATGTCCTCCAGTTCCATCCATTTCCCTGAAAATGATGTAATTGAGTTTTTTTTGATGGCTGAGTAAAATTCCATTGTGTACATATCCCACAGTTTTGTAATCCATTCATTTGTTGATGGACATCTTGGCTGGTTCCCTAGTTTGGCTATGGTGAATTGTGCAGCTATGAACATAGATACACACGCATTAGTTTGGTAGTTTGGTTTCTTTTCTTTTGGGTAGATACCCAACAGTGGTATTGCTGGATCAAATGGTAGATTTGTTTCCATTCTTCTGAGGATTCTCCATACTGTTTTCCAAAGTGGTTGCACTAATTTGCAATCCCACCAACAATGTCTTAGAGTTCCCACTTCTCCACATCCTCGCCAGCATCTGTTGTTGTTTGTGTTTTGAATGATGGCCATTCTAGTTGGAGTTAGGTGAAATCTCAGGGTAGTTTTGATTTGCATCTCTCTGATTGCCGGTGATGTTGAGCATTTTTTCATGCATTTATTGGCCATTTGAATTTCTTCTTTTGTGAAGTGTCTATTTAGTTCACTTGCCCATTTTGTTATTGGATGCTTTGTTTTCTTAGTGTTGAGTTTCATGAGTTCTCTGTATATTCTAGATATTAGTCCTCTATCAGTGGTATAGGTGGCAAAAATCTTCTCCCATTCTGTTGGCTCTCGTTTGAGATTCTTGATAGTTTCCTTTGCTGAACAGAAGCTCTTCAGTTTCATGCAATCCCATGTATTGATTCTCCTTTTAATTTGTTGTGCCTTTGGGGTCTTATTGAGGAAATGTTTGTCTGTGCCTATGTGTTGCAGTGTTGGACCTATGCCCTCTTCAAGGAGCTTTAAAGTCTGGTTTAATTTCCAAGTCTTTGATCCATCGTGAGTTGACTTTTGTACAGGGTGAAAAAGTGGGATTAACATCCAATTTTCTGCATATGGTTAACCAGTTTTGCCAACACCATTTGTTGAAGAGGCTATCTTTTTTACAGTGTATGTTTTTGGCCTCTTTGTCAAAAATCAATTGGCTGAAAGTGTGTGGACTTGTTTCTGGGTCTTCTATTCTGCTCCATTGGTCTATATATCTGTTCTTTTGCCAGTACCATGCTGTTTTTATTACAATGGCTTTGTAGTATAGTTTAAAGTCAGGTATTGTGATTCCTCCTGCGTGGTTTTTGTTGCTGAGAACTACCTTGGCTGTTCTGGGCTTTTTGTTATTCCAGATAAATTTAAGGACCGATTTTTCTATGTCTGTGAGGAATGATCTTGGTAGTTTAATGGGCATTGCATTAAATCTGTAGATCACTTTTGGGAGGATGGCCATTTTAATGATATTTATTCTGCCAATCCATGAACATGGAAGGTCTTTCCATCTTCTAAGATCTTCTTCGATTTCTTTTTTCAGTGTTTTATAATTTTCTTTGTAGAGATCTTTTACCTCCTTGGTCAAGTTTATTCCTAGGTATTTTATTTTCTTGTGGGAGATCCTGAGTGGAAGTATTTTCTGAATTTCTTTTTCAGTGGATTTATGGTTGGTGTAAAGGAAAGCTTCTGATTTTTTAAGATTGATTTTGTATCCAGATACCTTGCTGAATTTGTTGATCAGTTCTATAAGCCTTTTGGTTGAGTTTGTTGGGTTTTCTAAATATAGTATCATGTCATCTGTAAATAGTGAAAGCTTAGTTCTTCTTTTCCTATTTGTACTCCTTTGATTTCCTTTTCTTGCCTTATTGCTCTGGCTAGAGTCTCTAGTACTATATTGAAGAGAAGTGGTGATAGTGGACATCCTTGTCTCGTTCCAGTTTTTAGGGGGAATTCTTGAAGTTTTTCCCCATTTAATATGATGTTGGCAGTGGGCTTATTGTAGATTGCCTTAATAATGTTGAGATATGTTCCTTCTATTCCAATTCTCTGCAGTGTTTTTTATCATAAATGGATGTTGAATTTTATCAAATGCTTTTCAGCATCTATTGAGATGATCATGTGGTTTTTGTCTTTGATTCTGTTTATATGATGAATTACATGGATTAATTTTCATATATTGAACCAGCCTTGCATCCCTGGGATGAACCCTACCTGGTCATGGTGAATGATTTTCTTGATGTGGTTTTGAATGCGTGTTGCTAGTATTTTGTTTAATAGTTTTGCATCCAAGTTCATCAGAGATATAGGCCTGTAGTTTTCCTTCCTTGAACTGTCTTTATTCGGTTTGGGTATTAGTGTGATGTTGGCTTCATAGAATGTATTTGGGAGAGTCCCAGTTTTTTCTATTTCCCAAAATAGTTTGAGTAGTATTGGGATTAGTTCTCCTATAAAGGTTTTATAGAATTCACTTGGGAAACCATCTGGTCCTGGGCTTTTCTTTGACGGTAAGCTCTTTATTTTTCAATCTCTTTATTTTTCAATCTCTTTGATTATTATTGGTTGGTTTAAGTGTTCTATATCTTCTTGACTCAGTTTAGGAAGGTTGTATTTATCTAGGAAGTTGTCGATTTCCTCCAGATTTTCCATTTTGTTGGAGTATAGTTTTTCAAAGTAGTTTCTGATAATCCTCTGGATTTCTACGCTGTCAGTAGTAATGTCTCCTTTTTCATCCCTTATCTTCATAATTTGGGTTGATTCTCTCTTTTTTTTTAGTTAGGTTGGCTAGTGGTTTATCAATCTTGTTAATTTTTTCAAGAAACCAGCTTTTGGTTTTGTTGATTTTCTGTATTTTTTTTATTCTCTATTTCGTTAATTTCTGCTCTAATTTTAATAATTTCCCATCTTCTGGTGGCTTTGGGGTTCAATTGTTCCTGCTTTTCAAGGGCTTTGAGGTGTGTCATAAGGCTATTTATTTGAAGATTTTCTGTTTTTCTTATGTGAGCACTCAGTGCTATAAATTTTCCTCTTAATACTGCCTTCAAAGTGTCCCAGAGGTTTTGATATGTTGTTTCTTTATTTTCATTTGTTTCTAGAAATTTCTTGATTTCACCTCTTACATCTTCTATGACCCATTCTTCATTCAGAAGTGTGGTGTTCAGTCTCCACATGTTTATGTTGTTTCTCTGGGTCTTCTTATAGTTGATTTCTAGTTTCATTCCATTATGGTCTGAAATGACACAGGGAAGTATGTAACATTTTTTAAATTTGCTAGTGCTCATTTTGTGTCCCAGGATGTGATCTATTTTGGAGAAGGTTTCATGAGCAGCTGAGAAAAATGTAAACTCTGCTGTAGTCGGGTGAAATATTCTATATGTGTCTAACAGGTCCATTTGGTTAATGGTGTTCTTTAGTTCTGAGACATCTTTCCTGACCCTTTGTCTGGAAGATTGGTCTACTATTGTGAGAGGTGTGTTGAAGTCTCCAGTATTATTGTGTTGGGATTTATGTGTGACTTCATGTCACAAAGAGTTTGATTTATGAAAGTAGCTGCCCCAATGTTTGGGGCATAGATGTTGGTTATTGTTATTTCCTCTTGCTGGACTATTCCTTTTACCAGTAAAATGTGACCTTCTTTGTCTCTTCTAATAAGTTTGGGTTTGAAGTCTAACTTGTCTGATATCATAGTTGCTACTCCTGCTTGTCTTCGAGTACCATTAGCATGGATTACCTTGCTCCAGCCCTTTACCTTGAGTTTGTTCCTATCTTTACTTATAAGGTGTATTTCTTGTAAGCAGCAGATGGATGGATTCTGGCTTTTAATCCATTTTGCCACTTTATGTCTTTTTATTGGGGAGTTGAGGCCGTTTACATTCAGTGTGATTATAGAGAGATAATTTTTAATTCCCAACATGTTAAGATCTTATTTCTGCTTGAGATACTGTTTATTCTTCTTTGCTTAGACGTCTGCTGGATGGGAATTCTTGTTTCTTTGGTTCTGGTGTGTATTACCCATTTCCTCTTTGCAGTTAATCTCCTTGAGTATTTTCTCTAGCGCTGGTTTTGAAGACATAAATTCCTTCAGTTGCTGTTTGTCATGGAAGCTTCTTATTTCCCCATCTAATTTTATGGATAGTTTTGCTGGGTAGGAAATTTTTGGCTGGAAGTTGTTTTCTTTCAGAGTTTGGAATATGTTACTCCAAGCCCTTCTGGCTTTCATAACTTGGTTTGGGAAGTCTGGAGTGATTCTAATTGGTTTGCCTCTGTATGTCACGTAGCCTTTTGTTTTTGTTACCTTTAAGATTCTCTCCTTGGCTTCCACATTAGTCATTTTGACAATTATGTGGCCTGGGGTTCCTCTTCTCTGATCCTGTCTAAAGGGAGTTCTATAATTTCCTGGACCTGTTTATCGACCTCTTGCTCTATGTTTGGAAAATTTTCTGCTATTACTTCCTTGAAGAGATTGTTGATCCCTTTGGTTTCACCTTCTTTTCCCTCCTCTATTCCAATTATTCTTAGGTTAGCTCTCTTGAAATGGGCCCATATTTCTTCAATGTCAGATTCCTGCTGTTGGTTTTTTTTTTATATTAGAAACTATGCGTTCATTTTTAGAATGATCATCTTCAAGAAGCGAGATTCACTTCTCCATGTGGTCTAATCTGTTGTTTATATTTTGAATTGAGGCCTTTACTTCATTAATTGCATCCTTTATCTCTTTTTGACTCTCTCTAAATTCTTTTCGAAAGTCCTCTATTATTTCTAAAGTTATTTTCCTAATTCCATCTTCTAGAGATCTTTGGAATTCTGTGTTATCAGATTCTGATGTTGTGGGGTTGTTGGCATTCACTGCTCCATTGTTATTTCTCTTTCCCATGATTTTGGAAGTTTGTGCCTTCTCTGGGTTCTTCCCTGAGTCACTAAGAGTTCACTTAAGATGCTCTGGATCTTGAGTCTGTGGTATCTCAGTCACCACTACTCCTTTACTGGGTTGTATCACAAAGTCTCAGACCCAGGGAGTCAATCAAGGCTGCTTAGACCATGGGGGGTGCCAAGTTGGGCGTTCTCCAGTGGGGAGTTGTGACTATGGTATGATATCTCTGCCACTGCCACTCCCCCACTGGGCTGCACTGCTAAAATCTCCGACCCAGGGAGACTATCTGCGCAAGTCCCTGGGAGTTCAGTACTGGGATTTCTCCCCTAGGGGCCGCAATTTGACTTACGGTTGTTGAGTGCGCTGATGGAGCTGTAGTGAACTCGGTGGATTCGCTGCTGCCGCCACTGGCAATATGGCACAACTGCCACGCCCTCGGCTGTGGTGTGGCGTATTTCTTCTCTGGTTTTGAACTCCACTCTGAGTCCTTGCCAGTTGTGCTGTGCCTGGCCCTTGGGAGCTTTAGATGTTCCCTGCACCAACAAAACAGCTGACTGCTGCCCGGCTGTTCAGCACCTGCTCACCTCGGCTCACTGTCCACCCCTCCTCTCAGGCGCCTGGTGGTTGGTTGAGTGGGTTGGTCTAGGGCCGTCTGTTGAACTCGCCACTGCCGCCAGCAGTAAGACGCTGCTTCTGCATCCTAGGTCGCGAGGCCAGAGTACCTCCTCTCTGGATTTGTGCTCTGTTTTGAGTCTCCCTCCTCTCTGGAGCCTGGTGCTGCTAGGGGAGATGTAGGCCGCGCCACTCCAGCCGCTCTGCGCCGCAGCTCTGGCTGCTCCACACCACGGCTCTGGCTGCTCTGGCTGTTCCAGCCTCTCTGCACCGCGGCTCTGGCTGCTCTGCACCGCGGGTCTGGCCACTCCGGCCGCTCCAGCCGTTCTGCGACGCGGCTCTGGCTGCTCCAGCTGTTCTGGCCACTCTGCTCCAGCTGTTCTGGCCGCTCTGCTCGGCTGCTCTGGCCGCTCCACTCAGCTGTTCTGGCCGCTCTGCTCTGGCTGCTCCAGCCGCTCCGCTCCGCGGCTCCAGCCACTCCGTGCCGCCGCTCCAGCCAATCCGTGCTGCGGCTCTGGCTGCTCCGGCTGTTCTGGCTGCTCCGCTCAGTTGCTCTGGCTGCTCTGCTCAGTCATTTCTTATTTTTTATATGGAGTATGTTGATGTTATACACCTGTGAAACTATATAATCAACTTTTATGTAACTGTTGTGTTTTGAATCTGAAGTAAGAGTATGTTCTATTTTCCCCAAACTCTCAGATAGCTTAAATGTAATGAAATAACACCACACTATTAACACCTTATGTGCTATGAGAAACTTCATGTTTAGTAGCCCAAATGTTAATCGTACAGTGTGTGTGTGTGTGTGTGTGTGTGTGTGTGTAGACATACTAAGTAACTCATCAACTTCCATGAAAATGCAACTGAGGGAAGTAACACATCTCAGTCCTGTTGACACTTGATCTTTATCACCATGAAAACAGCATCTTGAAAACAGAAAAATAAAAACCCAGCATAAAATTGAACAGAGCAACAAAAATTGAAAGGTGGCAGAAACAAAGTTAGTTAGAAGACAGGACAGAGGACATAAAAGTATCCCATTTGCCTCCAATGGCTATGATTGTGCCATCTTGCCTAACCATGCTGGGACTGTTAGCACCGTGGCCTCCAGAGATCCCCCCGCCCCAAAGCCAACCACTTGAAGCAAAATAAGTGGCTACAGTTCATTGGAACTGTATGCTCATCATCTCACTCTACACAGAGGTCTGACTGCCTGGAGTCCAACCAGAACCTGCAGGAGTGGTGGCCAAGCTCAGTGCATCTTCCCAAGATCCAGAGATCCAAAACAGCACTCAAAAACACCATAAGTGACCTAGCCATACCTGTGAGAGACACCCAATGTGGCCACAGGGACTCAAGCAGCAAGAGATAGGTTCATAGTATCTGAGACTTTGTGGTTCACCCTGGTGAAAGTGTGAGTGGAGTCTGCTGTCTGACACAGCAGAGGCACAGATTAGCAGACAACTTCCCAGAGCCAATTGGGCCAAGAGGCATACAGTCTGCAGGTGCAGAACCCTAGTAGGACCTCTGGAGATCACCATGGACCACCCAATCATGGTGATGGGAGACAAATTAGACCAACCCAGCCCTATCTGTGGAGGACATGGATTCCTACCTATACACTGGGTCTGGTCCCAGTGGGATCTGCTGCCTAGGTAGGCAGGGATAGATGCAAACTCAGGGTCTATGGAACGTGTGGAGATACACATTTACAGTAGATTCAGCCCCGGTGATACTGGCCACCTGGGTAGACTAAGAGAGTCTCAGAGACAGGCCCTTTTTGAGAGCTCAGAGACCCAGGCTTGCAGCAGGAGAGGCACCAGTGGCACTCAGCACCTACACAAAGAGAGGGAGATACTAGGCCAGGATCTCAATCATTGAAGGAGACCAAAGAGTGGGGCTACAAACAGACATCATTATTATTATAGGTTACAGAGATGAGAGTGCTTGGAATATACTCGAGAACCTATTATAGAATGTGAAACTTAAATGGCTGAAAGAATTCATGGAGACTCAGGAGGACTGCAGAGGCAAAATCTGTTCCGTATTTATATATATGTAGAGTTGTATTATTTTTTTGTTGTTTTGTTTTATTTTTGTGTGTGCTTGTTTGTTTGCCTTCTTCCCTACCTATTTTATAAGCTGCTTCCCTTTTTCATATCTACTTTCTGCTCTCTGTTCCTTTTCTTTTTTTCTTTTCTTTGTCTTCTATTAAATCTACCTCATATCACTATAGGTAAATACTCTACACTGGTGACTAGAATCTTCCTATATGTTCACTATCTGTAATCTGTACTATATATTACCTTACTACACTCAAACTTTCCTTCTACTCAATCTGATACTTTACCCTATTCCTGCATTCACTACTTCAGCACCTTGCTCTTTACCCAACCTTCACCACTGAATACAACTTACCCTTGTATATACCAGATGACACCTACAGAGTGAGAGAATGCTATCAAACACAACAAAGGTATAGACTTAAGAAAACTGAAATAATGAGAAGAAGGATTATCAAGGAAGCAATGAGCTCCCATAACCCCACAATAATAGATCCTGCCAACACAGCATTGCAGAAATTGCCTGAAGTACAAATCAGAACTTTAATAGTAGAAATGATACAGGATTTCTGAAAAGAATTTAGAGAAAGCCTGAAAGAAAAAGGAACAAATAAACAATTAATCTGACACTCTGAAGGAATCAGAAAGAAGCTCTGAAGGAAATAAAGAATGCATCAATACAACTATAAACAGTAGACTAGAACACATATAAAATAGAATCTCACTGTTAGAAGATGACCACTCCAAAAATGAACATACATGCAGTATGTAATTTAGAAAAAAATTGACAGCATGAATTGGATATTGAAGAGATAATGGCCCATTTTAAAAGCACTAACCTAAGAATTATAGACATAGAAGAGGGAATAGCAGGTGAACCAAAGAAATGAACAATCTTTTCACAGAAGTAATATAAAAATTATTAAAATATAGAAAAAGAGGTTGATATACAGGTACAGGAAATGTAGAGAAACTGCTTGTCAATTTCACAGAAAAAGATTCACCACACCACATAATAGTCAAACTGACTAATGTAGAGGCCAAGGGGAGAATATTAAAGGCAATAAAAGCAAAAGACCAACTGACATTCAGAGGCAAACAAATTAGAATCACTCCAGACTTTCCAAATCAAGTCATGAAAGCCAGGAGGGCCTGGAGCAACATATTCCAAACTCTGAAAGAAAATAACTTGCAGCTCCAAATTTTCTACCCAGATAAACTATCTTTTAAATTTGATGGGGGAATAAAAATCTTCTATGACAAACAGAAGCTGAGAGGATTTATGTTTTCCAAACCAGCACTAGAGAAAATACTCAAAGAGATTAGTTACAAAAAAGTAAATGATAAATACAAGAACCAGAGAAACAAGAATTTCCATCAATTAAGTAAAGAAGAACAAACACTACCTCAAACAGAAGTTAACATTCAAATAAAAAATTTTTAAAAATATTTAATTCAAGATGGATCAAAGACTTGGAATTCAGACCAGAGACATTGCAGCTCCTTGAAGAGGGCATAGATCCAACACTTCAATACATCAGTACAGGTAAAAACTTTCTCAATAAGACCTCAAATGCAAAAGAAATTAATATGTGGGATTGTATTAAACTGAAGAACTTCTGTAGAGCAAAAGAAACTATCAAGAATCTCAACCAAGAGAAACAGAATGGGAGAAAATTTTTGCCAACTACTCCTTTGACAGAGGGCTAATATCTAGAATACACAAAGAAATCAAGAAACACAGCACTAAGAAAACAAATAACCCAATCAAAAAATGGGTAAGGGAACTAAATAGGCACTTCAAAAAGAAGAAATTAAAATGTCCATTAAATGTATGAAAAAGTGTTCAATATCCTGAGCAATCAGAGAGATGCAACTCAAAACTATCCTGAAATTTTACCTAACTTCAACTAGAATGGCAATCATTTAAAACATAAACAACAACAGATGCTGGCAAGGATGTGAAGAAATGGGAACTCTAATACATTGTTGGTGGGATTGCAGATTATTGCAATCACTTTGGAAAACAGTATGGAGAATTTTCAGAAAAATGGGAACAAACCTGCCATATGATTCAGCAATATCACTTCTGGGTATCTACTCAAAAGAATGGAAACAAACCTACTAAACTAATGCACACATATCTATGTTCATAGCTGCACAATTGCAAACTGTTGAACCAGCCAAGATGTCATCAACAGATGAATGGATTACAAAACTATAGAATATGTACACAATGTAATGGTACTGAGGTTTAAAGAAGAACAAAATCATGTAATTTGCAGGAAAATGGATAGAACTGGAGAACATTATGCCAAGTGAGATTAGTCAGTCACAAAAAGTAAAAAATCCAATGCTTTCCCTAATATAAAGAAGTTAGGGAGAAAAAGGGTCATAGGAGAAACTCTAGACAATTAAGGAGAAACCATATATGAGCAAATAATGACCCAAGGGAGAATGAGAGAAATTCCCTAATGTACATGAAGTACACTCACAAACCTATCAAGGTCAATCAGTAAGCCAAACATGAGAAGGAGGGAATGGAATAGGAATAGGCAAAGGCCTAATGAGTGATACATATATGCCTCTACTATCTTGTACTTCATTAAGGTGTTGACTACAATATACCAATAAAAATAAACAATAAAAATAAGAATAACTACATAACTCAACTTTTGTTTTTGGGAGAGTGGTCACTTGAAAATGTGGCAATCATGTAGATTTATACAGAGCATAGTCAGTATGATTAAGAGAAGCTACTCCTCTTGTTTACTAGCAGGTTCAACAGTCTGTTAATTGGAGGATATTCTGACTGGGTAAGTTACAGTAGAGTAAAAATTTTGGCTAGAAGATCTGGGCTAGAGGATTTTGTTTTTGGAGATGTCTTTTCAGTTCAAGGTTAATTGTGCAAGTGTTTTTAAAAATGTAGAATTAATTATTCTGAAAGGGAAGAAAAACTAAGGTATATCTCTGATAAGCTCCCCTGTTGTGATAGACAAGCTTTAAAGCCCAAGCTTAGCAAAGCAGATAGAAAAAATAAAACAGGGAGTATGCCACAATGTACTTCCATTCTGGGCAAGATTTGCGACCATCACATATTACTCACTAATTGAAAGAGGAAGAATAGGAATGATGTCTTTAAACTCAACCACTTGGGAGAGCTTTGGACTGAGTACTAAAGATTGGGGGACTTGGTATATATTATTGTGGGACAATTCATTGGTTTCAACTAAAAAAACATAAAATGCTTTCTCTGTTGATACTGATAATGGAGTAATTTTCACTGAGAATTAGTGTTTGTAGGTTGTGTAGGCTGTAAGTGTGTAGGGTTAGATGGAGGCAGCATTTTAAGATAATTTATATGTGTTTTCATGCATGAAAAATAGTGGATCAGGGTAGTTACTGCTTTGATGCTAATGTTGTTAGAATTTTAGACTACTTTGCAAGTTAGGTTTGTATTGTTTGTGAATGTTCACTTTCACTTGGGTGCTTTTCTGTAATTAAAGGGTTCTAACGCCAGATGGCACCTTTGCTATGTTCATCAGGTTTGAAAGACTGGACTTGTGACCCAATATATGAGAATGCATATGTGGTTTAAGTATGTTTATAAATATATAAACTTCTTTGTACATATTTAGCATGTGCAAATTTATGTGTACATTAATATATGGATAAGGGCTTTCCAAATATTTCAACATGGTAGAAAAAGAGCATAGGCTCTGGAGCTTAGCTGCCTGGAATAAAACACCTATTAGTCTTGATGATTTCAAGCAAGTTGCATAGCCTATCTGTGCTTCATTTTTCTTGTTTGTAAAATAAGATTAGTAATGGGGCCTATTTCATAGAGTTGTGAGGATTAAATGTGTTAATTTATTTGTTTTATTGAGTTAATATATTTAAACACTTAACATGGTATCTGTTATATAATAACTATCAGCATGAACTCTTACTATAAATTATTAAAAAGTTATTTAGATTGTCTTCTCAATAGCTATTCCACTCCTATGTGTGACAACCATACAGTGTGGGGAAACATTTAACCTGCCCACAAAGACAAGTTGGGGCCCTGATTTATGCAGTTCAATCAGGATGAACCCTTTTAACCTAAAAATGGTCCTGATAATCTGGACATGTCACTCAGTATGTGACATTTTCCTGAACACTGGAATTTGTGCAGGTACTGGAAAGGGATATTGCCCTAAGTTAGACCAGAAAAATGTGAGCGAAGTTTTTCTGAAGCCTTGGGGAAATGAGGTCTCTTGTGATAGATGGATGCACACCCTAGAACTGTTGTAGTTCTTGCTACCACAAGGGAAGGCATAATGAATATGCTAGTCAGCCTCCCATAACTATAACAAATATCTGAGATAATCAACTCATAAAGAAAAAGAATCGTTTAGGCTCACACTTTCAGAGTTTTCAGCATTAGACCTATTCCTTTGAGGTCTCTGGTGGGGGTGCCAGATGACTATGTTTGGAGTGCATGGTAGAGCAAACTGTATCTCATGGCTGAGAAGTGAAAGAGTAAGATAAATAACCTGAAGTCCCACAGTACACTCATAAGGCATATCCTAAATAACTCAAGACCTCCTACTACACCCCACCTATTAAAGGTTCCACCATCTTCTGATAGTGCCACTCTGGGAGATGAGCCTTTAACACATGGGCCTTTGGAAAACATTCTAGATCAAAACTGCAGAGCTGAATATGCTGTTGATTTCACAAAAGTAAAAATAGAATGATACAGTAAGCCAGTCCTTGAAGACATTATGGGGCTATTATGTCAAACAAATCTTGAGGTTTATCCCAACTCTAAAATAAATCCCCTTTATACTTTAACTTTAAGCTTATCTGTCTGATAAAGTCCTAAGTAAAAAAAGATCAAAATATGTATCTTTATTAAATAGCAAGCCCATTAATAGTAATTACTGTTCTTATATGATATCATATAAAATAGAGAAAATAAAATATTCAGAAACTTAGAACTTTGTTATCACATTGTCTTCTTAACAATCATAGCTGAATTGTACATGATTATTAGTTCTTCCCTCCTTTCACTTTAGAGCTTCAAAGAACATGCCCTGATACTATGAGCTCACATATTTAATTCTGTGTTAATATATTAATGTTTATCTGGAACATACATCTGTGGCTAATTTTTTAATTAAAATCCCTGGCTCTATAGTCTTCTTATAGTCCTGGACATAATTCATTTTTAGTCCTTTTCTCCCCCAGCTAGAAAAACTTTCAGAAAGGTGTGTATGTTTGTGCGTGTGTGTGTGTGTGTGTGTGTGTGTGTGTATTGGTGTGAAAAAGACATAGTGCAGTTTTCTCCAAATTAGAAAATGAGTTTTACCAATTAATTAAATAAGTTCTAATAATTAGTCCAACTAATTAAATATAATAATTATTAGTTTTGATAAATGCTATTGTAAAAGTAACAATACTGAGTTCTCAATGATTTAACATAATATATTTATGGCTTGTGACATAGTCTAATGCTAAAATTCTCACTTAGAAGGCTGCCTCTTAAGAGGTAATTCCTAGAGCATGGCTCCATTCATTAGAGTTTCATCAACCTCTATAAGTAGCTTTCAGTCACTCTAGGTTTTATTCCAGATAGTAGGAATGGATGAAGAGCAAGGAAGATGGTCCATGAAAGTTTCTTATCAGCCAGTCCACAACGTGATGCACATGACTTCTACCCAGAGATCATATACCACAGTTCAGAACTCAGTCATGTGATCACAGTTGCTTACAATAAATGCTGGGAAATGTGATTGTGATAGATGCCCAAGAGGATAAGGCAATGTATTTTAATGATCACACAGTAGTCTCTGCCATATATGTTTTAATTCTCTAAGAGAGAATTATAAGATGTTCTCAAACTTATCTACAGATCTTTCCTCCAGTACACATTATTTTAACTTCCATGCACTTGAGTATTTCATGGAACACCCTTTGGAAAATGTAATGTTTCTTCCTTTTTATTCTTCTCTTAAAGGATTGCTTTGGGTCTCTTTCCTCCCAGCCATGCTGTAAAAACAGAAAAAGAGTGATGTGGCAGTTGGGGGTCACCTGCAGATAATAACTTTGGATATCTATCTATCTATCTATCTATCTATCTATCTATCTATCTATATTCATAGGTGTTTTGGTTTCTTAGCTACTAATATTAAATTTTCTGTTTGAGAATACCTAACTTATGCTTTTGTCACTCTAGTTTTTATTTCAGACAGTTGGAAAAGATGAAGAACAACAAAGATGGTTCATATATTTGTCTAGCTCTTTTATGTAATTTGGGTCTAGTTGTCAATATTTTATCCCATACAGCTACTGGCCCAGAATCATTAAAATTCCATTTAAATAAAAACTGTAAAGCTTCTAGTTGGTTCATGGCAGTTGCCATCCATGTAGCCCAGTGCCTTATGCATTTTCAGGCCCTTGCTGTTTTTTGGCTTTCCTTGCTCCATTTCTGAAATAATGATTTAAAAATTTATTCCTCTTCTCTTTCATTAAGAAATTACTAACACATTAATTCCTTGTCAGATGAATAGCATCCAAATATTTTCTTCCATCGTTTAGGTTGTCTCTTCACTATTTTGACTTCTTCCTTTGCTGTAGAGAGCCTTTTTAGTTTCATATAGTCCCATTTGCCTATTTTTGCGTTTGATGCCTCTGCTTTTGGTGTATTATCCTAAAATTCTTTACCCATACCAATTTCATGAAGTGTTTTTCTTATGATTTTCTGTAGGAGTTTCAAAGTTGGGGGTATAATATTTAAGTCTTTAATATATTCTGGGTTTATTTTTATATTTGATGAGAGAGAGGTATATGGTTTCATTCTTTTGCATATGGATATCCAATTTTTTTAGCACCACTATTAAAGAGATTGTCTTTTTCCCAGTGTCTGATATTAGTCATATGTGGAAACTAAAATAGTTGATCCTATAGAATTAGAGAATAGAATATTGGTTACCAGAGGCTGGGAAGGGGCAGGGGGAAAAGGGATACAGAAGAGTTGGTTAACAGGTATAAAAATATAGTTAAGCCAGCTGTGGTGGCCTACACCTGTAATCCCAGTACTTGAAAGGCTGAACAGAAGGATCATAGGTTTGAGGCTAGCCATGGTAACTCAATAAGGTCCTCAGAAACTTAAGGAAATACTTTTTCAAAATTTAAAAATATATAGAGAGCTAGGAGTATAGCTTGGGAGTAGAATGCTCCTGAATTCAATCCTTAACACCAAAAAAGAAAATGCAGTTAGGTAGAAAGATTAAGTTTTAGTGTTTTATAGTATAGTAGAGGGATTATAGTAAAAATTTACTGTATATTTCAAAATTGCTAGAAACAGATTTTTTTTTAAATAGAACTGGGAATTGAACTCAGGATCTTGTATATGCTAAGCAATGCTCTGCCATTGAGCTATAACCCAGCCTAGAGGAAAGGATTTTGAATGTTTCCAGTATAAAGAAATGATAAATATTTGAGGTGATAGATATGCTAATTATCCTGGTCTTATCATTTCACATTGTATGTATCTGTTGAATATCACTGTTCCTCATGAGTGCATTTCATTCTTAGGTGTCTGCTAAAAACAAAACAAGACGAAAAACCCTAAGACTGAAATGACTGACATGCACCATTTATTTTTCCTCTCTTTGGTATTTACATTTTATCATGGAACAAAACATGAAAAGAGGGGAATAAACTCCCAAGTAGTCAACTTTCAGGTATCAATAGTAGACCTCAGTGAGGTGGGGGGACAGCACCATTAGCATGTTCAGAACATTCAGTGTGGGTATCTCCCTCTCAGGGGCATTTATGAGGTTAACCCTGACAAAGGTGCCCTAGTGTTTCTTCTAGTGAAGGCTTAGCTGCCCTTCACTTGGCACTAAAGCCATTTCTCTGCACACATTGATTTTATTACAGGAGGGCAGGGCTTTCTTCTTGGTCAAATTTATGAGATGTCACTTCCCATTACAACGATGACAAGAAATTTAACAAGTTTAATTTCCTTACCTGTTTTATTCCACTTTGGCCTCAAATCTAATTTGAAAAAAGGTAGAAGTACTCTTAGATTATTACCCTGGGTGAAAATATGACCCCAGATTTGCTCTTCTCTTTCCACCCCACCTATTCTAGATGTGCAGATCTATGTGTACCTCAATATTTGGGGCATAAAAAGAAAAGAAATTATTTTACATGTATAAAGCATATCCTATCAAAGCCTCTTACTATCAATAAAAATAAATATTTTGGCAGATCAACATCAAATTTTACGTTGTAAAGTGAAGAGCCATTTGTCATTTTAAAAACTTTATTTGAGTGGAGGAAGCTGTTTTTCAGAAGTGTGTTTCCTACAGAAGGTTGCATTTTATTAATTTATTCCAGAAATTTTGCCAAGACAAATTACAAAAGTGAAGTCATGAATTTTAGGGAACCAATATTTTATAAAATGTTTTTATGATGAGGAAAAATTTAATTTTATGATTGGCATGAATATACATTCTGGTAGAGTATTTGAGAGATTTTTTTCTCTGTCTATATGACTTGGTGGTATATATGTTCAGTTGAAAGAAGTTTAAAATTGAGATCAAACTCAAGATAACTGATTCAGAGTAAACATAAAGTTTTTTTAAAAGACAAAGTCATCTTTAACTTCTTTTGTTTCATGTAAATAAATCAATGGCTGTGGCAAGAAGATTAACTATAGATAGAGACTCAAAGTATGCATTTTTCTCTTTCTCACCATAGTAAGAGCTTACTTTTTTTGTGTGTGTGTGGAATTGAACCCAAGATCTCTTACAAGCTAAACATGCACTAAACATATACCACTGACCTATACCCCTGGCCCCAGAGCTATTTATTTTAAAATGCAAAATTATATTTTTAGATAAGATTGTAATCCCTGAATATTATGTTACAAAAAATAAAACAAACTTTTTTCATTCAGTTCATAGACAATGGAAGCTTCCAACCCAGAAGTGACCATCACCATATTATGTGGTGATTTCAATACCAAAAGATCTAGGAGCCTGCACTCCTCAGGTCTCCAGGAGGAGTAGCAAGTGCCCATACTTTATGGTCACATCTCCTTTCTCTTTTTAAGATCTCTGTCTACAAATCTTCACTGGGTGCATATATCCATCCAGAAACCAGGAGTGTTTGTTGTGGAAGATCCATTATAAATTTTGTGGAAGGTTCATTATAAATTTCAAAACATAATGTTTGGGTGTGAAAATTTTGCTAGACAATATAATTTGTGGTGGAATAATAAAACCAGTTCATTAAATTCACCTCCCAATGTCTTGCCTGCATAGCAAATCTCTGTGCAAGTACACACACACACACACACACACACACACACACACACACACAAATGGCAACTTTGATGTCATTAGCATCATGAATTTACAACTACTTTTCAACATTTCACAGACCTGTGTCCAGGATAGAGGCCACCTGTAACTCTCATGTTGATGAGAGGTATATTTTCCTACCATAATTTATTTATTGTTTTAAAAGACTATGGCATCAAAAGTTAAAACCTTACTGTGAAGCCTAACAAAGCACATTTGCTCAGCGGAGTCCACGCTGGTCCTCTGCCGCTTCCTTGCTTTGGGTTCTTCTGCATCTTGGTGAGCATTAGGCCAGAGTGAGACACTTAGCATTGGGGTGTGCTGGGGTTGCACTGCACTAATTAAAAAAGCCAGGGTGTTTTGATTGCAGGATTCTGGAGGGCTACACTGATTTCCTGATGAACATTGACAGGACCATTAAAGCTGTGAAACAACATCACTTGCACATGGCACTGAATGAAAGAACTGAGCTACGTTGCTCTTGGGTGTTACTTGCTGATTAAACTAGAGCCACAGGGAACGTCGTTTTTGGGCCGCACACCCATTTTCTCAGCTTTTTTGTTTGTTTGTTTCTCTGCAATGATTTCACAGATTTGGTGCTGTGTTTCCCTACTATAGTCTTTAAACTATGTCTAGGACACAAAGGATGAGCCAGTGTGCCCCTGAATCTTTTACTTGCCCCAAGACACCTGGTACACTATATAAAAGACCTTTTCTTTATTGAGCTGTATCTTTGACTAGTTATGTGTGTGTATGGTTTTTTTTTTTTTCTAAAGATAGGTTTGGTCCAATCTGTTTCAACTTTGATCATTTCATTTGTTTTTGTGTGAATTTTTAACCTCTCTGGGTCTCAGTTATCCTCAATAGGAAGATTGTCATGATGATACCTTGTGAGTTCACTGTGGGAATTAGAAAGATATCAAGTGCCTATCATAGGCCCTGGTATAGATGCAAAAAAATGGTAGCTTTATTATTATTATTATTATTATTATTATTAATTTTATTATTATTGTTTAAAGAGAAAAAAGTAGAAGTTATTTGCCCTTATGGTTAAATAACAAGGAACTTAAGAGAGAGGAACAAATTGATTTTTTCCATAAACAGAAATGAAATGGAACACTTTTGAAACTAAATTTTAGGCATTTGGTAGGAATTGGCATACCTATTTGAGAAATTAGTTTTAATAGGATTTTTTGCCTTTTTTTTTTTGGTACTAGGCAATTGAACCCAGGAGCATTCTACCTCATAACTACATCCCAGCCCAATTTTACTTTTTTATTTTGAAACAGAGTTTTAATAAGTTGCGGAAGCTGGCCTTTAACCTGTGAACCTCTGTTTCAGCCTCCCAGATACTGGGATTACAGGCATGGGCCACCACTCCCGGCTATAATTTGAGTTTTATAAGGACTTTTGAATTATGTGCCAATGGAAGTTGGATGAGATTCTTTCCATCATTGCACAAAATATGGTATCAGAGAACTACATGGACCAAGAACAGATAATAAGAAAATAAAAACAAATTGCAGATGATGGATGAGATATAGGTTGCTGCATGTGTTTTGCAATAAGGTATTGAAATAGCAAATTAGGAAATTGAAAGAGTACCCAAATACTTCTTTTCTGACATTTTAAATCTATAAGTGAGAGTATTATTTGCTGATAGGCAACACAATTCTCAGGATTTTAATATTCTGAATTAGCAATTTAATTTCTATTTATCCATTTTAAAAGCAAATACAACATTTAGAAAAATTTCTATTGCACAAAGGTGCTTATCAGAATATTAGTTATAAATAAAAGAATTTAAATCTCCAAAGAAAGTAGAATAATTGAGATATTAATGCTAAATAACATAAATAAATATTATATAAACATTATGAAAAATATGGGAGAAGTATTTCTGTAAAGAAAAAAGAAAATATGCAACATATTTGTAGATTATTTCAACTATGTAAAATAGTCATTAAGATAAACAAGAAGGAAATACTTTGTTGAACCTTAATAAAGTTGTTGGCTTAGACCAAGAGAAGGACTATATTTTATACAATGTTAACACAGCAATATCTATGAGAAATAGAAATGTTTTCAGTAACATTGTGTAAATTTTTATAGTTTCAAAATTTTACATAAATACATTTAATTTTTATAATTAGAAAAAGAACTTTTAATAGAAAATAACTTGGTTACTTCAAAAGGGGCTATTCTAACTTAGGCAAACTTTTCTTTTTATACTGGGGATTGAACCCAGGGGAATTCTACTTCTGATCTACCCCCTCAGTCCTATTCTTTTTATTTTCTATTTTGAAACAGGATCTCACTAACTTGTGGAGGGCCTCACTAAGTTGCTGAGGCTGACTGCAAATATGCGATCCTCTTCCCTCAGCCTCCCAAGTACTAGGATTACAAGTATGTGCCACCATACCTTCCTAGGTAAAAATTAAAACATCCAATAAATTAAATTTTTTGTTATGGAAGTATCACAAGCTTGATATTTTCAAAATCTTTATACTTTAGAATAATTTAAGATACTATTTAAAGTGTTTATAGAAACTTTTAAATGCATGGCTGAGCTGGCAACAGAGTAGGGAAATCCCCAAAAGTCAAACATAAGGGAAACGAAGAAATACTGGGGAAAAAGTCTGTGACTGCCCTCAGGACATTTGGGAATTTCTGGAAAGCCAGAAATTAAGTTTTAATGGCCTTATGGGATCAGATAACAATTCTTAGTGCCCATATAATGTAGGGAGTTTGCTCAAAGACTGCCATATGAAGCCAAGACCTTCCACCCCAAAGGACCACAACCTCAGTGAACAATGAACTAGAGGGAATTCCTGTGTTACAAGGAAAGCTTACCTATTTTAAGTTCAACTACAGGTAGAGAGGGAAAAAGTTTGCTAGAAAAAGTAGTTTTAAAGGTAGCTGGGAAAATAAATGATCAATTCTTGCTGGTTGGAACAACTTCTTCAGATAAAATTCCACCGTATGCTGGACTACATAGTGAAATACCACAAACCCAGTATGAGAACTGAGTGTGACAAGTTGGCTGAGAATTAGCAGAAGTACTCCCGTAAAACATACAGAGACTTAGACATCCAAATGATCAAATAAAAAGTAGAGGATGAACAAATATTTATTAAGTTTAAAGAAATATGCAAGGCTAGAGAAAGTATGTGTAAGGTTTTGAGACTTTTAGTGATGATACGACATGTTTGATAAAGGTTTAAATGCGAAACATAATTAAAGAAAAACTTAGTTTTAATAGCAGATTAGGCACAGCTCAAGAGAAAGACTAAATTGGAACATGAACTTAAAGAAATAGCAAGATTGCAAAAGGGTCAAAGATTTGTTACTATGAAAAAAGAAATCACAAATCACAGATCATAAAGCGAGAAGATTTAGCTAGGCGTGGTGTTGCACACTTGAAATCCCAGACTGAAAAAGGAGGATCACAGTTTGTGGACAGGACAGCCTCAGCTACTTAGTGAGTCTTGCAACTCAGTGAGACCCTGTTTCAAAATAAAGACTAAAAAATAAGGGTAGGGGTGTATCTCGGAAGTAGAATGCCTCTGGGTTCCATCCTCAGTACCATACACACAATAAAAGAAGTAAAAATGTTCAACATATATGTAATCAGAATTATAAGAGGAAAGACTAGAAAGAGTTAAAATAGATAATCTTCTGAGATAATAGTGATAATTTTCCCCACACTGATAAAAGACACTAATCCTGAGATATAGTACTAAATTTACCTAAGCAGGATAAATGCAAACACATCATAGATTTCTGGTACATTATAGCTAAGCTGAAGAATAGCAATGATTTAAAAAAATCCAAAAAAAGACATTAGAAATAAATAATAATTAGAATACAAAAGTAAAAAATAGAATACAGTGCTGTACTACTTTCAAAATCTGAGAGAAAATAAAGGCAAACTTAGAATTATACAAAGTATAAAAATTCATAAATTGAAATAAAAGACTAGAAGAAGATATACCAATGAAAAGGTTCTGAAAAGTAAATTAGTGTGGTTATGTAAGGATTTAGGACAAAACTCACTACCATCAATAAGACAAAAGTTACCACATGTTAATAAAATATTGAATTCTTGGAAATTCTAACAGTTCAAAACATGCATGCAAACTGGGTGTGGTGGCACACTCGTGTAATCCCAGCATTTGAGAAGTGAGACAGGAGAATGGTGATTCACGGATAGCCTCAGCTACATAGTGAGGCCCTCTGCAACTTAGTGAGACCCTCTTTCAAAATAAAGAATGAAGAATAGGGCAGGAGGTATAGCTTGGATGTCGAATGCCCCTGGATTCCACCCCGAACCCCCCCCAACAATAAACCATGCATGCATATAATAACACAGAATCAAAATGTATAAATACTGAAAAGCATGAAAATCAAATGAAAATCCACCCTACTTCAAACAGTATTCAGAATTCTGGGAAGATGGTGACTGAGAAAAGCAATGTTTATGAGTCCTGCTAGTACTTGATCTCTATTGCCACAAAATCAGTGCTTTTCATAGCCAGAAAACACTATCTTCAGAGAAATAAAAAAAACTGTAAATACAAGGAACAGAGAAAAAGAAGACTAGAAGAACAACCACAGACCAGAAAAGAAACCAGCCCGCATTACCGTGGTGGAGCCATACCAGTGCCATCTTCCCACACAGCACCAGGCTCCACAGAAGAAAGGTAAACAAGGAGCTGAAGTGAGCAGCTGCAGATTATTTGGGTATAATTCAGCACTTCTTTCAGTGCAAAGAACATCTAAAACTTCCAGTGGCCAAGCTCATCACACTCTCCAGGGATGCAGAACAGAGGTCAAAACCAGAAAAAAAAAAAAAAAAACACACCAGCTTCACAGCTGAGGGTGTAGCAGTGGCACCATATTGCCAGCAGCAGAATCAAGTTCACCACACCCGCAACAGCTCCAGATTAGCCCGTACAACAACCGTTAGTGAAATTGCAGCCCCTAAAGGAGAAATCCCAGCACTGCACCTCCAGGGACTTGAACAGCTTTGATGATCTCCCTGCATCTGAGATTTTGCAGGCCAAACCAGTGAAGGAGTAGTGGTGGCAGAGATAACACATCCTAGTTGCAGCTTCCCATGGGAAAATGCTCAGCCCGGCACTCCCATGGTCTTGCATAGTCTCGATTAACTCCCTGGCTCTGAGACTTTGCTATACAACCCAATAAAGGAGTAGTGGTGACTGAGATTACCATAGACTTGAGATCCAGAGCAGCCTCAATGAAGTCGTGGTGACCCAGGGAAGAACCCAGAGAAGGCACAAACTTCAGAAATAATGGGAAAGAGGAACAACAATAGAGCAATGAATGCCCACCACCCCATAATATCAGAACCTGATAACACAGAAATTCAGAGATCTCCAGAAGATCAAATCAGGAATATAACTGTAGAAATAATACAGGACCTTTGAAAAGAATTTAGAGAGAGTTTAAAAGAAATAAAGGATGCAATCATTGAAGCAAAGGTGTCAATTCAAACTATAAACAATCGATTAGACCTCATGGAGAATAGAATCTCGGTCCTAGAATATGATCACTCCAAAAACAAACACATAATTTAATATTTAGAAAAAAAATCAGACAGCAAGAATTTGACATTGAAGAAATATGGGCCCATTTTAAGAAAGCTAACCTAAGAATAATTGGAATAGAGGATGGAAAAGAAGGTGAAACCAAAGGGATCAATAATCTCTTCAAGGAAGTAATAGCAGAAAATTTTCCAAACATAGAGTAAGAGGTTGATACATAGGTCCAGGAAACTTATAGAACTCTCTTTAGACAGGATCAGAGAAGAGGTTCCCCACGCCACATAATTGTCAAAATGACCAATGTGGAAGCCAAGGAGAGAATCTTTTTTTTTTTTTTTTGGTGGTATGGGGGTTCTTGGAAGCCCTTCTACCTCTGGGCTACACTCCCAGACCTATTTTTCATATTTTTATTTGGAAACAGGGTCTCTTAAGCCAGCATGGCTGGCTTTGAACCATCGCGATTCTCCTGTCTCTGCCTCCCAAGAGCGGGGATTATAAGTGTGTGCCACCATGCCCAGCCCAAGGAGAGAATCTTAAAGGCAACAAAAACAAAAGGCCAAGTGACATTCAGAGGCAAACCAATTAGAATCACTCCAGACTTCCCAAACAAAATCTTGAAAGCCAGAAGGGCTGGGAGTAACATATTCCAAATTCTGAAAGAAAACAATTTCCAGCCAAAAATTTTCTACCCAACAAAACTATCTATCAAATTAGATTAGATGAAATAAGAAGCTTCCATGACAAACAGAAACTGAAGGAATTTGTCTTCAAAACCAGTGCTATAGAAAATACTCAAGGAGATTAACTAAAAAGAAGAAATAATTAATACACACCAGAACCAGAGAAACAAGATTTTCCATCCAGCAGACAACTAAGCAAAGAAGAATAAACAGTATCTCAAACAGAAAGAAAATCTTAATATGTTAAGAATTTAAAATTATCTCTCAGTAACCACACTGAATGTAAATGGCCGCAACTCCCCAATAAAAAAGACATAAAGTGGCAAAATGGATTAAAAACCAGAATCCATTCATCTGGTGCTTACAAGAAACACACTTTACAAGTAAAGATAGTAACAAACTGAAGATAAAGGGTTGAAGCAAGTTAATTCATGCTAATGGAACTCGAAGGCAAGTAGAAATAGCAACTATTATATCAGAGAAGTTAACTTCAAACCCAAACTTATTAGAAGAGACAAAGACGGTTATAATATACTGGGAAAAGTAATAATCCAGCAAGAGGAAATAACACTAACCAACATCTATGTCCCAAACATAGCTAGTTTCTTGAAAAAAATCAATAATATATATAAACCACTAGCCAACGTAACTAAGAAAAGAAAGAATCCACCCAAATTTACTTTCATAAAACATACTCTTTGTGACATGAAGTCACACATAAATCCCAATACAATAATACTGGAAGACATCAACACACCTCTCACAACATTAGACCAATCTTCCAGACAATCAGTAAAGATGCTTCAGAACTAAAGAATACCATGAATCAAATGGACCTGTTGGACACATATAGAATATTTCAACCAACTACAGCAGAGTTTACATTTTTCTCAGTTGCTCATGGAACCTTCTCCAAAATAGATCACATACTGGGACACAAAATGAGCACTAGCAAATACAAAAAATGTTACATACTTCCCTGTGTCATTTCAGACCATAATGGAATGAAACTAGAAATCAACTATAAGAAGACCCAGAGAAACAACATAAACATGTGGAGACTGAACACCACACTTCTGAATGAAGAATGGGTCATAGAAGATGTAAGAGGTGAAATCAAGAAATTTCTAGAAACAAAGGAAAATAAAGATATAGCATATCAAAACCTTGGGACACTTTGAAGGCAGTATTAAGAGGAAAATTTATAGCACTGAGTGCTCACATAAGAAAAACAGAAAATCTTCAAATAAATAGCCTTATGACACACCTCAAAGCCCTTGAAAAGCAGGAACAATTGAACCCCAAAGCCAGCAGAAGACGGGAAATTATTAAAATTAGAGCAGAAATTAACGAAATAGAGAATAAAAAAACAATACAGAATATCAACAAAACCAAAAGCTGGTTTCTTGAAAAAATTAACAAGATTGATAAACCACTAGCCAACCTAACTAAAAAAAAAGAGAGAATCAACCCAAATTATGAAGATAAGGGATGAAAAAGGAGACATTACTACTGACAGCGTAGAAATCCAGAGGATTATCAGAAACTACTTTGAAAAACTATACTCCAACAAAATGGAAAATCTGGAGGAAATCGACAACTTCCTAGATAAATACAACCTTCCTAAACTGAGTCAAGAAGATATAGAACACTTAAACCAACCAATAATAATCAAAGAGATTGAAATAGCAATAAAGAGCTTACCGTCAAAGAAAAGCCCAGGACCAGATGGTTTCCCAAGTGAATTCTATAAAACCTTTATAGGAGAACTAATCCCAATACTACTCAAACTATTTTGGGAAATAGAAAAAACCGGGACTCTCCCAAACACATTCTATGAAGCCAACATCACACTAATACCCAAACCGAATAAAGACAGTTCAAGGAAGGAAAACTACAGGCCTATATCTCTGATGAACTTGGATGCAAAACTATTAAACAAAATACTAGCAACACGCATTCAAAACCACATCAAGAAAATCATTCACCATGACCAGGTAGGGTTCATCCCAGGGATGCAAGGCTGGTTCAATATATGAAAATCAATCCATGTAATTCATCATATAAACAGAATCAAAGACAAAAACCACATGATCATCTCAATAGATGCTGAAAAGCATTTGATAAAATTCAACATCCATTTATGATAAAAAAAACACTGCAGAGAATTGGAATAGAAGGAACATATCTCAACATTATTAAGGCAATCTACAATAAGCCCACTGCCAACATCATATTAAATGGGGAAAAACTTCAAGAATTCCCCCTAAAAACTGGAACGAGACAAGGATGTCCACTATCACCACTTCTCTTCAATATAGTACTAGAGACTCTAGCCAGAGCAATAAGGCAAGAAAAGGAAATCAAAGGAGTACAAATAGGAAAAGAAGAACTTAAGCTTTCACTATTTACAGATGACATGATACTATATTTAGAAAACCCAACAAACTCAACCAAAAGGCTTATAGAACTGATCAACAAATTCAGCAAGGTATCTGGATACAAAATCAATCTTAAAAAATCAGAAGCTTTCCTGTACACCAACCATAAATCCACTGAAAAAGAAATTCAGAAAACACTTCCACTCAGGATCTCCCACAAGAAAATAAAATACCTAGGAATAAAATTGACCAAGGAGGTAAAAGATCTCTACAAAGAAAATTATAAAACACTGAAAAAAGAAATCGAAGAAGATCTTAGAAGATGGAAAGATCTTCCATGTTCATGGATTGGCAGAATAAATATCATTAAAATGGCCATCCTCCCAAAAGTGATCTACAGATTTAATGCAATGCCCATTAAACTACCAAGATCATTCCTCACAGACATAGAAAAATCGGTCCTTAAATTTATCTGGAATAACAAAAAGCCCAGAACAGCCAAGGTAGTTCTCAGCAACAAAAACCACGCAGGAGGAATCACAATACCTGACTTTAAACTATACTACAAAGCCATTGTAATAAAAACAGCATGGTACTGGCACAAAAACAGATACATAGGCCAATGGAACAGAATAGAAGACCCAGAAACAAGCTCACACACTTTCAGCCAATTGATTTTTGACAAAGGGGCCAAAAACATATAGTGGAAAAAAGATAGCCTGTTCAACAAATGGTGTTGGCAAAACTGGTTAACCGTATGGAGAAAACTGGAAATTAATCCCACTTTCTCACCCTGCACAAAAATCAATTTAAGATGGATCAAAGACTTGAAATCAAACCAGAGACCTTGAAGCTCCTTGAAGAGGGCATAGGTCCAACATTGCAACACATAGGCACAGATAAACACTCTCTCAACAAGACCCCAAAGGCACAACAAATTAAAAGGCAAACCAATACGTGGAATTGCATGAAACTGAAGAGCTTCTGTTCAGCAAAGGAAACTGTCAAGAACCTCAACTGAGAGCCAACAGAATGGGAGAATTATTGCCACGTACCCCTCCAATAGAGGACTAATATCTAGAATACACAGAGAACTCAAAAAACTCAACACTAAAAAAAACAAATCATCCAATCAAAAAATGGGCAAGTGAACTAAATAGACACATCACAAAAGAAGAAATTCAAATGGCCAATAAATGCAAGAAAAAATGCTCAACATCACTGGCAATCAGGGAGATGTAAATCAAAACTACCCTGAGATTTCACCTAACTCCAACTAGAATGGCAATCATTCAAAACACAAACAACAACAAATGTTAGTGAGGATGTGGAGAAGTAAGAACTCTAAAACATTGTTGGTGGGATTGCAAATTAGTGCAACCACTTTGGAAAACAGTATGGAGAATCCTCAGAAGAATGGGAACAAATCTACCATTTGATCCAGCAATACCACTTCTGGGTTTCTACCCAAAAGAAAGGAAACCAAACTACCAAACCAATGCATGTGTGTCTATGTTCATAGCTGCACAATTTACCATAGCCAAACTAGGGAACCAGCCAAGATGTCCATCAACAGATGAATGGATTACAAAACTGTGGGATATGTACACAATGGAATTTTACTCAGCCATCAAAAAAAACTCAATTACATCATTTTCAGGGAAATGGATGGAACTGGAGGACATTATGCTAAGTGAAATTAGTCAGTCACAAAAAATAAGAAAGCAGATGCTTTCCCTAATATGTGAGAGTTAGGGAGAAATGGGTCATAGGAGGAACTCTAGATGAAAAAGGAAATACTATAGAGGAGCAAACAAGACAACCTAAAGGAGGAGAAAGGAGGGGGGAAGAGGAAATTCTCTAAAACATACAATGTAAAGCCGGGCGTGGTGGTGCAGGCTTGTAATCCCCGTGCTTGGGAGACGGAGACAGGAGGATTGTGCAGGTTCGAAGCCAGCTGCGCTGGCTTAAGAGACCCAGTTTCCAAAAAAAAAAAAAAAAAAGTATAAAAATAGGTCTGGGAGCATAGCCTGAAGGTAGAAGGGTTTCCAGGAACCCCAGTTCCACCAAAATAAATAAATAAAATAAAAATAAAACACACAATGTACTTAAACATATCAAAGTCATCCACTAAGCCAAGCAAGGGAAGGAGGGTTAGGGAGGGAATGGGGTGGGAATTGGGTAGGGGTAAAATTGGTGATGTGTACATGTATGTCCACACAAGTTTTTTACCTCAATATAATGTATGAATATAATGTTCCAATAAAAAATTAAAAAACAGTATTAAAACAACTACCAGCAATTGATAAATAGAAAAATTAGTTTAGAATAAACAACTTTTTCTTTAAATAATCAACAAATTTCATATACTAACTCCACCAAACATTTAAATAAAACATTTGATTCCACCAAATATTTGGGTAAAAACCACTCTTTTCAAGCATCTATGGAACATTTATGAAAACTATTTACTAGAATGTTGTAAAAAGATTATTAAAGTACAACCATATTCTGAAAATATAAAGACTAACTCATGGATGAAATAAAAATCAAAATGAAATTTGTAAATTATTTAGAATTTAATGAAAATAAAAATATTATGTATCAGATTTATGGAATGTAGAGTTCATACTTATGAAGAAAATGGCTGATTAACAAGCTAAATCTACAGCTTAAAATAAAATAGAAATAGAACAACCAGAAGAAAGTAGAAAAAATAATAAAGATAGAATAAAAGTAATCAAATAGAAAACAAAATCAACAAAACCAAAGTTTTTTTTATGAAGTGACAAAATTGCCTAATCTCTGGCAAGATTGATTTTTTTAAAAAACATTAGAGACAAATCAAAAAGTTATTAAGAATAAACAGGAACATAACTATATGCAGAAGGAATTTAAATATGCATAATTTATGACAAATTATAGGCTTCAATAAAATGTACAAGTCACTTAAAATTCAACTTAGACAAACTCAAGACACACAAAAAAACTTTAATGATTCTATTAACAAAATAAATTGAATCGGTATTTTAAAAATCTTACAAAGAGAACGCCTTGGCCAAATAATTTTATAAGAAAGTCTTTCCAAATACTCCCAAATATTTAAATAACAGATAATTCCACAAATTTTTCCAGTAAATAGAAAAAGAGAGAACATTCCTCAATTTTTTTTTAGAATATTAAACCTTATTATCAAAACCAGAAAATGATGGTATGAAAAAGGGTGATAATGGGTCAATCTCAATGATATTAATGCAAAAAAACTAATAGAAACATCAGGAAAATTAAACCTAATGAAATACACTTCATTAGTAACCTTAGTTTTCTAGTTTTGAAGTTTAACATTAGCAAATTGCCACAATAATAAGTTAAAGAAGAAAATTATATAGTCATCTGAATAGATGCAAAACAAAAGCAATACTTAAAACCCAAATCTATTCATATCTTAGTACACTAAGAAAAAAACTCATCTTTGATCTGAAAAAATGGTACCTACCAAGGAACTATAGAATACATTAAATTATAAAATATCAAAATATTCCCTTTAAAATCAGAAATAAAACAATAGTAAAACTAGTATGGGAGACTCTCACCCATTAGACCAGTGAATATTAAATGCGTAGTTCACCAGTAACTGCTCACTGTCAGTGAGGGGAATATTTCCTGAGGGGTAAGGCTCAAGGCCAGGGAAATAGCTGGGAGACCAGTCACTCCTGCTTCACTCATTGGGCTTTCAGTTATTCAACACATGTGTCCCTTAGCTATATTCTAGAGAGAAACATAATATTGCTTTAAAAATGTTTTACTTTCCTACGTGGTGACTTCGTGTACTTTGTGTGGGCAATCCATTACTGACTTTCATTTTCAGAGTGTCTTGTCACTAAACTTTCCATAATCTGCTGTAGGGCATTTTCCATTAATGTCTAACCCAGTGTCTTTTGTTCAATGGATCACATTTTTCCCCTAGATTTTGCTTCAGTGAAGTTTCATACCTTATTTTTTTCCATTGCTGGGACTCTCCTGGGACTTCATAGGAAAATAAAGTGGCACATTCAAAGACCCATTTGGCTGCCACGCCACCCTGTTGATGCATCATCGATAGGTAAATAGAAACTCTCCCTCTTTTAAAGCTAGGCTCAAGATCTTTCTTTTTAAAACAAATCTCAGACAAAAATTGCTCCATATACTTTTGCAGACTCTCTTTGGAGCTGTTTACTTCTTCTGCTCTAATCTGGACACCTCTAGTCCCAGCATGCAAGTGAGAAGGGCACCAAAGACCTACAACATTTCTTCCTTCCCTCATCCCCAGCTTGCACCCCTCTCTGCTCCACACACCTGCTGCTCCCTAAGCTAACATCCTCTCTCCTACAACCTTATTTGAGAAGCTCTCTGTGTGAAACCAGTGGGTGTAGAAATAGCAGGTGACTCCATTTCAGCAGTTTTGGTGGCCAGAGAAGAATTATTGCTTCCTTCACTTTGTGGCTCTGGTAAGTGCCCAAGAGGTGTAGTCAAAAAATCAACACATTAGTAATCCAGCAGGACCAACTCCAGCTGTTTAACATGGCCCAACTGAAATGTCACATCCTTGGTGGTGCCTTCCTTTGCCTCTGCCTCTCTTGTCACAGTTTCATCCTGCCCTTTGTGCTTCCATAGCCCTTTATTAAAAATAATACATCATTTACCATCACCTTAATTTGGAGGGAATTTGAGTATTATAGAGGGGCAAAAGATATATGCTTTCAAGGGACAAATATGGGTACCCATCATATTTTGCTATACTCATATTTGAGCCTGAGATGAATAAATACCCTCTGTGGACCTTAGTTTTCTTACCCATGAGAGACTGTGAGTGTATATAAGAGGAAAAATATATTGCATATAGCACATAGCCTGGTCTCCAACAAGTATTTAACAAATGTTGCTTCCCTTTCTGTTTGGATATGGACCTTTCTGTCTTTCTCACTAGACTAGGAAGTGCTCTAGAGAGACAACTTGATTTCCTAATTTTTTTAGATCTCAGCCCTAGCACATTGCCTAATACAAGTGGTTGGATGCTAGAGAAAAGGAATTCGACATCAAGCCCTAAAGAACTTGGCTCAGCCCACTGGTAATTCTTGGGGCCTCTGTTTCTATTCTCTATTTTTTATGCAAGTCTTTGATTGAAGAATGGTTGAGAGAAAAGGGGTAACTTCAGTCAATGGAGACTTTCAAACTCAAGAGGGGTAAATTAATATTCATTTTAGAATTACTATTCTTTAGAAAGTTGGAGGTTATAAATTAGAGGACCAGGTTTGTTTTTTGGATAAAAGAAAATTAAGCTAGAACTCAGAGCCATTGGAGCCATTTGGGGAAGATTTCGATGATAATCGGGGTGCTCCCCAATTATCTGCCAATATGGACTCATGATCAAGGCTTTTAGGCTTTCTTTGAAAAAGCACAGGCCTTGGGCTGAAGAGAAAAAGTAACTTGGCAGTATTGTACTACTTTTAAAGACTTCTCAGTATATGAATTAATTCCATGTCACCACACTCAGCTTCAAGTTAATATTTTATGAGAGCCATCTCCTGGTGTACATACTACATGTGGTGTGACAAAGATAAATGGATAAAAATAACCTTGTATGACATTAGTCATGTGGATACACCATGTTGACGACTTGTGAATACTTGGTACTTTTTGGACAAGTTTTTCTTCTGACAATCTTCTCCACAGCATCTTCAGACCAGAGCCTAGCTTGGTTCTATATAAAAACCAGCCGAGTCAGCATTTATTATGAGCCAGGTATGGTCCTGAGTGTTGGAGATATTGTGGGAGGCAAGATGAACAGAGTTGCCGCCCTCAGGGAGCTTGCATCTGAGCATCCCTTTATACTTCTCATATTTATAACTCTTTTGGGTAGTCTGGATTTCATTTCTTCACCCGATGCTTGTCTCTCTGTGAATTCCATTAATGGCATCTGGTAAACCCTATTTTCATATTGAGGACTCTTGACTTTTTTCTCACTTGAAGGTTTATTATCGCTTGAAGCTCTAATATGGTCATAAACCTTGAGAGCTAGATGAGAACTGAGTGCAGGTGTTTCAGCAGTGAGGCAGGGAGTGTACTCATTTGTCCACTCACACGGTGCTGCTTGCTGGGGGAGCCAAGCATCGTGGGCTTATCTCTCTCATTTTCTAACATGTTTCCTCCTTGGTTTCTCATCTCACACTTATCCTGACACAGATTTCCTTCATTTAGAAAATGTTTATGGATTTCACTTTAATGCCAGGCCACTGAGAAGACAAAGACATAAACTCTTTCTGAAGGAGATCAATCTTCCTTCTCTGTCTAGATTCCTCTTATTTTATGTTCAATTTCTTCATATTCTGCTTAGTTTTAAAATGTTAGATACTTTTAAACTTCAAGTTTTACCTTTATTCATACACACACACACACACACACACACACACACACACACACACCATGTGTATTAGGTATTCTAATGCAATGTTAAGTGGTAAATAAATTTATATAAGTGAGCATTCCTTGGTTGAATTTTCTTACAGATTGAGCCTGAAATTTTAATTCCAGAAAGTCATTTTTCAGGTTTCCCAGCTAATGCAAATGAAATTCCTTCTTATATGTGGGGATGTAGTAATGGTTTGAACTCTAATAGCACATTGGATTTTCCAGGGGGCCTTTAAACTAAAAATATCGATGCTGGAGCTGGTCGTGGTGATGCATAACTCTAACCCCTGTCCTTGGGAGGCTGAGATAGGAGGATTGCATGTTCGAGGCCAACCGGCACACACTTGTAATCCCAGCATTTGGGAGGCTGAGACAGGAGGATCATGGTTCTTTGATAGCCTCAGCTACTTAACAAGGCTCTTTGTAACTTAGTGAGACTCTGTTTCAGAAAAATAAAAAAATAAAAAAATAGGGTTGGGGGTATAGCTCGGAGGTAGAATGCCCCTGGGTTCAATCCCCAGTACTGCAATAAATAAATAAATAAATAAATAAATAAATAAATAAATAAAAATAAATAAATAAATGGCTGGGAGTGCAGCACAGTGGTAGAGTCCCCTGACTTTAATTTCCAGTACCATCAAATCAAATCAAATCAAATAATCACAAAAATGTAAAAGAGAAAAATTACAGAAGAAAACATTTGTCCTGGTTCCAGTTTACTAGTTCTTCATCTTGGTTGCAGGTTAGGATTCTATGAAAAGCCGGGCATGATCGTGCATACTTGTAATCCCTGCGCTTAGGAGGCTGAGACAGGAGCATCCCACAGGTTCAAAGCCAGCCTCAGCTGGCTTAAGAGACTCTGTCTCCAAATAAAATATAAAATAGGTCTGGGAGTATAGCCCGGAGGTAGAAGGCCATTGGGTTCAATTCCCAGTACCACCACCAAAAAAAAAAAAAAAAAAAAAAGAATTCTATGAAAGCTTTTTAACCATACCAATGTCTGGACCCAAGTCAGAGATATTCTTTCTTTAAATACTTGACTTGCATTTGTCATTTATGAAGAAAACTTAAGGATTACCTTCAGCCCATTTGTGTTGTGAGAGACAGGACATGATAGCTTAAAGAATGAACTTTGACAAAATTTATATAGATGTTATATTCTTCCTCCTTAATGCAAACTTGTTCGAATTCCCCTACTAGATTCATAAAATATACATCCTAAAGTAAGCAAAAGGACATGATGATAAAAGATGATCAGAGGAAACGTGTAACTGACACCTGTGCTGACTGCAACCTTTGTGTCCGCAGGTCTCACCGAGTGGCCTTCTCAGGGCCTCTTGGTTTCTTGTCTTATGCAGTCTTGAAAATGTCCCCAGGTAGATCCGGAAAGAAGTTGGCAGTGAGGCCATCACTTAAACCCGTACTTATTCTTCCCAGTGTTTAGAATAAATAGCTATAAGATGAAGTATTCCATTCCAACCCAAACTGCTGTTCTGAATTGATTTTTTTGAGAAAAGTCCCAACATCATTTTTTTTTCTTTTTTGGTACCAAGGACTGAACCAAGTAGCATTCTACTTTTGAGGTATACTCCCAGCTCTTTATATATATATATATATATTTTAAATTTTGAAACAGGGCATCATTAGATTGCTTAGAGTCTCACTAAATTGCTGACGCTGGTCTTGAACTGGAGATCTTCCTGTTTTAGCCTCCCAAGTACTGGGATTACAGGTGGGTGCCACCATTCCTGGCTAATTTTTTATAATAGTTCTTTTTATACAATTTAAGGCCACAATTATCTATCTTTTACCAGAGGTGACATTATTTTTAAGCTTTCATTAAATATGTTAAACCCTAAATATCTGTGTGCCTAGATTGAGCTGTATGAAGAGTCCTGCTCTAGTCTGGATCTGGAATGTCCTTCAAAGGCCTGTGGCACTACTAAGAGCTGGTAGAAACTTTAAGAGGTGGGGCTTAGTGAAGGATTCAGGCCACTGGGTGCGCACCCTTGAAGGGAGGTTTCACCCTTTCTCTGCTCTTTCATACTTAGCCACCAAACCAGGTCTCTTCTGCTATATGCGCCTTCCATGATGTAGGGCCTTGCTACATGCCCCAAAGCAACAGGCCATGTGACCGTGGACTGCAATTCTTAAGTCTGTCGGCCAAAATAAATCTTCTCACTTTATAAATTGGTTTATCTTAGGTATCTTTTATAGTAACTGAAAGTCTTGTAATTCATATAAGCCCCCAAATCAGTATCAATAGTTTTTACCTTTTCTTCCTGTTTAATGACTGACTCTCCTTTTTTCCCTGTGGTCTACTTCTGGGATTCTGTGTGGCTACATTATTTACGTCACATGTCTCAGCATAAAGATTGTGATGTCATCTTCATGTTCAGAATATGGATGCATATCCAGTTTGTGATGTTTGAATTTTCTCTACTCTTTTCCCCTCCTCTTCCAGTGCTCCCTTTTTTGCCCTTGGCCATTGAAGGCTCATCAATTACTGGTCTTACTATAGACTGGGGATTTGAGTTTCCTACAGGGGGTTATTGTTTTTATTTATTTATTTTTTTAATTTTTATTTTTTTATTGGTGCACTGTATTCATACATCATAGTGGGATACAAACTTTTGTAGACATACAAGCACACATCACCCAGGCAGCCCCCATCCAATCCCCACCCCATTCTCTCGCCATCCCTCCTTCCCATGCTTGGTTTAGTGGTTGACATCTAGTATTATAGCAATTTATCCAAAATTAAAAATGATAATCTCACATAACAGTTTCATTTGTCTGATACCAAGCTTTTGATGACTTAAAGATAACATTTCAATATTTCTTTTTGCTTTCTTTCTTACCAGAGAATATTTTTTTCTATTTTTTTAGGTGAAACTATCATATACTTATATATTTATTTTTCAGAAAAAAATCTATCCTAATATGGAATATGGATTCTAGATACCCAAAACGATCTTGAAAAAGAACAAAGCTAGAAGATATATATTTTCTGATTTCAAACCATATAAAGCTACAATAATTGAAACAGTGTAGTACTCTTCTAAAGGCAGATATATAAACCATTGGAGTTAAATACAAGCCTAGAGCTAAATTCTTCCCTATATTGTCAAGTTATTTTTGACAAGGTTTCCACAAACTTTTGGTGATGGAAATAATAATCTTTTAACTAAATATTGTTGAAAAATAATAATTACATGAAAAAGAATAAAATTGGACCCTTACCTAATCCCATATACAAGTATTAACTCAAAATAGATAAAAGACCTAAATATAAATCTTAAGACTATAAACTTTTAGAAGAAAATCTGGGTCATAAAACCTCACAACATTGAAATTGGCAGTGATTTCTTGGATATGATTTCAATGGCACAGGTAACAGAAGAGTATACAAACTCCCGAAAAAATAAAAAAATATTGTATATCCAAAGACAATGTAAACAGAGTTAACAGTTACTAATAGAATTGGATAAAATATTTCCAAATGCTATATCTGAAGGTATATTAATATTCCAACTAGAAATCCTAAAAATTAACAACAATAAAGGCAAACAATACAATTTAGAGATAGGTAAAAGACTAACATAAATAATGAATCTCCACAGATAACCAATCTTAGTTGTCTGTTGGATGGAAAATCTTGTTTCTCTGGTTCTGGTGTGTGTTACCTATTTCTTCTTTGTAGTTAATCTCTTTGAGTATTTTCTCTAGCGCTGGTTTTGAAGACAAATTCCTTCAGTTTCTGTTTGTCATGGAAGCTTCTTATTTCTCCATCTAATTTGATAGAAAGTTTTGCTGGGTAGGAAATTTTTGGCTGGAAGTTGTTTTCTTTCAGAGTTTGGAATATGTTACTCCAAGCCCTTCTGGCTCTCATGACTTGGTTTGGGAAGTCTGGAGTGATTCTAATTGGTTTGCCTCTGAATGTCACTTGGCCCTTTGTTTTTGTTGCCTTTAAGATTCTCTGCTTGGCTTCCACATTGGTCATTTTGACAATTATGTGGCGTGGGGATCCTCTTCTCCGATCCTGTCTAAAGGGAGTTCTATAAGTTTCCTGGACCTGTGTATCGACCTCTTGCTCTATGTTTGGAAAATTTTCTGCTATTACTTCCTTGAAGAGATTGTTGATCCCTTTGGTTTCACTTTCTTTTCCCTCCTCTATTCCAATTATTCTTAGGTTAGCTCTCTTAAAATGGGCCCATATTTCTTCAATATCAGATTCCCGCTGTCAGATATTTTTTTCTAGATTAGAAACTATGTGTTCATTTTTGGAATGATCATCTTCTAAGAGCGAGATTCTGTTCTCCATGTGGTCTAATCGGTTGTTTGTGCTTTGAATTGAGGCCTTTACTTCATTAATTGTATCCTTTATCTCTTTTTGGCTCTCTCTGAGTTCTTCTCGAAGCACCTCTATTATTTCTACAGTTATTTTCCTGATTTGCTCTTCTAGAAATCTCTGATTTTCTGTTTTATCGGGTTCTGATGTTGTGGGGTTGTTGGCATTCATTGCTCCAGTGTTATTCCTCTTTCCCATGATTTTGGAAGTGTGTGCCTTCTCTGGGTTCTTCCCTTGGGTCACTATGACTTCACTTAAGGTGCTCTGGATCTCGAGTCTGTAGTATCTCAGACTCCACTACTCCTTTACTGGGTTGTATCACAGAGTCTCCGACCCAGGGAGTTGATAGAGGCTGCTTTAAACTATGGGGGGTGCCAGGTTGCACATTCTCCTATGGTGTGAGATCTCTGCCACCGCCATTCCCCCACTGGGTCAAGTCCCAGGGAGTACAGTACTGGAATTTCTCCTCTGGGGCCCGCAATTTGACTCACTGTTCTTGAGTTCACAGATGTAGCTGTACTGGACTCGGTGAATTCGCTGCTGCTGCCGCCGGTGGCAATATGGTGCCGCTGCCACGCCCTCAACCGTGAGGCTGGCTTATTTCTTCTTGGTTTTGAGTTCCACTCTGAGTCCCTGCAGCGTGTGCTGAGCTCAGCCACTGGGAGCTTTAGATGCTCCCTGCGCTGAAAAATCCCGCCTGGCTGTTCTGCAGCGGCTCACCTTGGCTTGCTGTAGCCGTCTGGTGAAATCACCGCTGCCGCCAGCAGTATGGCGCTGTTGCCACGTCCTCGGGGTGAGGCTGGTGTATCTCCTCTGTGGCTCTGAGCTCTGTTCTAAGTCTACTTTCTCTCTGGAGCCTGGTGTTTTTTTTTTGTTTCTTGGTGTTTTCTGGCTATGAAAGGCACTGATTTTGTGGTAATGGAGATTGGTTGTTAGTGGGGCTCTTAAGCCCCCCTTTTCTCAGTCGCCATCTTCCCAGAGTCTTATTTATTTATTTTTATGTGTGTGTTTCATTAATGTTCCCAAGGTTCTTATTTTGCCCTAAAATTTCTCCTGTTAAATTGATACTTTTCAAGTCATTGATACTTTATAAATTGGCTTTTCTTAGGTATCTGTTATATTTTCATCTCTGTTACATTTTTATCTCTGGGGTTTTGATATTCAAAAAGCAGCAGCTATCTAATTTCTTCTACTATTTTCACGTGGCATCTCATGTTTATTCCTAATGATTTTATATTTTTCTATATGAAAATCTAAATATGTATTCACTTATTCTCTTCCATTGTCTCATCCAAAACCTTTTATGTGGTTATATTTTATTCTGACCTATGACTCAGCTCCTTTTTTCTGTGTTAAATTCCGGGCATGTAGAGAACATATCACCCTCTTTATCCCTGCTTCAAACTCCTAGCAAATAGATCTCGTCATCATAGGTCTCAGTCACCATCATCGTGTGAATCCCTAGCCTGTTACTTTAGGGTGGGACTGTTAATACATTGCCTTGGCACATTAAAGGATAAATGGGCTGGCTACTTCATTCATACTTAAAGTGAGTGCTATAGTTTAAATGTCCCTGTATAGATAATGTTGAAATGTAATCACTGTTGTGGGGGAGGAAATGTGTGTGGTGCGTGTGGGGAGAAGTAATCCCCACCACCACCACCACACAAACAGACAAACAGAAAAACCGTGGATTCTTGTCCTAAGCTAAGAATAAGTATTCATCATTTGGACAGCTGCTGAAGATTTAAAGAAGTTTATTAGAAAGATAGAGATACAGAAAATAGAAATACAGCCCCATGCCAAGATGGTATGAGGGGATGACTCGAATGAGTACACCAAAGGGCTTACACGTGGACTTGGCCTTTTTATACCCATGACTTCCATCTTGTTTGTGTGACTGACGTAGTGAATGCCCTGTAAGGTACCTCCCCTAGCAAGGTGTGGTGAGGTGTCTCCTTTCATGGAGGGCAAGGTCAAACCCTGCCCCCTCCTCCCTAGCTCATCATGTAGATCTGTCTTTGGAAAGAGGAAGCCCTAGCTCTCCTCTATTGACTTGTTAAGTACTTTGAGCTAGGTTGATTTACACTGGAATAGCTGCCTGTTTTTAGGCCCAAACCAAGTCCTTTCTTTATCCCTGTCTGCCTCCATTTTGACACAACTATTTTGAAATATACCAATTATTTTCTTTTGAAATATGTTAATAATTAGAGCTTTCCCAAATCTTCCTAGGCCATTCCCCATACTGGCACAATCACTATTGAGAGTTATTAAGAAGCGGAATAGGGTGGGGCCATTTAGAGCTGGTTGGGCCATGTGGACTCTCCCCTTATAAGTGGATTAACCTAACCTGTTCATGGATTAATGGGTTGCTGGGTCTTCCAGAAAGTGGCTTTGTTGTATAAGTGAGGTCTTTCTGTCATGCTTGCTCTCTCTTGCCACGTTGTGGTGTTTGCAGGAAGATTCTCACCAGAAGCTAAGCAGGCACTGTTGCCATGCTCTTGGCTTTCCCAGCCTCCAGAACCATGAGCCAAATACACTTCCATTCTTTGTAAAATATCCAGTCTCAAGTATTTTGTAATAGCATAGAAAAATGACTCACACAGTGATCTTAGGGCCTAAAATTACTTAGGTATCTCTTTACATTTTTTCATCTATGGATATGGCTCCTTTCTTTCATCAGTATAATTTCTCTAAACAAGTCCAATTTCTTTGTTGCCCTGGGTATTACTAAATGTCGGTGGTTTGGGTGACTGTAAATAGATACTTGGGCACATCCTCCGGTTTTGGAACACCATTATTGAAGTAGACATGACCTTTCATCTTGTCTATGGCATTTCATCATTCATTTGGATTTCCTTAAATCAGCTTTTGGTTTCACAGTTTACTTTCTTGTGCCTTTGGTCAGTGTTGCTCTATTGATGATTGCTTCCTATGTGAAATTGGTGGGCTGGCTGCCATTGACTCCCAGCTGCACAAACTACTTATTCCCGGGGCCTGGCATCTCTGTACACTTACACATTATTTTTCTTGCTCACCCCTCTCATAGCTGCAACTCTATCAGTTGCCTTAGATTCTTTCTGGTTTTCCTCACTAGCATATGTATGGTCTGACCTGGTGAAGCTGAGTTTAATTTCACTGGGGAAGAGGTACTCTGATGTAAGCTGAATATGGACACTGATAGAATGGAGACCCCCACTGTTGATAATTTAATATTTTCGAGCACTTGATATATGTCAGGTACTTTGCTAGTATACACTGAGGTTATAAATATGAATATTAGTTCTGACTTCAAGGACACTTCCAACTAATGCATACCAATAATTGGAGTATACTAGCAAATATACCTTAATTATTAACAAAAGGTAGAATAATAGAGTGCTAAAGAGGAAAAGTTCTGAAGTCAAACAGGCCTGGACTCAAATTAGATCTCATGACCCATGGGCAACACAGCTTGTGGTAAGTTCCTTTCTATACCTCTCTTTGTTGTCTGTAAAATAATTATAAGTGATAGTTGTTACAAAATAAGATTGTCATGAAAATTAAGGAAATTAATGAAGTTACATGTTTAGAAAATATTGGTTTAAAAAAAGTGACAATACTATGAGCAAGCCGCTTTGGGAATACCATGAGAGGAGAGTCAAAGAAGAATATAAAACAAAAGGTTTTGTATTTTTAATACAAAACTTTTCAGATTTTGAGAAGATTTCTGAGAAGAGGTGACACTTAGATTGAGTTTAGAGGAATAGGCAGGCAATAGATGAAATGAGATAAAGGAACTCTAAGCAGAGAGAACAGCATGTGCAAAGGTATAAAGATATAACAATATTCAAATGCATGGATTTCAAGCAATTCACTGAGTAAGACTGAACTAGAACATTCCATGACAGGAAGAATGGCTACTGAATTAAAGATTGAGACTCATTTCAACAGAAGAAATTGTATGACAAAATATTTATTTGTCTCATTTTCACAAAGTACTACAATATATGAACTTGACAAAACCTCAAAGTTTCAAAGATGAATAAGAAGACCTCCACTGAAATATAACTCAGAAAGGACCACAGGATGGAAAAAAGTTGTCAGAAATTATGATATCCTGAAAAACATCATAAAGAAGATATTGGCATCTAGTCCAAAAGGTTGAAAACTTGCAACCTGTACCTTTCCTACAGACTTATGACCACTCAAACTCATATCCACAAGTACATTAAATTTGTAATTGGTCTCTCTCCCTGTTTTTTTTTTTTGTCAGACATATGAGTATGTAGCATAAGATCTCAACACAAAGCAAAGCATCTTGGTGCTATGACACCTAAGTCTAGCAGCTGTGTGTGAATGACCTGCAGAAAGGAAAGCAGTACTCCTTGTCCAAGCAACCTAGGCATGGCTGTGCTGTGTCCCGTAGACATCCAGGATTGAATTTGTGCAGTCCTTGCCAGAAAAGCACACCACACCCACATGTCAAAACAAACATGATATCCAGGGGAGGAAAATCAAGGTTTCAGTTGTTTCTTTTCTTCCCTTTCCAAATCCCAAGAATCCAGTGAGTTTTAATAACCCTTCTAAAATGTCAGGAGAAAAAAAAAGTTTTACTTTTAGAAAGGTTGTAACAACCAAGGGGGTCTTTCGTGGGTCTAGTTTCACTCTGAAGCCCATGGGGATGGTAAGGGTGCAGGTGTGTTAAAAAAAAAAAGCATAGAATAGAGATTTTAGGAGGTGATTATTCACATTATAATATGGGTTTTAAATTTTATCTAAATCATGAGTTTGTTTTAGAACAGAAGTCCCTTTCCTGTGAATCAGTGCCCATTTTTGGATTGCTAATTTGGTAGAGCTGGGAAGAGAGTGTTGAGAAATTTAGTGTTTAAGGATTAATGAGTATTTTTTAATTACGAAAGACATAGGAAAAACAAAGACTAAGCATTTTTGAAATGCTAAGAGTCACTGAAAGAGGAAATAGTACTTAGTAGTGCAGAGCACTTTGTATGTGTGATGGAGATAGACCTGCTAAGGCATAATTCCAGTTTTACTTTATTCTTCCTTTTTCTCTTCCTCTTAGTCAATGCAAGTTCTCTTTCACTTTTTTTGTAAGAAGATATCTGAATCTGAGGCCAGGTTACTTATGATTTATAACTCCAGAGTTCGGAAAGTGGGTAGAAAGAGTCAAAACTGGATGCTGCAGGAAGGAAGTGGGGAAAAGAACAAGGGAACAAGAGAGGACAATATTGAGGACAGCTTAGCAAAAATGTAGACCATGATGAACTAGCACGGGGACTCCAGAGATGCTACAGACTAAGAGAAAACAGGAGCTTTAAGAACTTTTTCTTTAAGTTATGAATTAAATTTCCATTGTGTTCTTTAGAGATACAAAGAAATTCAATTGCTCTTGATGTCTTGGACTGGATTCCTTTAAATGTGACAACAGCTGGGCAGGGTGGCACATACCAGTACTCCCAGAATTTGTAATGCTGACACAGGAGGATCACAGGTTCACAGCCGGCCTCAGTTACTTACTGAGGCCTCCACAACTTAGTGAGACACTGTTTCAAAATGAAGAATAAAAAATGAGCTGGAGGTGTAGTTCAGAGATAGAATGACTTTAGGTTCAATCCCCAGTACCACACAAAACAGGTGACAATACATTAACACTGTGTCATAAGATGTTCTAAAATTTATTTGATTTTATGTAATCCTTCAATAGCTGTATGAAGTGGGCTTATTTTCATAATATAGATGAGAAGACTGAGCTATGTTTACATTCAGAAATATGTCTAAATCACACAGCTAGCATATGGCAGAGCCTAAGTTTTAAAATAGGCCTTTTGATTTCAAAGAAGCTCTAAATCATATAGAATTGGATTGTATTTTATTAAATAAATATCAGTCTTTGACTTTAAATCATTTCAAACCAATTGTATTGTTAAAGTGTTTGTGTTTGTTCTTTTATAATCTCTTTATTTTTATTTATTCATGTCAACAACCCTTTCTGAGACTATTTTCTTTTCTATATGGGATATAACTTTTAAAATATATTTTTCATTTCTAACAATTTAGGAAATATTGTTTTTTAATTTGGCTGATAGTCTCAAGTTATTTAAAAGTATTTTATATTATATGCATTTTTCCAGCAAACTAAGTGTATTATTTTGAATTTTTTCTATGTGAAATGTTTTGATTTGTTTTTCTCTTACATCAACTCCATATCTTCCTTTACCTTTCTTAAGTGTGTATAATTTTATAAATACAGGTTGTATCTATATTCTATTTTTGTAATCTTTTAAAAATATTTGCATTTAGATTTTATAAACTGTAATGCTCAGTTCAGCTAAATAAACATAGTATTATTTTCTCCATATTCTGGCGATAGGTAGCTTGACAATTGTTCGGTGTTATATTTTAGGGATTTCATGTGTTTTAATGAGGTTTTTAGTGATAGGGTAGGTAGGTGATAAAAGAAACATAAAGATATAAACACATGCCTTTCATAAGAGGAAGCCGGTAGTAAAAAAAATAAAATAGCAATACCATCTTGTAGAAAAATAGCTAAAATATTTAAAAGTAGTTGCTGAGGAGATGGTATAAAGTTGTGGCTACTGTTTTTATTATTTATCTTTTAATATGGTTAAATTTTTAGAAAATTGATTTAAATTTTGAAGCAGTTTTGTGAATATACTTTTTAAAACATAAAAACATGTATGTTAAAATCCTGGTCTAAAAATAAATATAGACTCAATGTGGAAGACTATATGATCAGTCTGGCTCACTCTTCTTTCTCCTCTCAAAAAACCTAACGTTCTCCAGTTTGGGAGTGAGGATAGAATATGGTGAACATCCTGAAAAATACGCTATGCCCCACTCCTAGCCTCGTCTAAATCTCAGGGTGTAGCTGTAGAAATCACTGATTAATTTGAAGATCTTCAAATGTGGAGGAGTCTTACATCCCACTTCCTTCTGGGGCATTTGGAAGGCAGCAGGTCCCCAGAGTGCCTTGTGTTTCTGTGAGTTAGGCAATTAGAAGCACCAATGTCAAGTGCCAAGACGTATCGACCTAAGGCAAATCCATAGGTCCTCTTTATGCCTTAGGTGACATGTGACTGGCCTCACTCAAGACCAAACATTGAGGCTAGAAGACTTGGAGGGTGGAGTTGCAGCAGTAGCTGTGATCTGATCCATGAGAACAGGGGCCGATGGGAACAAGGTCATCTGAGGGGTAGCCAGCATGGAGAGGGGCTGATGACTCAGAATGGAGTGGCACAATACCAGCCTCAGCAGATGACTGTGTAGAGCAAGTCATCACCAAGGTGAGGAGGTATCTCTGGTGAGATGCTGCTATGTAAAGTCCAGTGGATCTTGGTGCCTTACAGAAAGATTTAGGGAGGAAATTCTTAACTTGTCAGGACTGGTTCAAAAAAAGAATCCAACTATGGTTAACACCAGCAGAAAAGGAATTTATGAGAAGGACACCAGAGAGGCCTCAGAATCGATGGGTCCAGAAAAAGGGTGGACCCGCCTTCAGCGAAAACCACAGCACAGGAAGCGTCTAGTTAGATGCTGATGACACCACTTTTGGCATTACCACAGTCAGAAGTGGACACAGGACATCACTGCTGTAACTTCCACCACTCCCAGAATAGTGCTTTGGATGCTACTGTTGCTGTTGCTGCCAGGATAAATTCTTCAGGGTCCCTAATTTCCTACTCACTACTGATTTGATGTCCTGGGCAAGACTGTCCTACTGGCCATCATCAATCATGTTCCCATATTCTAGCTACCAGGGAGTAGGGAGTGGGCCCATATGGCTTTGATCCTGATGAAATAGCCCCTTCTCCCATTTATTGTAACATTCCTTGTCCCCCACACCACCCAAAGAAAGTTACAATTCATATAGTCAAAAAGGACCATGTTCAATATTCTTAACTGAACATTTCTTGAAGTAACCTGATTTACCTGGAATTGACTAGTTTTAATTTCTGCTACTGTAATAAATGGAGGAATGGGAGTTTAAGGCATAATCTGAATTCAACCATAGTTAAACTTAGATTTTCATATACTTGAAATTTGGCCTGAAAAATTCATATTAGCTTCATTCAGTAGAATGAATAACACTATACATGTACACATGAATGTCCCTGGGCTGCAGTATTACTCTAATATTCAAGTCAGAGAGCTGAAGGTCAAGGAAATTAAGTGACTTTCACACTAGTAATTGGTAGAGTGAGGGTGAAATCTTGGACTTTGTTTCCAAGCTCTGAACTTTATCTACTATTTTGTGACTTATTCTGAAGATTTTAGGGCCAAGTAGTTATCATTTACCTGAAATCCTGTCCTTAACATGATGCTATTTTTTCCTTTTATTGTGCCTTAAAGGTGAGGCTATGCATATGTCCGAAATACTGACATTTAATAAACTTGGGAGAATTTCTCCTTCTTAGGTCACAGTCTAGTGCTACCAGAGAAACAGAATTAGAAACAAAGAATGAGTGACTTTGCCCAGCCATCACACTTTAGTCAGTTAGTTGCCAGGCTCCTTTCTTCCCCTTGCACTCCCCGCATATCAGTAGGAAAGTCTGCTACACTTCACCCTGACTGCACTTGGAGATACCATGGGTCCCTGGGCCTTTACCCCCTCTTAGCTGAGCCCAGCACTTAGGAGGCAGGAAATGTTTAAGAACAGAACTGTAATAGATGTAAGTAAGAAACATACCTGTTTTCCATTAAAGAGATTAACTTCTCTGTTGGGGTTGTTGTTATAGGACGAGGTTAAGGGGTTGCTTGGGGATCACTGGTGCCTCTTCTGATTGGGTGGGCATTACCCCCCCCCCCTTTGTAGTTCCTTCTCCAAAGCAGGTGGCCCCTCAGTCCAAACATGCCTTTCCCTGATGTAATCAGATTGATCAGATGCCTTACTTTAAGTAGTGACATAATTGGATAATAAGAGCGAGTCTTTGTTTTCAGGGCTGTAGAAAATAAGAGAACATGGCGAACATGTATTTTATAGCTGTTCAATGAGGCTGATCCTTATTGAATTGTGAACTAATTATGTTTTATGGTAAAAATAACATCTTATATGGGCTTCCCACATAACATCTTTATCTGTTACTTATGTCATCCCAACCTTGGTATAGTGACTCACATGGAATCACCATGTTGTCAACATTTGATGACCTGAAGAATAAAAACTCTCTAGAAATAGAAATAGATTCAAATTTGCACAGTCAAACAGACTGGATTTACACCAGGCTATTAGAATTCAAAGATGAATGTGGAGAAAAATAATGGCAACTAGTTTCAGGTATTAATTGGTTTTCTGAGCCTACCCCCTTACCTCTCCACCTTTCCTTCCTGCCTTCCCTCTTTCCTCATTTTTTCTTCCTTCCTTCCTCCCCCTCCCTCTCTTTATTCATTTTCTAGCAAACATGAAAGTAGATTTCCAATGGGCCCCCGTGCATCTAACAGCTGTCTTTAATGGTCACTCATTTTTCTATCTCAGCATTTTCAACTGCTCTTTTCTTTCATTTTCTTTTGGGGTTATTTTAAATCAAAACCAAGAAAATGTATAATTCCATTTTAAAATAATTCCACAATTATTTTAGTATGTGTCACAAACAGAAGATGTCTTAAAAAAAAAAAACCCTACAACCATGGAATCATTGCCACTTCCCTAAAATTAACAATAAGTTTATAATTCCATCCCATACTTAGTTTGTGTTTGACTTTTTATCTTCTAAACTTCCTATATGGTTTCTTCTTAAATGTTACTTTGTGGCTTTAGAATCAGCTTTCCTACTCTGAGACATGATGTCCTTCCCTTCCAAATGCAATTGACTATTTACAGTTGTTAAGGTAATAATTTACATCTCCACTAATTCACTGAAGAATATGTAATGCACACTTTAAATTGACTGGTATTATAAAAGGTGAACAAAATGGCTTCAAGAAGCTTGCTATTTCAAGAAGAAGATGGTAGGTAGTTGGATGTGCCTCTCACACTTACACTCAGCAAGATAAAATCAGTCTCATCACTTTGCCTCTGAAAGCCCAGACCCCGTAAGGTCTTGCCAGCAAAAATGACCTCATCATTCTAAAATACCTCCTGGGTTTGTCACTGTACACTTTTTTTTTTTCTCATCTTCTGTATTCTGTCAGTTCAAAGTATGGTTAATTTTCTTTTGAAATGTTCTCCATATTCCAAGTTTTTTTCTGCAGAAGGTCAGCCTTTTGGGATCAAATAAGCCAAATAAATTGTCAAAGGTTTCATGGGGTCTACCTTCTTTGTTGGGGCAAACGAGGAGGGAGGTGTTAGGAGCTCCTGAGTCTAGCACTGCACCATTAAAGGCTTCTCATGAGCGGGGTCTAAGGGTAGAGATATACTAACATGGTGAAAGGCGCCCAAGTCATAACCAGAAAACAGCATCACATCCAATGTGATGGGTGGGGCAGGCAGGAATGGACAAAGGAAGACAAAACTGTAACTAGAAATGTTTAGAGGGAGATAGGGGAAGAGCGAGGAGAGATTTTGGCTGATCCATTTCAAATTCATTAAAAGCAGAGAATCTGTTCGATCACCTCCTTTTTTTAGTATTTTTCTGACTGGGAAACAAATTACTACAAATTTAGCACCTTCAAGTAAAACACATGGATTATATCCCATTTCTATAGTTCAGAATTCCAGGCAGTCCAGCTGGTTTCTCTGCTCAGAATCTCATAAAGCTGACAACAAGGTGTTGAGCAGCTGGAGATCTTACTTAGAGTCTGAGGAAATTAGCTATCATTGTTATTACTTCTTCAGGTTACCAAATAGAGAAAAAGATTGCTTTTAAATGATGGGAGAGATTTCTACTTTCTCTGCAGTTTTCTTTGCCATAACTCTGATGATAACAAAAAATAGAACCTTTCTATCTGCTTCTTCAGCATGAACAATGGTTTATTGTCTCCTTACTTAACATAAAAGCTCATACTCTCTTAAAAATAAACACACAGAACTTTTGTTGAAAGTTCTTGAATTAAAAGATTAATTCTTTTGTGTGTGTGTGTGTGTGTGTGTGTGTGTGTGTATGTTTTATTTAAATTAAATTCTTGTAACTTCATGACCTAACCCCATTGAAAATTGAGATCCTAAAACCTGTTGCCATTTCTCATTGATCTCAGGGCCATCTGGAATATTTAGTGTATTTAACACATGATCACTTCAACAATAAACTTTCTAGCTGGTTTTTGAGAATGACTTTCTTACTTAGTTTACAAAAAGTATTAAAACAAGCCTTTTCCTATTCTGACCCACTAAATACAATATGACTTTCTTGTTTTCCAGTTTTCTAAAAGGATTCCTGAATCTGTTAATTCTAATATTTTATTTCTAAGGTTGACATTTGAAAATGAGGATTTCCAACAGGCTAAGTGATGTACCTAAAATACGATTGAACATTTATAAGCATACTTCTCAGAAGAAAATAAACCTTAGTTTTCTTTTAAGACATAGCTTTCTTTTCTTAATATGGGATTGCAATCAGTATCTATTTATTTGTTAGTACTTTCAGGAAATATTTCCCCCTTGGCTTCACTTGGTAAATTCGATAGTTTACTGATATAATGATGAGAGTTTTATAATAATGCATATGCTAGAAATTAAAATCTGATCCATGTACCTCAAAAGTCTGTGTCAATCTTATATAAATAACATTCTTAGAAAACAAAGCAGTGAGCTGGGTGTGGTGGCACAGGCTTTTAATCCCAGTACTTAGGAAGCTGAGACAGGAGGATGGCAGGTTCATGAACAGCCTCAGCTACTTAGGGAGGCCCTCCTCAATTTAGTGAGAACCTGTTTCAAAATAAAGAAGAAAAAATAAATAGAGCTAGGGGTGTATCTCAGAGGTAGAATGCCCCTGGGTTCAACCCCTGGTACCATAAAAAAAAAAGGAGAAAAAAGGAGAAAAGCAGTCCTTAAAAGTATTTAAAGATAACATTCACAGGGTTAGGTATATCAAAAGATAAAATTACAACAAATTTAGTTTAAAGATAAAACTGTGATTGTAGAACTGGGAAACACCTCATTTTATGAAGTACAGTGACTACCCTTATGAGCTAGCAGAGAAGGTTGGTGTTATAGACAGAAAAGGGATGAAGAAACTAGAAAGAGAGAACAAAAAGCAGATTGGTAGTTTCAAAGTTACTTTCCTTGTAACTAGTAAGGCAGAGGGGACTCCTTTATCCTGTTTCCTCAACTCGGCCCATTTGAGGATTTGACTATTATTTCTCTCCCACCTGACTTCTTAGAAAGTCTAATGAGTGACTTGGTTTGAGGTTGGTGGCATGGAACTTCAGCACGAGTCACTACACTTTGGTTTGGTTTCTTCTGTTGTGTACAGTTCAGGACTTCAGCCCAAATCAATGGTCTCTGATAAATTTTATTTAATAGATATCATTATTTGATTAAAGCGTGATGACAAGATTGAGTTCAGTATTTTCAGGTTAATGTCTCAGCTCAGAATTCATTTCACCTGGTTTTGACTTAAAAAGACAGTACCCTAAAGATGACTGTTGTCTCCAACAATTAGTTCTACCTGAGACCTTCAAACAGTTCACAGTTGGTGCTCTGTTCTAGCCACTGGCTCAGGAGGGGTTTGGCATGGTTTTAGTGCACCTGTGCTCCCATGATTCCTTTCTTCCTCTTTCCCTGAGCAGATCCAGGTAAGATCATAATAGTACTTGGGAATGTCTGGCCCATCATGGGTGTCCTCTAAACAGTTTTTGAGTAAATAAATGGATGGGTGAGAATCACAAAAGCGGGAAGGCTGAACTATTCTGGAGTGGGGTTTGGTCTAACCAGGGCAGCAGGTGGTTTTCAATAACCAGAACCAGAACAGCCATTTCCCTCACCTTCCTCAAAGCCCCAGTGGTGAGTGTTGCGTGACCTCAGTCCTGCTGGCACTTGCTGCCCAAGGAGGACGTGCAGATTCAAAAATCTTGTGAAATAGAGCCAAGAAAATTTACAGGATGCCTGCAGGGCAGGGGGTACCAAAAAGACCAAATGGGAGTTTATGTAGTGACTGTACTGGCAAAAACTTTCCCTAGTGGCTGGCCGTGAAGTCCAGAATTTGGCTCTGAATGTCACCAAGAGTGACACATGTTGTTGATGGCACTGCTTCCTGGCATCTGCTTGAATCTTGCAAGTTTTTCTCCTTATTTCTTAGTCTGTCACGTTCCCCAATTCCTTCCTCCTCTTCTCTGCCACACGTACTTGATTTTTCCCTGGGGGTGGTGTACAGGTGTGGGGAAGGTGACTCCACTTAGGGTCTGCACAGTGGAGAGTCAGCTCCTCCTGTGACAGGCACCTCCACGAACTCAGGGTCGTACTCCAAGATCCTCTACAGATGATTCAGCATCAGTATGAGGTACTTTGAGTTTTTTGGCATTTTCCAAGCTACCGGGGAGGGGGACAAAAAGGTGGAAATGAATCACTTCATGTAAATAAAACTTCAATAGTACTTTTCTGGAAAAAAACAGACATAGCCCATCATAGAAACGACAGTCTCTGTGCCAAGAGGGAAGCAAGCAGGGTGCAGTTTGAATATGCACCCAGTCACCTCCTGGAGCAGTCTGGTCTTGCTATTGGAGGAAAAAAAAAGGATTATTCAGGAAGGAAAAGTGAGGAAGATAAATATTGGGTAAATGTCATGATGAGAATCATGATTAATAGTTGTTGGAGGGAATGATAAAGCAGCTAGGAATTTCCTTCCTCCTAGAACTTTAAGAGAAAGTTCTGGAATTGTTGCTATTGTTATTTGCAGTGGCTAGTGGTTTGGGTTTACTCCTTGTCCTGAGAGGGCTGTAGTAGAGTTTTGCTTTGATCAAACTGCTTCTTTGCTTGAGCTGTATAAGAACAAAATTTCAAGTGGTCCATTTACACCAAAGGCCTAGTTTTGAGTTCCCCTGGTCTTGGCAGATATGATGCCCCCCACTAGTGAGAAGGTGCCTCTTCAGCTGATTCCTCATTCACTAGCCTAGCTGCACTCAGTCCAGTCCCCAACCCAGCAGGCTTCATTGGCCAGACTAGGCAATTCAGATGAGCTAATTTCATCCACCTGTATGAACTGGAGGCATCTCATCATCTTGATACTATAAAGCCTGCCTCTCACAGCCCCTAGTTGTTTAGTTTATTCCTGAGGGCAACCCCTCTGTGGCCCTGCATGGAATATGGTATCTTCCTCTTTCAAGTTGGGAATATATGTAACCAATAAACTGTCATCAATCATACCTGTCCAATGTCAAGTGTCTGGCTATCTCCAACTATGGTGGGATATCCCTTCTCCACCAAAAAGAAGAATAGAAAGTTATCAGGATATAAGTGTACTTATGACTTCCTGGCACTAGCCAGTGTTTGGTTTACTCAGTGGCAAAAGGCCATTCAATTTTCTGGGGGAAGTCACTTGCAGATGAATACATAATTAGGATAAGAAAGCAATACATAATTAGAATAAGAAAGCAATAGATATAGAACTGACTTTTTGATCCTCTGAAGTATGGAGCAAGCCTCATAATCCAGATAGCGGGCAAGGATTGAGAAATAGAGTTTATCGGATGAGAATATTATGCTAAGTGAGTCTAGTCCATCACAAAAAGTGAAAAGTTAGATGTTTTCCTTCCTATGTGGAAGCTAGGAAGAAATTGGGATACAAAGGGGAGGAGAAACCCTAGTGGAGTGATGAAGGGAACCTCAGGAAGAAAGGTGGGAGTGGGGGAGACTTGATGAAGGAAACACTTCAAAGGCCATGATGTACACACACAAAATTATCAATGCAATCTCAATGTTATGCATGGGGAGGGTGAGACAGTTGAGGGGAGGCTCACTGAGTGCTGTGTGCATGTATGTCTCTATCACTCTAAACTTCATGATGTATGATTACAGTGAGCCAATGAAAAACTATCCAATGAAGCCAGGCGTGGTGGCGCACGCTTGTAATCCCAGCATTCGGGAGGCTGAGACTCGGAGGATCGCGGTTCGCAGACAGCCTCAGCTACTTAGTGAGGCCCTCTGCAACTTAGTGAGACCCAGTTTCAAAATAAAGAATAAAAAATAGGGCAGGGGGTGGAGCTCAGAGGTTGAATGCCCCTGGGTTCCATCCCCAAAACAGAAAAAAAAAAAAAACCCACAAAAACCCAAAAAAACAACTATCCAATGAAAAACATTGAGACCATCTTATTCTGTCTTCACATACCTATCTTTGCTCACAGTATAATATTCAAGGATTACATTATTCTACAACCTATTTATGTGTGGAAACGATAGTTCTTGAGGTCTCTTGATTGCAATACTTAAGGTGAATTTGATATAGAAATAGCAACATCGAGAAATAATGAAAGGTTAGATATATTAAACTAGAATTACGAAAACAAGGTACTTCCTTAGGTATTTTCAGCTTAATTAAAATAGCCATATTACTAAAGAGAGGTTAAGTCATGCTGACTGTAATTATTGCTTTATATTTGGCTTTGTTATTCACAGTGTCAAAAGATATTTGGTTTTCTTTTTCCCATATAGAACCTCAAAACACCATCAGTTTATGGAATATTTTCTTTAAACTGGTCAATTTGCTGGGATAATTTATTTAAAATACATTTTCAAATATATTTTCTCTTTATTTTACAGAATGAGTAATGCAAGCTGGGATGTGGAGCTATAAAGTCATTGCAAAAAAAAATTACACAGCAAAACTGCTATTTTTGGCTTTTAATTCCAACCAGTTTGCCAACTTGTTGCAAGTTATACTTATCAAGGGATCATACACTTTTTCCATCTTGTTTTATCCTAAACCCTAAAATGCTAACAGAGACCATGAATGGTATTTAATTTAATTAGCTAGCATTGCTGTTGCTTGCAACATCTCCCAACTCTAAGTATCTCTAAAAATAAGCTTTCTTTGATTTCAGCTTTTCAGTGACATAAATTGTATTCACAGAGAGAAAAGCATTACTTAAGTTATATATAATAGATCTATTTATGTCTCTAACTGGAATGTTTTATCACACAGTCCTTAGTTCATGTTATAAAAGGATGGATCTCTAATAAGTTAGTAGGAACCAGAGGCATTCCTTTGAAATAACTCTTAATGGAAAATTTTTTTAAAGAATACTTAAAATTTATAAAAAATGAATTTTATTTTCTTTACTCTGTGAAATTTGAGACATTGAAATTAAACAACCTTAATATTTAGTACACAAGTGCGGTTGGTATTTTTTTTTAGGAGAGGCATTTAGTGAATATTATTTTGATCATTGAAATTAAACAATGCTAACCTATTTTACACAAAGACAGATTCCCTCCAAACAATGGGTAGATTTATGTAAAGAATGTTATTTAATAATCAAGAGTCTTTATTGGCCAGAATTCAAAGAAAACAATTGCTAAATTCAGATACAAAGTCCAATGAAGCCTATGTTAGGTGTAATTCTAAGATGGTCTCAGAGATTCCCTTTGCCCTGAGTTGCCATGGTGTAAATATGGCTGTATAACCCCTGGGACAGTGAATGTGGTGGGTTTCACTCTGCAAATGGGTTATGTTCCATGGCACAATTGACTTTAAGTAGGGAAATTGTAGGGGTCTGACCTCACCACAAAGGCTATTTCCTCTGGCTGGTTAAAGAAAAGAGGTCAGAGGTTTTCAGTAGGAGAAGAAGCATTCCATATACTTTTACTAGCTTAAAGACCAAGGGCAAAGTGGTCCAAATATTGTAGACAATGTCCAGGAACTGAGAGCAGACTCTGGGTGATAGCCAGCAAGGAAATGGGGGACTCTTATCACTGCAAGAAAATAATCCTGCTATCAACAAGAATCAACTTGGGAGCAGACTTTCCCCTAGAGCCTCCAGACATGAACTCAGTCCAGCTAATGCCATGATGTTGGCATGTAATGCCCTGAATGAATAACTCAGACAGCCATGCAAGACTTTTGACCTAAAATAAACACCTAAATGGGTAGTGTTTAAGCTGTTACACGTGCATTTATTTGTTACACAATAATACAAAACTACTACAAAACAAGCGATTATATTTTATGAGGAAATATAAGTATGGATAGTTTCATTTATCTTACTTCCCCTGAGAATAGGCAGGAAGAAACGTAGATTAATGTTCCATTATCTCCAGCTCTTGAAGATGACACTCTGTTTTTTTAAAGACTTTTCAATGTGTCATGGACTAATATTTTTAAAAAGTATAGGAACCATGCGGGAGGCATCATAATACCTGACTTCATATTATACTAAAAAGCATATAATAGAAACAGCATGGGATTGGCACAAAAATAGATACATAGAACAATAGAATAGAAGATACAGAAACAAATCCACACACTTATTGCCAATTGATTTTTCAACCAAGGTGATGAAACAGGCATTGAAGAAAAGATAACTTTTTCAATAAATGGTGCTGGGAAAAATGGTTATCTATTTAATTTCATTTTAAAAATGAAATTAAACCCCAACCTCTCGCTCTGCATAAGAGTCAAACTAGGATGGATCAAAACCCTGAAAATTAGACCAGAGATTTTGAAATTACTAGAGGAGGCCATAGATCTAACACTGTAATATATGACCCCATGAGAGACTCAGACCCTCCAAAATCAAGAAATTAAAATAAGAATTAATAAATGGAATATAATTAAATTAAAAGGTTTCTGTTCAGCAAAAGAAACTATCGAGTCTAAAAAGAAACTACAGAATGGTAGAAGATCTTTGCCAGTTACTCCCTGATAAAGGACTAATATCTGGAATATATATTTAAAATATATTTCCTCCTACCAGATACCCATTAGAATCCCCAAATTTTTCATAAAATAATTTTTATATAGATTCTCAGAACTGAAAACTGAGTTTAGATCAATCATTGCCAAGAGGGTGCACATGTGATTAAAACGTTATTCTTGGTAATTGAGCTATAGTTTTTGTCAACTAAAAGGCAGAAGAAATCAAGGACAACTCTACTAGAGTCAGTCTTAGCTGGCACATTATTATGGCTTTAGTCATGACTAAATGGGATTGGAGAGAGTTTATTAATTAAATTTGCAGATGAGCAAGTTGGCAAGGACCTAATATGATTGCATGAATAGCATAAGCATGCTCATCCTTTTGTTTATAATACAAGAAAATTATAGAGAATGATAAAGTATTGATGCAAATGTGTTCAAACTTTTGGCCATACTGGATTTTGCAAAATATTCAGCAAGTTTATGGCAATATCAAGGAATTGGCCACAACTTAAAGGTTGCTTCACAGTGTATGTGGCTAAATGTGTTAGGACTGATATCACACTACTGGGTCGTAGAGTGATATCACCTTTCTTGGTATATGTGTAGAGCATATGTTGTATATCCAATGTTTCCTAAGAAGAAGCTTAGAGGGATGTATAACATCGCAAGTGTATTTCAAATTAAACTTGAGACAAAAAATTGGAAGAAAACTGATGCTGATTCATGAAATAAGATAGGCTACATGTATCCTAAAAATTATTCATAAATTTCACAAGTTCAGCAATCCAGTAGTTCCTAGGTGTTGTTTAAAAAATCATGATCACTGATTTTTATATAATATTCCACACTATTGAATTTTACCTAATAATCAACTTTTTTTATGTGTGAAGTACTAACTATTGAACCCAGAGGCATTCCACCTCTAAGCTATGTCCCTAGCCCTATTTTATTTCTTATTTTTAAACAGGGTCTCACTAAGTTGTGGAGGACCTAAGTTGCTGAAGCTGGCTCTTGTCTCAACCTCTCAAGTACTGGTATTTTGAAATTACTAGACCCAGCTCAATAATTAACTTTTTCAACTTGACTCTTTGATAGAGTGAACAGAATGAGTGTGAAGGAGGGAACAAAGATGACACCATTCCTTATCACAAGAAAGGTTTTATGTAAATTCTATGGCCTACTTATTCAAACCTTTGAAGTCCAAACTATTTAAGATGAATAAAAGATGACTTGTTTTTGAGGTTATTTATTTCCGAATAAAATTGTTTTCTGGATTAATTTTCAGTGAGTTCATATTTGGCTTATAGAAAAGTTACTAATTTTTTAAGATTGATTTTGTATCCTGCTACTTTGCTGAATTTGTTAATCAGCTCTAGAAGTCCTTTGGTTATTTTGGTCTTCTAAATCATGTCATCTGCAAATAGAGATCATTTCTGTTCTTTTTTAGTTATGTTCCTTTGATATCATTCTCTTTCCTTGTATGATGTTTGCTTTGGATTCATTGTAATTGCCTTAGTGATGTTGAGGTAAGTTCCTTCTATTCTGATTTTCTGCAGTGTTTTTAACATGAATGGATGTTGCATTTTGTCAAATGCTTTTTAAGCATCTATTGGGATCATCATGTGATTTTTGTCCTTAGTTCTACTTATGTGGTGAAAGATATATATTGATTTGCATATGTTGAGCCTGCCTTGCATCCCTGGAATGAAACCAATTTGGTCATTCTGTGTAATTTTCTTGATATGATTTTTAATGTCTATCAATAGTATTTGAAATTTTTGCATCTATGTTCATTAAAGACTTTAGTATGTAATTTCCTTTTCTTGAAGTATCTTTATTCAGTTTTAGTGTTAAGGTAATACTGACCTCATAGAAGGAGTTTGGAAGGATTCCATCTCTTTTGATTTCATGGATTGACTTGTGAAGTATTTGGTTTAGTTCTTGTATAAAGATTTTGTAGAATTTAGCTGGGAATCCATCTGGACCTGGGCTTTTCTTTGATGGAAGACTTTTTATTGCTGTTTCTATCCCTTTGCTTGCTATTGATTGGGTCAGAATTTCTCTATTCTCTTAGTTAGATTTAGGTAGGTTGTATATATCTAGAAATCTGTTGGTTTCTTCTCTGTTTTCCAGTATATTTGGGTATAAAATTTTAAAATAGTTTCTGATGAACCTTTAAAATTTCCCATTGTCTGTAGTGATATTTTCTTTTTCATTTCTGATTTTAATAATTTGGGTTGATTTTCTCTTTCTTTGGTTAGATTGGCTAAGAGTAATTAATCTTGTTAATCTCTTCAAATAAGCAGCCTTTTGTTGAGTTATTTTTTGTTCTCTATTTTATTTAGTTCTGCTCTGATTTTAATGATCTCCTACCTTTTACTGGCTTTGGGATTAGTCTGTTCCTGTTTTCAGAGTGTTTTTTTCAGTAATGGGTATTGATCCTAGGGACAGTCTACCTCTTAGCTATATATATATATATATATATATATATATATATATATATATATATATATATATATATATATTCTTTATTTTGAAACAGTGTCTCACTGAGTTGCAGAGGGCCTCGCTAAGTAGCTGAGGCTGTCCATGAACTGTGATCCTTCAGTCTTAGCCTCCCAAATGCTGGGATTACAAGCATGTGCCACCACGCCTGGCTCCTATTTTTTTATTATTTATTTTTGAAACAGGATTTCACTAATTTTCAGAGGGCCTTACTAAGTAGCTGAAATTTGCTGCATACTTATGATCCTCCTGTCTCAGCCTCCCAAGTACTGGGATTAAGAGCATGCATCATTATTCCCAGCTTTTTGGGTCCCTGAGGTATGTAATTAGGTTGTTTATTTGGTGGTTTTCTGTTTTATGTGGGTACTCAGTGCCATAAATTTCTTAAAACCACTTTCAAATTGTCCTATAGATTTTGATATGTTGTGTCTCTATTTTCATTTATGTCTAGAATTTTATTATTTCTCCCCCTATTTCTTCTATGATTCATTTATGATTCATAAGTGTATTATTCAATCTTCATGTATTTATGTAATTTCTTTTGGTTTTCCTGTTGATTTCTACTTTATTCCATTATGATCTAAGAAGATGTAAAGACTTACATTACATTTTTTGTATTTGCTAGTACTTTCTTTGTGGCAGAGAATGTGGTCTATTTTGGGAAAGGTTCCATGAGCAGCTGAGAAGAATGTGTATTCAGTTGTTGTAGGTTGATATTCTGTATGTGTCTATTAGGTCTATTTTGTTTATAGTGTTCTTTAGCTCTAAAGAATATTTACTCATCAATCTAGTGCTGTGAGCAATGTGTTTAGTTTTCTCAGTATTGTTGTATTTGGGTCTATTTGAGGCCTAATGTCCCCCAAAGTTTGTTTAATGAAAGGGGATACTTCCATGTTTGGGGTATAAATTTTACTGTCATTACATCTTCTTGTTGGATTGTTTCTTTTATTAGTGATAAGTGACTCTTCTCATAAGTTTTAGTTTAATGTCTGCTTTATCAGATATGAACTTGGTACCCCTGCTTATTTAGTCTTCATTTATATGGTACATCTTTCTCTATCCTTTAACATTTAGACTATGGGTATCTTTGCCTGTAAGGTGAGTTTCTTGCAAGTAGCATATAGATGAAATATGTTCTTTAATTCACATTGCCAATCTATGCCTTTTAATTGTGGAGTTTAGACCTTTCATATTCAATGTTACTGTTGAGAGATGATTTTTTGTTTCCTACCATTTTGAGTTATATTTTTTTGCTTAATATAGTGTTATTTCTCCTTTGCTTAGTTGCCCATCTTGTGGAATTTGCCCCTTTTCTGATTCTGGTATTTATTTCTCTTTTACTTCTTAGTGTTTTATTTCTTTAAATATTTTTCTAGTCCCAAGTTGGTAGTCATTAATTCTTTTAATTTCTGCTTGTCTTGGAAGATTTTTGTTTTTTTTTCTATTTTTATGATATCTTTACTAGATATTTATTTCAGGATTTTGGAGTATATCATACCAGTCATGGCCTTCATGACTTGGGTTAAGAAGTCTAAAGTGATTTTTATTGTTTTGTCTCTATATGTCATCTGTTCTTTTTTTCTTGATGCTTTTTTCTATTTTTTCAAGATTCATTTCTTAGTCTCCATGTTATTGGTTTCTATTGAGGTCTTTAATTCATTTATTGTCTCCTTCATTCCACTCAAAACCTCATTTTGGTTCTTACTTATGGCCTCAGTTTCTCTATTCATCTGTTCTTTTATTTCCTGTACATTTTTTTCTGATTTCTTTTCTGAGCCTTTTGAGAATCAAGATTCTAAATTCTCCTCTGGCATTTTTTGCAGTTCTTGGTGATCTCTCTTATTGTTGAGTTGTGGAAGTTTATTTTTTGTTTTCATTCTCAAGATTTTTGGAATTCTCAGGCTTATATTTCTGTTGTCATTTTGTGTGAGAGTACTATATCTATTTGTTATCCCTTCATCATAAAGCCTATGCTGAGGATATAAATTTGCTTCAGTGACTCTGTCTCATACAATTAGACTTTTGAGTCTGTCTCCAAGAACCTATTTAACAAGATATAGTTATTAGTCAGTGCAGTAAAATAGGAATTTCTGATTGTCCTCAGACTACCATGTTTTCCAGGCCTAAACACAGCAGGGCCAGAGAGAATGCTATTTATTCAGATCCTGAGGCCTGCTGATTGGAATTTAATGCCACACAAACAGTATCACTGCTTTTTTAGTTGTGAACATGTAAAACCCTGCAGAATGCTGACTTCTGGCCTCTGTGGCCATTGGGCCTATGCTCAGGAAGGCCAGAGATTACTATGAGCTGTTGCTTGGCTGGCTGAGCTTTGATGGCCCTGGATACCACCTCTGATCTTTTGGTTGCATTCATATGGGGCAATGTTAATCACTGGCGTATGATGCCAGCCTCAAACTCTGGTGGAGAGATTGTTGTATTCCCAGCCTGTCACTGAGATTATTGAACTCCTTCTCACCATTAGCCTTCCTGGTTTTAGGCCCCAACCTCTGGCAAGAAAAGATTGTACCATTCTGATCCTGGGCTGCTGCTGCTGCTCTGGGCAGCTGTGATCATAGTGAGACCTTGTTGACCTCTTGTCTTGGTGATTGTAGCACCCAAATACCACCAGGCATGAGTTTATAGCTTTCTGAATCTGAAACACAGTCAGCTGAGTTATTTGAGCCACAGACTGCTGGAAGTCCTGTGATGATTGCTGGAGACCCTGCAGGGATGTGGCAAACTGTGGATCCTAGTCCTGCTCACTTGAGTATCCCTACGGACCACTAATTCATGTTTCTGCCTTGTCCTACTGTAATCCCAGAATCTTCACCTCTGTAGTGAAAAGACCCTGCAGGTCTTTTCATTGCCACGCAAGTCCCTGTAGTCATACAGGCTTCCACCTGCAATGGTTTGTAAACTCAGGGTCTTGATGAGTGCTGCTTGGATTCAGCTGTAGCCACAGGAGTTCAGTGGGCAATGTGGCTGGTTGGTCTGTAGATTCCCAGTAGTCTTGAGGAGGCAAGATGTAGTTATTGGTGTTCCTGCAGGAAGGTTCTGTTGTTTCTTGGTCCGCATTCAGTAGCAGCTGCAGGAGTTCACTGGACAGTTTGGTTGGGCTGTCTGAGTACTTGCAATATTGAGATACTGGTGAATGGAGACAAATATGCAATTGCTTTTGATGATGGTTCTCTGCAATCACTGGCTCAACAAGATTCTGCTTCTTTGCTGGAGTTGGTCTCAGAGTCACCAGGCCTGACAGCTACCAGCCTTGGCTCAGGCTCGATAAGATGGTGCCTTTTTCTGCTTTCCACTCACCAGATGAGACCTGTAGAGCTCTTTTCAGTCCTTTTTTCTCTATGCTGTGTTCTACCATTTTTCTACTGTCATATGTTGACTTCTGGTTGTTTTTCTTCTCTCGCCAAGATGAGGTCTTCCTACTGGTTGAGTTCTGAGTCTCAGAGCAATGAAACACACTGTCTTATTATATTTCCCCATCTTTAATCTCCCTAGAACATACTTTTAAATGAGGCTGCCTGCAACTTTGTGAGACCTTGTTTTAAAATAAAGAATAAAAAACAGGGTGGGGGGATATAGTTCAGAGGTAGAATGCACCTGGATTACACCCCAGTGCCACACACAAAATAATATTACATTGTCCTCAAACAGCATTTAATTAAGATAAGTGGAATTTATTTAATTAATAAAATAGGCCATTAAAATAACCTATAACTTATTCAAGTAATGGGTTACTTTTGAGAGTGACAGGAGATGCCTACTAACCTTTACATCCAGACCACAGGAGTTAACCAGGACTGCCTGAGGCAGAATGAGATGAATGGTTGCTCTGGTTATCAAGGACTCAAGTTTACACAGTTCTTTTTGGATCCAGAGATCTGTCTGGATGCTTCTTTGGTCATGATCATCTATCAGCTTTTCCAGGTGGTCGGAATTTCTGTGGCACCAACTAGACATATTGATATCTCCAGGATATGGAATCAATATAATGTTCTCTTAATGTAAAAATTTTTTCTCATTGGCCTTAAACTGTTGTTAGTTCATATGATCTAGCCTTTATCAAGGCCACCCTTGTGATAGCAGATATTTTTAATAACCTTGAATGTGTAGCTCCTGCATTCCTATGACAATGTGTAGATAAAAACACATAAATGAAAATAAAAAAGGTAAAAATAGCAGGGTCTTCCCCTATTTTGCTCTTGCATTGACTTGCCTGTGTATTTTCATTAATACAATAAACACAACCTCAATAACAACCTTTATTTTAAATTATACTGTCATGATATATTTCCTCATATCACATCTTTGCGTAATTTCTGATTATTTTCTTGGGCCTAAACTTAGTGCTTGATTGTATAGATCAAAATGTATAATAGTTATAAGGCTCTTGATGTATATTTTTAAACTGCTTTTCAGATATTATCATTTTTAACTTATAACAGTCATGGATGCACAAGACTATCATAATCATTGGATTTTTCATTAATATTTGTGTATTTAGTAGGTGAAAATTTATATTTTATTTTATTTATTTTTTATTTTTCTAAATTTTTTATTGGTATATTGTACTCATACATCTTAATGGGGTACAAAATAGTAGTCTGCATGTATATTCAGACATTTATTTAGCCTTTTCATAATTCCCACCCTATTTCTTCCCTCCTTCTCACATTTGGCTTACTGATTGACTTGGAAATGTTTGTGAATGTACATCATGTACATTAGGGAATTTTCCTCTTCCCACCTCCCATCACTCTCAGTTAGGTGGCCTTATTTGCTCATCTATGGTTTCTCTTTCTTCATCTAGAGTTCCTCCTATGATTCTTTTTTCTTCTTAGCTTTTGCATATTAGGAAGAGCATCTAATTTTTTATTTTTTAGCCAGTCAGTCCCAAAAGTAAGTGCTAATCTCACTTAGCATAATGTTCTCCAGTTCCATCCATTGCAAAATCATGCAAATCAAATGATTTTGTTCTTCTTTATGCCTCAGTAAAATTCCATTATGTACATATCCCATAATTTTGTAATACATTCATCTGCTGATGGACATCTTGGCTGCTTCCATAGTTTGGCAAGTGAGTTGTGTGGCTATGAACATAGATACACATGCATTAGTTTGGTAGTTTGGTTTCATTCTTTTGGGTAGATACCCAGAAGTGGTATTGCTGGATCATATGGTAAGTTAGTTCCAATTCTTCTTAGCATCCTCCATACTGTTTTCTAAAGTGGTTGCACTAATTTGCAATCCCACCAACAATGTATTAGAGTTCCCACTTCTCCACATCCTCGCCATTTGTTCTTGCTTTTGTTTTGAATGATTGCTATTCTAATTGAAGTTAAGTGAAATTTTAGAATAGTTTTGATTTGCATCTCTTTGATTGCTAATGATGTTGAACATTTTCTCATACATTCATTGGCCATTTGAATTTCTTCTTTTGTAAAGTGTCTATTTATTTCACTTGCCCATTTTTTTTATTGGTTTATTTATTTTCTTAGTGGTGAGTTTCTTGAATTCTCCATATGCTCTAGATATTAGTCCTCTATCAAAAGAATAGTCGGCAAAAATTTTCTCCCATTCTGTTGGTTCACTGTTGAGGTTCTTGATAGTTTCCTTTGCTGTACAGAAGCTCTTCAGTTTAATGCAGTCCCACATATTCATCCTCCTTTTAATTTCTTGTGCCTTTGGGGTCTTGTTGAGATGAATTTTTACCTGTGCCTTTGTGTTGAAGTGTTGGATGTATTCTCTCTTAAAAGAGCTGCAAAGTTTCTTGTCAGATTTTGAAGTCTTTGGTCCATCTTGAATTGACTCTTGTTCAGGGTGAGAAAGTGGGGTTTATTATTATTTGTCTGCATATGGTTAACCAGTTTTGCCAAACCATTGGTTGAAGAGACTGTCATTTTTTCAGTGTATGTTTCTGGCTTCTGGCTTCTTTACAATTGGCTGTAAATGTATAGATTTGTTTTTGAGTCTTCTATTTTGCTCCAATGGTCTATTTGTCTGTTTCTGTGCCAATACCATGTTGTTTTTATTACTATGGTTTGTAGTATAATTTGAATTCTGGTATTGTGATGCCTCTTGCATGGCACTTGTTGCTGAGAACTACTTGGACTATTTTGGGTATTTTGTTGTTCCAAATAAATTTAAAGATTGATTTTTTCATGTCTGTGAGGCATGACCTTGGTAATTTAATGGATCTTGCATTGAATCTGTAGATCACTTTTGGGAAAATGGCCATTTTGATTATATTTATTCTGCCTATCCAAGAACATGCAAGATCTTTCCATCTCCTAAGGTCATCTTTGATTTTTTAACTGCTTATATAATTTTCTTGTAGAAGGCTTTTATCTCCTTGGTTAAGTGTATTCATTTTGTGGGATATCCTGATTAGAAGTGTTTTCTAGATTTCTTTTTCAGTGGATTTATGGTTAGCAAACAGGAAAGCTTTTGATTTTTTAAGATTGATTTTTTTATCCAGACACTTGTTGAATTTGTTGATCAATTCTATAAGCCTTTTGTTTGAGATTGATGGGTCTTCCAAATGTAGTATCATGTCATCTACAAATAGAGATACTTTTAGTTTTTCTTTTTTTTTATTCTTTGATTTCCTTTTCTTGCTTTATTGCTCTGACTAGAGTCTTAAATACTGTATTGAAAAGAAGTGGTGATAATGGACATCTTTGTCTTATTCATGTTTTAGGGGGAATTAATACAGATTTTCTTGATTTAATATGATATTGTCTGTGGTCCTATTGTATGTTGCCTTTATGATATTGAGGTATGTTTCTTCTATTCTGATTCTCTGTAGAGCTTTTAGCATAAATGGGTGTTGACTTTTGTCGAATGTTTTTACATCTATTGAAATGATCATGTGATTTTTGTGTTTGGTTCTGTTTCTTTGATGAATTATGTGGAATGTTTTACTTTTGTATGTTGAACCAGCCTTGCATCCTTGGGATGAACTCTACTTGGCTATAGTGTATGGTTTTCTTGATGTGGTTTTTAATGTGTGTTGCTAGTATTTTGTTTAATTGTTTTGCATCTAAGTTCATCAACAATATAGGCCTATAGTTTTCTTTTCTTGAGCTATTTGGTTTTTTAATTAATGTGATGTTGGCCTTGTAGAATGTATTTGGGAGAGTCCTGTTTCTTTCTATTTCATGGAATATAGTGAAGAATATTGGGATTGTCTCTTCTATAAAGGTTTTGTAAAATTCACTTGGGAAACCATCTGGTTCTGGGCTTTTGTTTGATAGTAGCTTTTTATTGCTGCTATACTCTCTTTGATTGCTATTGTTTAGTTTAAATTTTATACATATTTTTGTTTCAATTTAGGAAGGTTGCATATATCTAGAAATTTGTCAATTTCCTCTAGATTTTCTATTTTTTGGAGTATATTTTTTCAAAGAACTTTCTGATAATCTTCTGAAGTTCCATGCTGTTGGTGGTCATATCTCCATTTGCATGTCTTATTTTAGTAATTTGGATTGATTTTCTCTTTCTTTTGGTTAGGTTGGCTAGTGGTTTATTTATTTTGTTTATTATTTTCAAGAAACCAGCTTTTGGTTTTATTGATTTTCTGTATATTTTTGTATTCTGTACTTCATTGATTTTTGCTCTGAGTTTAATAATTTCTTGTCTTCTATTGGCTTTGGGGTTAGACTGTTCCTATTTTTTAAGGTTTTGGAAGTGTGTCATTTGGTTATTTATTTAGTGAATTTTTTGTTCTTATATGGGCACTCAGTGCTATAAATTTTCCTCTAAATACTGCCTTCAAGATGTCCCAGAGGTTTTGATATGTTGTGTCTTTATATTTTTTTGTTTCTAGAATTTATTTTTTTTAATTTATTTTTTATTGGCGCAGTGTATTCATATATCATAATGGTATAAAGAAAATACTTTTGTATACATACATGCACACATCGCCCAGTTAGCCCCTACCCAATCCCCACCTCATTCCTTCCCTATCCCTTTTTCCCATGCTTGGCTTAGTGGTTGACATCTAGTTTTATAGCAATTTATCCAATATTAACGATGATAATCTCACATACCAAGCTTTTGATGACTTAAAGATAACATTTCAATATTTCTTTTTGCTTTCTTTCTTACCAGAGAATATTTTTTCTTTTTTTTAGGTGAAACTATCATACATTTATTTATTTATTTTTCAGAAAAAATCTATCCTGATATGGAATATGGACTCTAGACAACCCAAAACAATCTCAAAGAAGAGCAAAGCTAGAAGATATATATTTTCTGATTTCAAACCATATAAAGCTACAATAATTGAAACAGTATAGTACTGTTTTAAAGGCAGATATATAAACCATTGGAGTTATATACAAGCCTAGAGCTAAATTCTTCCCTATATTGTCAAGTTATTTTTGACAAGGTTTCCACGAACTTTTGGTGATGGAAATAATAATCTTTTAACTAAATATTGTTGAAAAATAATAATTACATGAAAAAGAATAAAATTGGACCCTTACCTAATCCCATATACAAATATTAACTCAAAATAGATAAAAGACCTAAATATAAATCTTAAGACTATAAACTTTTAGAAGAAAATCTGGGTCATAAAACCTCACAACATTGAAATTGGCAGTGATTTCTTGGATATGATTTCAATGGCACAGGTAACAGAAGAGTATACAAGCTCCCTAAAAAATAAAAAAATATTGTATATCCAAAGACAATGTAAACAGAGTTAAAAGTTACTAACAGAATTGGATAAAATATTTCCAAATGCTATATCTGAAGGTATATTAATATTCTAACTAGAAATCCTAAAAATTAACAACAATAAAGGCCAACAATACAATTTAGAAATAGGTAAAAGACTAACATAAACAATGAATCTCCACAGATAACCAATCTTAGTTGTCTGTTGGATGGAAAATCTTGTTTCTCTGGTTCTGGTGTGTGTTACCTATTTCTTCTTTGTAGTTAATCTCTTTGAGTATTTTCTCTAGCGCTGGTTTTGAAGACATAAATTCCTTCAGTTTCTGTTTGTCATGGAAGCTTCTAATTTCTCCATCTAATTTGATAGAAAGTTTTGCTGGGTAGGAAATTTTTGGCTGGAAGTTGTTTTCTTTCAGAGTTTGGAATATGTTACTCCAAGCCCTTCTGGCTCTCATGACTTGGTTTGGGAAGTCTGGAGTGATTCTAATTGGTTTGCCTCTGACTGTCACTTGGCCCTTTGTTTTTGTTGCCTTTAAGATTCTCTGCTTGGCTTCCACATTGGTCATTTTGACAATTATGTGGCGTGGGGATCCTCTTCTCCGATCCTGTCTAAAGGGATTTCTATAAGTTTCCTGGACCTATGTATCGACCTCTTGCTCTATGTTTGGAAAATTTTCTGCTATTACTTCCTTGAAGAGATTGTTGATCCCTTTGGTTTCACTTTCTTTTCCCTCCTCTATTCCAATTATTCTTAGGTTAGCTCTCTTAAGATGGGCCCATATTTCTTCAATGTCAGATTCCTGCTGTCGGATATTTTTTTCTAGATTAGAAACTATGCGTTCATTTTTGGAATAATCATCTTCTAAGAGCGAGATTCTGTTCTCCATGTGTTCTAATCGGTTGTTTGTGCTTTGAATTGAGGCCTTTACTTCATTAATTGTATCCTTTATCTCTCTTTGGCTCTCTCTTAATTCTTTTAGAAACACCTCTATTATTTCTACAGTTATTTTCCTGATTTGCTCTTCTAGAAATCTCTGATTTTCTGTTTTATCGGGTTCTGATGTTGTGGGGTTGTGGGCATTCATTGCTCCATTGTTATTCCTCTTTCCCATGATTTCGGAAGTTTGTGCCTTCTCTGGGTTCTTCCCTTGGGTCACTACGACTTCACTTAAGGTGCTCTGGATCTCGAGTCTGTGGTATCTCAGCCACCACTACTCCTTTACTGGGTTGTATCACAGAGTCTCAGACCCTGGGAGTCAATTGAGGCTGCTTTAGACCATGGGGGGGAGGGTGCCAGATTGGGCGTTCTCCTATGGTGTGATATCTCTGCCACCACCACTCCCCCACTGGGTCAAGTCCCAGGGAGTACAGTACTGGGATTTCTCCTCTAGGGGCCGCAATTTGACTCACTGTTGTTGAGTGCGCAGATGGAGCTGTAGTGGACTCGGTGAATTCGCTGCTGCTGCCACCAGTAGCAATAAAGCGCCGCTGCTACTCCCTCAGCCGCGAGGCTTGCATATTTCTTTTCTGTTTTTGAGCTCCACTCTGAGTCCCTGCAGGGTGTGCTGAGCTCAGCCTCTGGGAGCTTGTAAGCCCCACTTTTCTCCATTGCCATCTTCCCAGAAGTCCTAGAATTTCTTAATTTTATTGCTTACTTTTTCAATGACCCATTCTTCATCAATGTGGTGTTCAGTCTTCTTATGTTTATGTGGTTGCTCTTTGTCTTTCTATAATTGATTTCTAGTTTCATTCCATTATGGTCTGGAAAGATACAGGAAAGTATGTCACAATTTTTTAATTTGCTAGTACTCAGTTTGTAGCCCAGGATGTGATCTATTTTGGAAGAAGGTTCTATGAGCAGCTGAAAATAATGTGAACTCTTTTGTAGTTTGGTGGAATAATCTGCATGAGTCTAATAGATCCATTTGGTTTATGGTATTCTTTACAGCTGAAGCATCTTTACTAACCTTTTATCTAGAAGATTGGTCTATCAATGTGAGAGAGGTATTGGGGCCCCCCAGTATTATTGTTCTGGGACTTACATGTGACTTAATGTCACAAGGAGTTTGTTTTATGAAAGTAGTTGCACCTATGTTTGGATATAAATGTTGACTATCATTATCTTGCTGGGTTCTTTCTTTTATCAGTGAAAAAATGTCCTGCTTTGTCTCTTCTAATAAGCTTGGGCTTGAAGCCTAATTTATCTGATAGTTGTTACTCTTGCTTGTCTTTGAGTTCCATTGGCATAGATTACCTTGCTCCAGGCCTTCACTTTTAGTTTGTGACTATATTTACTTGTGTGGCTTGAAAGCAGCATATAGATGGATTCTGGAATTTAATCCACTTGGCACCTTTTGTCTTTTTTTTTTTTTTTTTTTTGGTGGCACTGGGGTTCCTGGAAGCCCTTCTACCTCTGGCTACACTCCCAGACCTGTTTTATATTTGGAAACAGGGTCTCTTAAGCCAGCGAGGCTGGCTTCGAACCTGCACAATAACTCCTGTCTCTGCCTCCCAAGTGCAGGGATCACAAGCGTGTGCCACCATGCCCAGCGAGAAACTATTTTTAATTCTTAAAATTTTGAGTTTGTATTTCTGTTTGAGATAGTGTTTTTTCTTCTTTGCTTAGTTGTTTGTTTATGGAAATTATTGCTTTTTTTGTTCTGGCATTAATCTTTTTGAGTATTTTTCTCTAGAGCTAGTTTGAAAGATATAAGTTCTTTTAGTTTCTGTTTTTTATGGAAGATATTCAGTTTCTCAATCAAATCTGAGAGATAGTTTTGCTGGGTAGGAAATTTGGGGCTGCAATTTGCTTTCTTTCAGAGTTTGGAATACATTGCTCCACCCCTTCCTGGCTTTTATGACTTGGTTTGGGAAGTCTGGAGTGATTCTAATTGGTTTGCTTCTGAATGTCACTTGGTCTTTTGCTTCTGTCACCTATTCTTGGCTTCTATATTAGTCAGCTTAATTATTATGTGATATGGCAAAACCTTTTTCTGTTCTTGTCTAAAGGGGATTCTATAAGTTTCCTGTACCTGTGTATCAACCTCTTTTTCTAAGTATGGATAATTTTCTGATATTTTTCTTTGGAGATATTGTTGATTCCTTCAGTTTCACCTTCTCTTCCCTCTTCTATGTCTATTATTCTTAGGTTAACTCTTTTAAGATGGGCCTATATCTCTTCAATGTTCAATTCATGTTGTCAGATTGTTTTTTCTAAAGTATATACATTTATTTTTGGAGCAAACCACTTCTAAGAGTGATATTTTACTCTCCATGTAGTCTATTGTTTATAATTTGTATTGATGCCTTCATTTCAATGATTGCATCCTTTACTTCCTTCAGAGCTTTTTTCTGATTCCTGTTTATGGTGTCAGATTCTTTGTTTATTTGTTCCTTTATTTCTTTCAGGCTCTTTCTAAATTTTTTTCAAAATTTTGTATCATTTCTACTGTTAAATTTCTGATTTGTCCTTCTGGTGATATCTTCAATTCTTTGTTTTGGGGTTCTGTTATTGTGAGGTTGTGGGAGCTCATTGCTTTCTTACTCTTCCTTCTTCTCATAATTTCAGATTTCTTAAGTTTATATCTTTGTTGTTTTTGATAGCTTTCTCTCACTCTATAGATGTCAGCTATATACAAAGTCAAGTTGTGTTGTATTCAATTGTGAAGGTTAAGTGAGGAGAAAGATGATGAAGTAATAAATACAAGAATGCAGCAAAGTAGCAGATAGGATTGCACAGAATGAGAGTTTGGTAAGGTAATATATAGTAAAGATTAAAGATAGTGAATATGTAGTAGGATTCTAGTAACCAGTGTTGAGGATTTAGTATAGTGATATGGAGTGGATTTATTATTATTATTATTATTATTATTATTATTATTAAATTATTATTTTTGGTGGTATTGGGGTTCCTGGAAACTCTTCTACATCCGGGCTACACTCCCAGACGTATTTTATATTTATATTTTTATTTGGAAGCAGGGTCTCTTTTTTTGTGGTGGTATTGGGTTCCTGGAAACCCTTCTACTTCCGGGCTACACTTCCAGACCTATTTTATACTTTTTATTTGGAAACAGGGTCTCTTAAGCCAGCGAGGCTGGCTTTGAACCTGCACAATCCTCCTGTCTCCACCTCCCAAGCGTGGGGATTACAAACATGTGCCACCACACCTGGCATGAAGTGGATTTAATACAAGACAAAAAAGAGAAAAGAAAAAGCCGGGCGTGGTGACACACGCTTGTAATCCCCACGCTCCCGAGGTGGAAACAGGAGGATCGCGCAGGTTCAAAGCCAGCCTCATTGGCTTAAGAAACCCTGTTTCCAAATAAACATATAAAATAGGTCTGGGAGTGTATCCCAGAGGTAGAAGGGTTCCATCCCCAGTACCACCAAAAAAAAAAAAAAAAAAAAAAAAAAAAAAAAAAGGAACAGAGAGAAGAGAGGAAAAGGTAAAAAAGGAAAGAGGTAAGAAGCTTATAAAAGATGTGGAGAAGATAGCAAATAAACACGCACACGCACACACACATAAAAAGTTAACAAAAATCAAATCAAAACAACAACAAAATAATATAATCCTACAAATATATGAATACTGAGCAGACTTGGCCCCTACTGTTCTCCTGGGTCTGCATGGATTCTTTAAGCTTTTTAAGGTTCACGTTCTATAAAAGGTTCTCCAACATGTTCCAAGAAGTCTCATTTGCACTATAATCTATAGTAATGATGTCAGTTTATAGCCCCACTTTTTGGTCTCCCTCAGTGACTGGGACCCTGGTCTGGTGTCTCTCTCTGTGCAGGTGTCAAGTGCCACTAGCACCTTTTCCCCTGCCAGCCTGGGTCTCTGAGCTCTCAAAAGGGACCTGTCTCTGAGATTTTTTTCAGTCTATGCAGTTGACCAATATCACTGGGGCTGGATCTAGTGTTAAGCATAGGTTTTGAGGCTTTCCACCAATGCTGAGCTTGAGTCTCTCCCTACCTGAGTTGGTGGTAGGTGCTACTGGAACCACACCCAGTGTTTATGCAGGAGTCCACATTCTCCACAGTTAGGGCTGGGTTGGTCTGACTTTTCTCTGGTCACCATGATTGGGTGGTCTGTGTCCATCTGCAGATGTCCTATTAGGGCTCTGATTTCTGGGGACTGTGGGCCTTTTTTCCTGATTGTCCCTGGGTGCTGTGTGCTAATATGTGCCTCAGCTATGTCTGACAGCAGATTCTACCACACCGTCACCTGGTGAACTGCAAAATCTCAGACCCTGTGAGTCTATTCTTTTCTTCTTGAGTCCCTGTGGCCACACTGAGCAGTCTCCTGCTGGGATGCTGGTTCACTTGTGGTGTTATTGAGTACTGCTCTGGATCTCTGCGGGACTCGGTGAGCTTGGCCACCACTGCTGCAAGTCATTTCTGCATCTGCCCAGGAGTGAAAACTTACAATTTCAATGTACTGCAGCCACTTACTTCATTTGAAGTCACTGGGTTTTTTGTTGTGGTTGCTGGAGGCTCAGTGCTGGCAGTACTGGTGCAGTGAGGCAAGATGTTGCCACCACAGCAAGAGGTGGGAGGGGTATTTTTTTGCTCTCTAATGTGCTTTGTAGCTTTGTTTCTGCCTCCTTTCAATTCTTTGTGCTCTGTTCAAATTTATACTGGGTTCTTTCTTTTGTCAAGTTGCTGTTTTCATGGCAATAGAGACAGTGTCAGCTGGAGTGATAATGTGCTGCTTCCCTTGGTCACCATCTTTCAGGAAGTTCTCTATTTTATTTATTAAAATACTGGATTTTAGACTAACTAAACCTGAGATAAGAAAACTAATTCCTTCGTTTTTTAAAATTTACCTCTAATTCTAGCATTTTATTACCTGCTGTGAGATAGGAAATTGTTTTTCTCAGCTAGGTATGGTGATACATGACTAGTACTTGGGAGACTGAAACAGGAGAATTTCAGGTTTAAAACCAGCTTCAGCAACTTAGCAAGACTTTTGGTAACTTAGTGCAATTTTGCTTCAAAAGAAAAAAAATGAAAAAAAGGACTGGGGATGCCTCTGGGTTCAATCCCCAGTCCTCCCCCTAAATATTTTTCTCTGGATAAACAAATGCTAGAGTTTGAATTTTCACCTTTAATTTTAATTAAATCCTTATTCATACTTTCTTTTATCAAAAAAAAAAAGAAAATTTTATGGATCCTCTACTGAGTGTCATGTTAGTACGAAAATCCTTTACTTGTTATATAACTCTCTGATCCTTTTAAATTATTACACTCCCCTCCCCTCAAATTTTATTGAGTGTTTTCCACTTGCTTAATTTCCATGGGTTTTAGAGTCATTTCCTTTAGAAAGTCATGTTGAGTTTTAATGCAATCATAAAATTACAATAGCAATCTCTCTAAATGTAATGTTACCTTGAGATAGCAGATTACATTTTGAAAAGAAAATTAGGCTTAATCTTTGAGATTTCTTTGATTGGAATCCTTCAAGAAAAAGAGATAGTATGAAAAATATCATTTTACCTTAGTTACAGGAATAAACAAAACAGAAGTGGTACCCTTGGTAGACTTGCCATAGTCTTTATACATGTTATAGTCTTCACATCGTCATGAGGAAATGTGGGAAGGAGAAAAGGAGCCAAGGATTTGGGACATGTCAAGGGGTGCAAGAACCAGATGCAAGATGTTCTGGGGGCAGGGTATTAGTAAAACAGGGAGTCTAAGACTAACCTGTCCATTTTTGAAAATGCTATAGCAATGTTTATATTTTGTATCATACCAGTAATTTTATTTTCTCTCTGGACTGTGGTGGCCAATATAAGGCAATAGTAGACATGGAACTTTAGGAAAGGAGATGTCACCCTGGACCTGGGGAGGCCAACCAACACAAACACATAGAAAGCTGGCCCCTGGGTTCTCCAAAGAGAGAAGAGAGTGCATGCTGCAGGCTGGGGGAATCGTAGAGCCAGCCAGCACAGTTCTTTGCCAAGGTTCACAAACCAAGATTGAATTTCGGCTGAGTTTCCAGGCTATTTGAGCCAAGTATGAAGGGACCTGGGCTGTGTAGAATGTCAGGTAGGAGACATGGGAAGATCATTTAATCCAAGATTAGTCATTTGATCCAAAACTGCAAGTGGGAGAGACAGTCTAGGATATATAAATTCATGGGAAACCCTCCCAAATAAAATTCTTTTGCTATCTGCTTTCTTGATCTAGTGCTTTGCAGGACATCAGTCTATTTGTATGCCTATGTATTCCTGAATTTGGGAGGGTCAGGCCCATGAATTCACTTAGAATGTAAAGAATATTAGTAAGCTTTCCTTTCTCCCTTCCCTCTCTTTATTCCCTTTTTGTTCCCCTTTCTCCCTTCCCAACATATTTATTAAGCATTTACAGTGTCAGGCAAAGTTCCAAGGTCAGAAATACAATGGTGAACAAAAATGACGACGAATCTGATATCTAACATCTAACATCTATCATTGGAAAGAAATATTAAGCATGTAAATACAGTAAAATGTGGTCAGTGTTACAAGGGGAAGTGTTAACATAGTAAACTTTCAGTGGGGACATTACAACTTAGAAGTTTAAAAAATTCAGTAGTTACAAAGTGATTTTTAGCAGAACAGCCTAAAGTCATATGACTGATAGTTTACATTTTTTCTTCCCACTTTTTGACCTGAGACACCATTATTATAATCTGTTTAATCCCTTTTCTTCTCCCCTCATTTCTCTCTCCATCGACACTACTTTGTTTACTTGCACAGAGCCTGCTATCATTTCTGTTCAACATTTCAGGGTACCCATGCACATTTAATCCTGTAGGACATTTTTTTATTAAAAGTAGTTATTAATTATAGTGAAGGGAAGATACTTGAAAATTTTTATAAGCACATACACTAATACCTTGACTTTCTCTTTTCTTTGTCATGATTTTTATGTAACTTCTTGTTTACATCTAAATGTAGACACTGATGTTAATTGTGTGTGTGTGTGTGTGTGTGTGTGTGTGTGTGTGTGTGTGTTACTGAGGATCTTACATAGGGACATTCTACCTCTGAGCTACAGCCCCAACCTTATATATTTATATATTTATTTATGTATTTATTTTTGAAACAGGGTCTTGCTAGGTTGCTGAGAGTCTTATTAAGTTACTGAGGCTGGTCTCAAACCTGCGATCCTCCTGTCTCAGCCTCCCAAGTACTAGGCTTACAGGTTTGTTCCACCATGCCTGGCTTGATATTAATTTATTTATGGTAATATACCTCTGTGTTGCTCTGGGGAGAAAAAGGATATATGTATTTTAACCATATATATTAGCACTTTTTTTTTGCTTGACTTCAAAAGCTACAATTTTGATTATACCTCTTTACTGTTTCCCACTTGCTATCCTTTCTGTCTCCCACTTTCTATAAACCAATTGTCAGCTGTTAATTTATTGCTCCTGGCAAGAGTTGTGGGTACTAAAGTGGATTCACAGAAGCCGACTGACAAGGCAGCAGACCATTCAGGTAAAACTACCTACTAGCTGATTCCTTCATGTTCCCTGATATCAGATCACCCCCACTGGCTACAAATTCAACTTTATCTGTGCACTTGAGAATCCTACCTTTTCTGAATATTTGCAAGGTTTTGCCTTACCATGTTCACTGTGGTAAACGTAGTATGCCTCAGCTCACCATGTCCTGGTTCTGACTCCTAATGGCCAGCCTTATCCATTTCTGGTTTCTTACACTTAGTGAGAGTCATCGTATCTCATCATAACTGAAAAGAGGTGTTTTCTTTTTGGCCCCTCCCCCTGCTGTATTTAGGATTTAGCACAGGTAAACTTCACTTGCTCTTAATTACTTCCTTTACCTGCTTAAGATCTGCTGAGAATAATATCCAAGTATGAAGCATACCCCTTTCAAGCTGCACTTTCATGGGGGCAGAATGAATTTGCACTTAGGTTGACTTTGGAAGGCAAACTTTAGTTTGGCCATTATTTAATCAGCCACATGGTTCTGAATCCTTTCATCTTCCTTTCCCTTTGGTTAGTCCAAGTCTCTGCACAACAATTTTACACATAGTTATCTCTTTACATCTTGGCAATGCTGTACAGGCTGGAATAAAATGTGGCTCAGGTGGGATTTGCTGTTTTCTTATATATTTAGCTAGGCAAGGCTTCAAGGAAGAAAGTGCCACTATTTTGCATGAAAATGTTTAGATAAATAATTGTTCAAATTCTCACGTGCAACAAGGCCAGTTGATTCTGATGGTCCTTCCCCTCTACCCCCAACACACTGTCCCCACCATAAGCAATTTAAGCTGAGCTGGCAAGTGACCAGATTGCCCCCACAAGAATTATGAATTATTAGTGTCACTGCCTCTTCCACTATACAAACAGCAACAAGACTGCACTTAGGTCCAATCAGCCCTTCTAAATGTTGTTTCACAAAGAGAACCATGTACATTTAATCTCAAGGTCAGAATCTCTTCCCTGGGTTTTCTGAGCAAGCTATTTGTACTTCGCCTTTAAATTTCCTGGTCAGTAGACAATTGCCAAAGAAGATCCGTGTCAGAAAAGGCTAATCCTAGCCACTGGCTTTCAGAAGTAAGATGGGCATTCTTTCTCTACAGTTGAGTCATAGGAGGGAGATGAGCTCTGCTGGTCCTCAGTTGGCTTGTGCTTATGACAAAATAGCAATAGATGCCAGGGACAGCCAGCCACTCCTACGTGAATCTACACTGTATTGTCTTCAGTCTTCCACATTGGGCTTTTCTCTTTGATCATTATTATAGGCTATTAAGAGGAGGTGGTAGAACTGAAATTTTCACCTCCTATGCAAAGTGAACTTTAGTAGTAAAAAGCAGATGATTATGAAATAAATGGGGGTTTTGGTAGCCCATTGGGCTAGAGATATTATGGCATTGATATGTATTCTGAGGTATCTGATCAATAATAGTGCTTAAACATGGTCTAAGAAAGAGCAGAGATCTTCATGACTGAGCCTGTGTTTTCTGTAAAAGTCAGACTTGAGAAAGTGAGTAGTCTTACCAGAAAGATGTCAGCGAGTCATAGATTCAGGAGTGTCAAGTGTATCATAATGACTCTTTTTTCACTATTTCTATTTCTTATAAAAGCATTGCACTGATTTAGGGATATTCTGAAATGATTAAGCATTTGCTGCCTGAGAAAATATTCTGGTTTCTTCTCTAAGATGGGTTGAGTATCGTAGAGTGGTTAGGGCAAGAGATTTCCTCTAAAACATAAGTGCCTCATTTTAAGTCAGGAGCATTCTTGGTTTCATGGTTGACAGAATGTGCAACCTGAGGCTCATGATTTAATTTTTCTATTTTTTTACTTTCTTTTCCTGTGAAATGAACAAAACAATCCACGAATCTACGATAAAAAATGTAAAATAACTACAGTATTGAATTTTTTACAAACATTTTGTGAAGAGTTTCTCTTAATTAAAATAGACAGCAGCATAATAATTGTAGGATATTTGAGGAGTTGTTTTATTCTTTAGAGGGGTGAACTTGTTTCCCAATACCCAATCAAACAAGGCTTTAAAAGTAAATTCTACTTTTTCTAGTAGTAATATTCTATTTAAAGTTCCCCATTGGCCGGGTGTGGTGGAGCATGCTTGTAATCCCTGAGCTTGGGAGGCAGACAAGAGGACTGAGTAGGTTCAAAGCCAGCCTTGCTGGCTCAAGAGACCCTGTTTCCAAATAAAAAAATATAAACTAGGCCTGGGAGTGTAGCCTGGAGGTAGAAGGGTCCCATCCCCAGTACCACCAAAAAATAAAAATCATAAAAATAATAATGTTCCCCATTACTAATACATGGAGATACTGTATGCCCATGTGAACTGGAATCTCCAAGCCAAGAACTGCAAAATATCATTAGTGATTAAGTGAAAATGAATCTCACTTTGGGAATGAAAGAAATACATATGTTTGAGAATAAATTCAACATTTGTGCATGGGTTTGAGACAAGACTGCCTTCATGTTATAATCCTTTAAAAAGGTTCTAACTGAAGTAGATAAATAATTTATCCTGCAGAAAGCCTGCTCAGATTACTCTCCTCTGTGTAGGAAGGTCCCCATTCCACTTGCAGCTCAGCACGGCCATCATCCAAGCAGGACTGGGTGGGGAGGAATGAGGGAAGGTTAGATGGGAGAGCTTTGTGTTTTCAGGCAGTCCTCAAGCTTCTGGGAAAGTTAATTAGGTAGTGAAACCCTACACAGTGGACAGTGCACATTGTTGGCTACTAGGCTATGGTGACAAATAGCCCTGAAAGGTCTTCAATTTCTTTTGTAAACAGAAAGGTAAGGAATTTACACAAAAATGCACTGGTGAAGATCTGCTTTTCATCAGGGCCTAACCACATAGTAAACAACAGAAATAACTTGTTTTAATAAAGCACAGTGTTGAAACGTTTATCAGCGAGTCCTTTCTACTGGCTTCTAAAGGTGTATTTGGATAAGAGAAACCTTTGCCCAAAAGAACACAATTTGGAACTCACTTACAGCATTTTCTTCATGTCAAGGTCAAGAGGCTTCAAGGAAAAGTTTGGCTTTTATGTAATCATGAACTTACCTCTTATTAGGCCGAGCTACTATGACTAAATATTCATTTAGTATGGGAGAGCACATGTGGTTGGGGGAAGAGAAGAGAATTCTGTAAAATGTTTGATCTAGAATGCTTTAGTGACTTCTAGTATTCTAAGGGCCTGCCTCCTTCCTCTTCCTCTGGATAGAAGTATCCGGGGTTCCATGGAGTCTTTTAAGATGCAAAACCATATTGTTATGATGAGAAAATACCATCAAGAAGCAGAGTGGAGCTGATGTAGTATAAGTAAAGCTAAGAATAAGTCTGAGCCTGGCTTAGTGACACAGATACAAGGTTTGAAAAGAGAAGCTTAAAGAAGTTTGTAGAATTGGGCAGTCCTGGCAGACAAACTGGAAATGAAAAAGAAAGAGAAGGGAAGAACTAAAATTAGTGTAATAGTTTCCAGTTTGAGAATGAGTCTTGAGAGCTGCTAACAATTACAGGGAAGCAAACTCAACTACTTTTTAATCCAACAGGATTTTCTGAAGGCTGAATTTCTGTCTTCCAAGTTAGCAGAGGAACTTTCTGGAATGATTCTGTAGCTCTGTTTGTCAGAATGTACTGAGATGGTAGAAAATGATCTTCTGCCCTTCCCAAGACTGTGGCCACTAGACATGTGTGGCTACAGAACACTCGAAATATGGAAAAATGTGATTGAGTGATGGAATCGTAAATTTTATTTTATTTAACGTACCCATGGGGTTAGTGGTTATCATACTGGACAGCGCACCTAGGATTTACCTTTGGGGGCTGCAGTTGATCATGATCAAATGACAGGCTTTGTCCTTGGTCAAAGGAATAGTTTTTAGAAAATTTCAGATCTCTTCTTAGGAAGGACAAATCTTGTCCTAAATCTGTGACTGTATCAAAGCTCCACAATTTGCACCAATGGAAATATTCCCTGATTGTAAATGTTTCCTGCTTTGCTCACCTACTCTGTGTAGTCAGGATTGATAGTGGACCAGACCTACTCTTCCTGCTCTGGCTGCACAGGCTAAAGTAAGAAAAAGAGAATTAACGAGCAAGTGTTGAAATTGGATCAAATGGAGTTTCCATATACGTTGACCTTTGTATGTTGCATTTCCAGATTTCATAAAGATTAAAATTTTCTAAATATAATAAAAATATAGTTTTTAGTAAGGAGAGTCATGATAAATTAGTGATAGTAAGTTACAGTTGAATTTCACTGTTGATTTATTTATTTTTTGTTGACAGAATGCTTGTTCTTTGGTTTCTAGACAATCTAAGAAACAGCATTTCTGTACATTTGTTGCTATGTAACAAGTAACTGTTACACAAGTTGCTATGCCTAGATAAAGCACCATACTAATAAAGAGGTGACTCGTATAAAAGACCACAGGGTGGAGATGCATCTGGCCTAAAGCTTTGATCAAGTATAGAACAGTATCTAGCAGTGATCTTAAGTCTGGTTGGCAAAATGTTGTGTGGTAAGACTTAGAGAATGATTCAGTTGCATTCAGTGTGAACCCAACCTATCCTGAATGAGAATGACAGAATATTTTAGTGGATACTTTGAGACTCAAGGGGGTTTTCATTCCACAAGTATAATTCATTCTACCTTGAAAAGATCAACCAACCAAGCAGCCAAGCAATTAACCCTCCATCTCTCCATCATTTCACTGTCATTTTCTTTTCTCCTTCCCTCCTTCCTTTCTTTTCCTTCTTTCCTTCTTTCCTTCCTCTCTCCCTCCTTTTTCTTTTCTTTCTTTCTTTCTTTCTTTCTTTCTTTCTTTCTTTCTTTCTTTCTTTCTTTCTTTCTTTCTTCTTTCTTTTTTTCCACAACATTGAATATAAATAGAGATTGAAGGACTGTAGCAGAGGAGCAGTAGGAAAATCCTGGTTTCCATTTTGATAAATGATTCATTTCTTTGGCTCCCACCACTTACACAGTTCCTTTAATAAAAAAGATTAGAATCCACAACTATGATTCTTGCCATTCATCTGTGAAACAAAATGTTATTGACAATAAGAAAAGTTGTTCTGACTTTACCACCTTGTGCCTGCTGCAATTTTATCCTCTGTAATTCCTGTTTGGAGCTCACTATATGCTGAAGTAAGAGATCATGGGGTTCTCTTTATGCTTTTTCTGATTATCTGTTTCTTGCTCTTCTTGTCTGCCTTATTCAGTATAATAACATCAGTACCCAGAGGATGGCTGAAAAATAATAACTACTAGTAGATACTTATTAAATACTGTTTTGTATCTCAACAATATCTCTTTTTCCCTGTAACCTTCTTTTGGAAACATTGTGGTGTTTAATAGCGTGATCAATGTCTATCTGCTTCTGAATGTACTTATATCCAGATTTTTATATTTTATGTAAGTTCCTGATGAAGTCTTGTTGAATAATTTACTTAGTTACATTTAAAAACTATCTGGAATTCTGAAAAGACATCTTCAACTATTTCTTTGCAAAGAGTGCTTACAAAATGTGACTTTTAACACTTTATATGGAACGATTATTTCCCTACTATCGAAGACTTCATAGCACTCTTTATCCTTTCGTAATTTCCTTCCTTCCTTCCTTCCTTCCTTCCTTCCTTCCTTCCTTCCTTTCTTCCTTCCTTCCTTCCTTCCTTCCTCTTTCTTTCTCTTTCTTTCTTTCTTTCTTTCTTTCTTTCTTTCTTTCTTTCTTTCTTTCTTTCTTTCTTTCTTTCTTCAGTACTGGGGATGGAACCCAGGGGCATTCTACCTCTGAGCTCTACCCCCAGACCTACTTTTTATTCTTTATTTTGAAACGGAGTCTCACTGAGTTGCAAAGGGCCTCACTAAATAATAGCTAAGGCTGTCTGTGAGCTGCAATCCTCCTGTATCAGCTTCCCAAATGCTGGGATTACAAGTGTGCACCACCACGCCTGGCTTCCTTTCCTAATTTCTATAAATCTTTTGGGTCCCAAAGAAAGGTGCACAGTGAATTTACTACATTTAGCAACTATTGAATCAATTAACCAACAAGTCTTGAGTTCCTCCTGTGTGCAAGTGGCTAGTTGAAGTTATCTGACATTGGTCTGCCGGCCTGTGAACTTAAGTCCATGTTACTGTTGAAGTGTAAATCCCTTTACCACCTTTTCCAACATACCTGTTTGGTTTAAAAACAAATAGTAGATCCATATTCTTGGAGAACAAAAATTTTTTTCCACTTTAAATGGCTTCCCAAATGTCTGGAGAATTTCATAGTATTAGCAAATATCATGAAAGAGAATAGGAAGCTTAAAAAAAGTGAGAAAAAGAAACTTTTACTGCTTCAAAAACAGTGGCAAATCCCCTGAAGTGGTAAATGGACCATCTGTGCATGCTGGCACCAGAAAATGTATAATTTCTCTTAAAGTACCAGGTATATATCTGTCCTTTTAGGCATATATCTAAAATAATGTGTGTATTGTATATGAAAGCAGAGAGACATAGCAAATGTTTTAAGCATGGTGTGTCTACTTCAAAACTATTATTCTTTTTTGTCATCAAGAGTAAAATTTATGGGTTCAGGTGAGTTGAAAGAGTCAGGCCTTTTCTTGCAATGAGGAGGGCAAGTGGATCACACATTGAAAGTCTGTCTGTTCCCATTTGGAAAAGCACTACGCCGAGTCCTAAACATTTTATTTGAAATTCTACAGAAGTTGCAGTGGGGAAAGGCAAGCTTAAATTATGATAGAGCCTTTTGCCCTCACAGTAGTCCTAGGATTTTCATCTTTGGGAATCCAGGTCCTGCCAGGAGTTTATGTAGGTGTTCAGCATTACACTCAGAGTCAAGGGAAAGTGTTGTTTGTACCCTGACTCGTTCCAATGCCTTTCTTTTTCTCAATACTGGAAGCTTTTTTGGGATTTATAGAAACATAGCAATCAGAGGTGGAAAACTATAGAATTATTAGTGTATCGCACTATACTTTTTCCTTATGAATACAGATTTCCTGTTAACCTCAAATATTTTTTTTCTGTGTGTTTATGGGGGGATTAGTTATCAGCTGATGAAATAGAAGCTCATCTGTAATATTTTAGCAAAACCCAAGTTTCTGGAATCATCTTTCTTCCAGCCTTGCTCTCTGACCTCTTTCCCCAGGTCAGTGCTGGCATTACTTCCCGCCGAGGAAGTTTCTTTGAGTTATTAGAAACCTTCCCAATTGCTGTTCCCTGCACTTGAAATATTCTTTGCCAGGCTAATTTCTACTCAGCCTTCAAGTCTCAGCTTAATGACCTTTTCTCAACATGAGCTGTTTTTCCCTTGACTTGACTATGTCCTGTGTATTTTGTCTCTAAAGGATATTTTAAGAGTTGGAATTTTGAAGTTGGACCAAAGAGAAATTTTTGTTATGTAAGACTGAACCCCAAAGTTAGCTGTTATTTATTATTGATTTTCAAAAATAATGTCTCTGTTTCTGATGGTATTTAACTTTAAAAAATAATGGATCTTTATGGCTAGTATTGAATTTCTTCATAATGTGATAATTTATTTTATTTTACTTTCTCAAAGCTTTCATGACTTTAGCTTGATCAATTATCATTTAACTCTAGTTTTTTACTCCTCACATTTTATTGCAAATATTGCATGCGCACACACACACACACACACACACACACACACACAGTAAAAAGTGCATGAAATAAACAGATACAGTTTAACAACTCATTATACAATAAACATCTATGTAACTACCAGCCACTTCTTAAAATAACTATTATCCTGACTTGAAAAAAAGGATTTCCTTGCATTTCTTTACCATTTGTCTATGCTATGCATACTTAAGTAATATAATTTAGTTTTGCTTATCTTTGAATTTGCATGCATGGAACAATACTGTATATATTTTCCATGTTATTTTATTCAACATTATGTTTATGAGACTTAGTAGTTTCTACATGTAGTTGTAATTCATTTCAAAATTTTAGTTATCCATTATACTATGCATAGATAATCTAACAAAATTTTAATTACCTCTGGATGCATGACTTTGGGCATATATCCTGGTGTTTGTAGTCATGGTTCCTCTTGAATATATGCACTTAATTTTGTTGAATAGTTGAAGATTCATATTTTCATTCTTACTAGACAATGACACAAACTGTTTTACATAGCAGTTACACAATGAACACTTCCACTAGCAATATATAAACGTTTCCACTGCTTATTGTTGTCAATGTTTGGTATTGTTTAACATTTAGCTCACCTAGTGAGTATGAAAAGTGATTTCACTTCATCTCTGATTACCAAAGAGATTTCATGCTTTTTACATTTTTATTTGTGATTTGGGCATCTATTTTGTTTGGGTTACCTTCTTGGGTTATCTGCTGTTTTTCTTAGTGAATTTTCTTAGTGTGGGGTCTTTCTATCATGGTGTGGTTCCATGCAGTCAGTCAGAGCCCCAGACTCCTTCCATTCCATAGCTCTATCACTTCCCTGGACCTGGAAGTCCTCTGCCTCCTCATTTGCTTTTGACAGCAGAAGGAGTAGGAGAGTAAATGAAGGAAGAGGAGGGTCCAGGGGAAAGTTTTAGAGGCCTTAGGCCTGAAAGTGCTGTTGGTCTGTCACTTCTGCCTGCATTCCAGGGACAGAGGCCAAGAATATGGTCTCTGGGAAAAGTGCTTTCATCAGCCCATGATGAAAAGAAGACTAGATTTGGGGAACTCAAAGCACTCTATCATACATCCCGTGATTATGACAACATTTTCATAGTTCTCTAAAAGCTTTATTTGTAGTTTATCGTTTTATAGTCAAATTTGTAGCCCATTTGGACTTGATTTTCTTCATATGGTATGAAGTATCCAATTTTAATTTAAAAAATTAGATGCCTAATTGTTGAGTATCAGCTTGAAAAATCTGTCTTTTCCCTGCCCTCTAGTGGCACCTGCAGTAGATCAAGAATGGGTGGGTGTGTTTCTGGGCTCTCTGTTGTTACTCTGCAACTATCACAGTATCGCTGCCACACACATTTGCAATATATGCACATGTACTTCCTTTCTTAAAATGAGAAACTGAGGTATTAAGTTCTGTCTGCTAAAGCTGCCTCACTTAGACCTGGAACAAGGTATTTAGTTATTTTCCCTGTCTTCTGTTTCTAAAATGGAGAGAATAATAAACTAGCAAGGCAGTTAATGTTCTAGCTTTAATTTATAAAAGCTATTATTTTATATTAAATAAAATACAAAGTGTATGGGCCTATTGAGTATATTTAATTGATTATTTACATTTTTGCTTTGAAATAGCAGACAACATTTAACGATTTTAGGACATCTGACATTTGAAAACCATTTCTTAATGTCTTTCTGCTAGACTAACTAGTAATCGTGTATTCCTGAGAAAATTATTTAACATTGAAATACTTTTAAGTAACTTGACATAAAAATATTCAGAAGAAGTTCTCATATGAAAACTTTTGCTTTGTTTATTTTCATACCCATTTTAGTCCCTCCCATTTTACCCTTGTTTAATACTTGGAGAACTTAATTTTTCTTAAAGAATTCAAATAGCTTTTATCTATACTAACTTAACTGTAGTGCTCTTTGCTGAAAGCTCGAGTTCACTGTTTTCTCAGTTGTTTCCTTCCCTTTCTCTACTGAATGAAAAAAAGGAGGGTGTTCATTTTTGCTTCTGTATCTTTGAAAAGTCCTCTAGGAATTCACAGAATCTATTCCTTGATGTTTCCTTTTTTCTCTTCTCAGTAACTCTATGGTTTATTTTGTCTCTTGTGCAGTTGCAGCTCTCTTCTACCTCCTGCGTGTTCATGCTTCCTCCCCACACCACGGCTCCCCACCTGCTCGCTCATGAGCCGTGAGTGCTCACAAAGCTCTTTCAGGTGGCTCATACGCTGCCTGTCAGTGCACTGTTCTGTCTGCACTAGCCAACGGGTCGCCATGAGGCCTTCCCAAGCCTCCTAGCAACTGCCAGAGCCCATACTGCCTGTCCTGCAGTTTCTCCTTCTAACCATGGAAATAAACTTTCTTCTGAGTTTATGATTCATATCATATACATGGGGTGTGTCAAAGAAATTTGAATAATGAGAAGAATATATGCACATATACTTCCTTTCTTAAAATGAGAAACTGAGTCACACTCTACCTATATGCAGTCCACATTTTCTTAAGACGTATGTATGAATTGACACAGTCACAAACTCTCAGGTATATGAAAAGAAGGTAATGATTTTACTTACCCATAACTAGACTCAGCCTAAATTATAAAACCAAAAAACCTATCTTGGCTTGGCAGTAGATAACTTAATATTGCCAGCTCCAGAAAGTTCATTAACTTTTAGTCTTAATAATTTCTTTTTTTTGGCTTTATTTATTTATTTATTTATTTTTTTAAATTTATTTTTTATTGGTGCAATGTATTCATACATCATAGTGGTATAAAGAAAATACTTTTGTAGACATACATGCACATCTCGCCCAGTTAGCCCCTACCACGATCCCCACCCCATTCCCTCCCTATCCCTCCTTCCCACGCTTGGCTTACTGGTTGACATCTAGTATTATAGCAATTTATACAATATTAACATTGATAATCTCACATAACAGTTTCATTTGTCTGGTACCAAACTTTTGATGACTTAAAGATAACATTTCAATATTTCTTTTTGCTTTCTTTCTTACCAGAGAATATTTTTTTCTTTTTTTTTAGGTGAAACTATCATACATTTATTTATTTATTTTTCAGAAAAAATCTATCCTGATATGGAATATGGACTCTAGATACCCAAAACAGTCTCAAAGAAGAACAAAGCTAGAAGATGTATGTTTTCTGATTTCAAACCATATAAAACTACAATAATTGAAACAGTGTAGTACTGTTCTAAAGGCAGATATATAAACCATTGGAGCTAAATAAAAGCCTAGAGATAAATTCTTCCATACATTGTCAAGTTATTTTTGACAAGGTTTCCATGAACTTTTGGTGGAGGAAATACTAGTCTTTTAACTAAATATTGTTGAAAAATAATAATAAATGAAAAAGAATAAAATTGGACCCTTACCTAACACATATACAAATATTAACTCAAAATAGATAAAAGACCTAAATATAAATCTTAATACTATAAGCTTTTAGAAGAAAATCTGGGTCATAAAACCTCACAACATTGAAATTGGAAGTGATTTCTTGGATATGATTTCAATGGCACAGGCAACAAAAGAGTAAATAAACTCCCAAAAAAATAAAAAAAAATATTGTATATCCAAAGACAATGTAAACAGAGTTAAAAGTTACTGATCCTCTTCCAAGAGTTCCTCCTATCACCCATTTCTCCCTAACTCTCACATATTAGGGAAAGCATCTGATTTCTTATTTTTTGTGCCTGACTAATCTCACTTAGCATAATGTCCTCCAGTTCCATCCATTTCCCTGAAAATGATGTCATTGAGTTTTTTTTGATGGCTGAGTAAAATTCCATTGTGTACATATCCCACAGTATTGTAATCCATTCATCTGTTGATGGACATCTTGGCTGGTTCCATAGTTTGGCTATGGTGAATTGTGCAGCTATGAACATAGATACACATGCATTAGTTTGGTAGTTTGGTTTCTTTTCTTTTGGGTAGATACCCAACAGTGGTATTGCTGGATCAAATGGAAGATTTGTTCCCATTCTTCTGAGGATTCTCCATACTGTTTTCCAAAGTGGTTGCACTAATTTGCAATCCCACCAACAATGTCTTAGAGTTCCCACTTCTCCACATCCTCGCCAGCATCTGTTGTTGTTTGTGTTTTGAATGATGGCCATTCTAGTTGGAGTTAGGTGAAATCTCAGGGTAGTTTTGATTTGCATCTCTCTGAATGCCAGTGATGTTGAGCATTTTTTCATGCATTTATTGGCCATTTGAATTTCTTCTTTTGTGAAGTGTCTATTTAGTTCATTTGCCCATTTTGTTATTGGATGTTTTGTTTTCTTAGTGTTGAGTTTCTTGAGTTCTCTGTATATTCTAGATATTAGTCCTCTATCAGTGGTGTAGGTGGCAAAAATCTTCTCCCATTCTGTTGGCTCTCGATTGAGGTTCTTGATAGTTTCCTTTGCTGAACAGAAGCTCTTCAGTTTCATGCAATCCCATGTATTGATTCTCCTTTTAATTTGTTGTGCCTTTGGGGTCTTGTTGAGGAAATGTTTGTCTGTGCCTATGTGTTGTAGTGTTGGACCTATGCCCTCTTCAAGGAGCTTCAAGGTCTCTGGTTTAATTTCCAAGTCTTTGATCCATCGTGAGTTGACTTTTGTACAGGGTGAAAAAGTGGGATTAACATCCAATTTTCTGCATATGGTTAACCAGTTTTGCCAACACCATTTGTTGAAGAGGCTATCTTTTTTCCAGTGTATGTTTTTGGCCCCTTTGTCAAAAATCAATTGGCTGAAAGTGTGTGGACTTGTTCCTGGGTCTTCAATTCTGCTCCATTGGTCTATATATCTGTTCTTTTGCCAGTACCATGCTGTTTTTATTACAATGGCTTTGTAGTATAGTTTAAAGTCAGGTATTGTGATTCCTCCTGCGTGGTTTTTGTTGCTGAGAACTACCTTGGCTATTCTGGGCTTTTTGTTATTCCACATAAATTTAAGGACTGATTTTTCTATGTCTGTGAGGAATGATCTTGGTAGTTTAATGGGCATTGCATTAAATCTGTAGATCACTTTTGGGAGGATGGCCATTTTAATGATATTAATTCTGCCAATCCATGAACATGGAAGGTCTTTCCATCTTCTAAGATCTTCTTCGATTTCTTTTTTCAGTGTTTTATAATTTTCTTTGTAGAGATCTTTTACTTCCTTGGTCAAGTTTATTCCTAGGTATTTTATTTTTTTGTGGGAGATCCTGAGTGGAAGTGTTTTCTGAATTTCTTTTTCATTGGATTTATGGTTGGTGTACAGGAAAGCTTCTGATTTTTTAAGATTGATTTTGTATCCAGATACCTTGCTGAATTTGTTGATCAGTTCTATAAGCCTTTTGGTTGAGTTTGTTGGGTTTTCTAAATATAGTATCATGTCATCTGCAAATAGTGAAAGCTTAAGTTCTTCTTTTCCTATTTGTACTCCTTTGATTTCCTTTTCTTGCCTTATTGCTCTGGCTAGAGTCTCTAGTACTATATTGAAGAGAAGTGGTGATAGTGGACATCCTTGTCTCGTTCCAGTTTTTAGGGGAAATTCTTGAAGTTTTTCCCCATTTAATATGATGTTGGCAGTGGGCTTATTGTAGATTGCCTTAATAATGTTGAGATATGTTCCTTCTATTCCAATTCTCTGCAGTGTTTTTTTTATAATAAATGGATGTTGAATTTTATCAAATGCTTTTTCAGCATCTATTGAGATGATCATGTGGTTTTTGTCTTTGATTCTGTTTATATGATGAATTACATGGATTGTTTTTCGTATATTGAACCAGCCTTGCATCCCTGGGATGAACCCTACCTGGTCATGGTGAATGATTTTCTTGATGTGGTTTTGAATGCGTGTTGCTAGTATTTTGTTTAATAGTTTTGCATCCAAGTTCATCAGAGATATAGGCCTGTAGTTTTCCTTCCTTGAACTGTCTTTATTCGGTTTGGGTATTAGTGTGATGTTGGCTTCATAGAATGTATTTGGGAGAGTCTCGGTTTTTTCTATTTCCCAAAATAGTTTGAGTAGTATTGGGATTAGTTCTCCTATAAAGGTTTTATAGAATTCACTTGGGAAACCATCTGGTCCTGGGCTTTTCTTTGACGGTAAGCTCTTTATTGCTATTTCAATCTCTTTGATTGTTATTGGTTGGTTTAAGTGTTCTATATCTTCTTGACTCAGTTTAGGAAGGTTGTATTTATCTAGGAAGTTGTCGATTTCCTCCAGATTTTCCATTTTGTTGGAGTATAGTTTTTCAAAGTAGTTTCTGATAATCCTCTGGATTTCTACGCTGTCAGTAGTAATGTCTCCTTTTTCATCCCTTATCTTCATAATTTGGGTTGATTCTCTCTTTTTTTTAGTTAGGTTGGCTAGTGGTTTATCAATCTTGTTAATTTTTTCAAGAAACCAGCTTTTGGTTTTGTTGATTTTCTGTATTGTTTTTTTATTCTCTATTTCGTTAATTTCTGCTCTAATTTTAATAATTTCCCGTCTTCTGCTGGCTTTGGGGTTCAATTGTTCCTGCTTTTCAAGGGCTTTGAGGTGTGTCATAAGGCTATTTATTTGAAGATTTTCTGTTTTTCTTATGTGAGCACTCAGTGCTATAAATTTTCCTCTTAATACTGCCTTCAAAGTGTCCCAGAGGTTTTGATATGTTGTTTCTTTATTTTCATTTGTTTCTAGAAATTTCTTGATTTCATCTCTTACATCTTCTATGACCCATTCTTCATTCAGAAGTGTGGTGTTCAGTCTCCACATGTTTATGTTGTTTCTCTGGGTCTTCTTATAGTTGATTTCTAGTTTCATTCCATTATGGTCTGAAATGACACAGGGAAGTATGTAACATTTTTTAAATTTGCTAGTGCTCATTTTGTGTCCCAGGATGTGATCTATTTTGGAGAAGGTTCCATGAGCAGCTGAGAAAAATGTAAACTCTGCTGTAGTTGGGTGAAATATTCTATATGTGTCCAATAGGTCCATTTGGTTAATGGTGTTCTTTAGTTCTGAGACATCTTTACTGACCCTTTGTCTGGAAGATCGGTATAGTATTGTGAGTGGTGTGTTGAAGTCTCCCAGTATTATTGTGTTGGGATTTATGTGTGTCTTCATGTCACAAAGAGTTTGATTTATGAAAGTAGCTGCCCCTATGTTTGGGGCATTGATGTTGATTATTGTTATTTCCTCTTGCTGGACTATTCCTTTTACCAGTAAAATGTGACCTTCTTTGTCTCTTCTAATAAGTTTGGGTTTGAAGTCTAACTTGTCTGATATCATAGTTGCTACTCCTGCTTGTCTTCGAGTACCATTAGCATGGATTACCTTGCTCCAGCCCTTTACCTTGAGTTTGTTCCTATCTTTACTTGTGAGGTGTGTTTCTTGTAAGCAGCAGATGGATGGATTCTGGCTTTTAATCCATTTTGCCACTTTATGTCTTTTTATTGGGGAGTTGAGGCCGTTTACATTCAGTGTGATTATAGAGAGATAATTTTTAATTCCCAACATGTTAAGATCTTATTTCTGTTTGAGATACTGTTTATTCTTCTTTGCTTAGTTGTCTGCTGGATGGGAATTCTTGTTTCTTTGGTTCTGGCGTGAATTACCCATTTCCTCTTTGCAGTTAATCTCCTTGAGTATTTTCTCTAGCGCTGGTTTTGAAGACATAAATTCCTTCAGTTGCTGTTTGTCATGGGAGCTTCTTATTTCCCCATCTAATTTGATGGATAGTTTTGCTGGGTAGGAAATTTTTGGCTGGAAGTTGTTTTCTTTCAGAGTTTGGAATATGTTACTCCAAGCCCTTCTGGCTTTCATAACTTGGTTTGGGAAGTCTGGAGTGATTCTAATTGGTTTGCCTCTTTATGTCACATGGCCTTTTGTTTTTGTTGCTTTTAAGATTCTCTCCTTGGCTTCCACATTAGTCATTTTGACAATTATGTGGCATGGGGATCCTCTTCTCTGATCCTGTCTAAAGGGAGTTCTATAAGTTTCCTGGACCTGTGTATCGACCTCTTGCTCTATGTTTGGAAAATTTTCTGCTATTACTTCCTTGAAGAGATTGTTGATCCCTTTGGTTTCACCTTCTTTTCCCTCCTCTATTCCAATTATTCTTAGGTTAGCTCTCTTGAAATGGGCCCATATTTCTTCAATGTCAGATTCCTGCTGTCGGGTTTTTTTTTCTAAATTAGAAACTATGCGTTCATTTTTAGAATGATCATCTTCAAGAAGCGAGATTCTATTCTCCATGTGGTCTAATCTGTTGTTTATACTTTGAATTGAGGCCTTTACTTCATTAATTGCATCCTTTATCTCTTTTTGACTCTCTCTAAATTCTTTTCGAAAGTCCTCTATTATTTCTAAAGTTATTTTCTTAATTTGATCTTCTAGAGATCTTTGGGTTTCTGTGTTATCAGATTCTGATGTTGTGGTGTTGTTGGCATTCACTGCTCCATTGTTATTTCTCTTTCCCATGATTTTGGAAGTTTGTGCCTTCTCTGGGTTCTTCCCTGAGTCACTACGAGTTCACTTAAGATGCTCTGGATCTCTAGTCTATGGTATCTCAGTCACCACTACTCCTTTACTGTGTTGTATCACAAAGTCTCAGACCCAGGGAGTCAATCAAGGCTGCTTAGACCGTGGGGGGTGCCAAGTTGGGCGTTCTCCAGTGGGGAGTTGTGACTATGGTATGATATCTCTGCTACTGCCACTCCCCCACTGGGCTGCACTGCTAAAATCTCCGACCCAGGGAGACTATCTGCGCAAGTCCCTGGGAGTGCAGTACTGGGATTTCTCCCCTAGGGGCCGCAATTTGACTCACGGTTGTTGAGTGCGCTGATGGAGCTGTAGTGAACTCGGTGGATTCGCTGCTGCCGCCACTGGCAATATGGCACCACTGCCACACCCTCGGCCGTGATGCGGCGTATTTCTTCTCTGGTTTTGATCTCTGCTCTGAGTCCTTGCCAGTTGTGCTGCGCCCAGCCCTTGGGAGCTTTAGATGTTCCCTGCACCAACAAAACTGCTGACTGCCGCCCGGCTGTTCAGCACCTGCTCACCTCGGCTCGCTGTCCACCCCTCCTCTCAGGCGCCTGGTGGCTGGTTGAGTGGGTTGGTCTAGGGCCGTCCGGTGAACTCGCCGCTGCCGCCAGCAGTAAGACGCTGCTTCTGCATCCTAGGCCGCGAGGCCAGAGTACCTCCTCTCTGGATTTGAGCTCTGTTTTGAGTCTCCCTCCTCTCTGGAGCCTGGTGTTGCTAGGGGAGATGTAGGCCGCGCCACTCCGGCCGCTCTGCGCCGCGGCTCTGGCTGCTCCGCACCACGGTTCTGGCCGCTCCGGCTGCTCCGGCCGCTCTGCACCGCGGCTCTGGCTGCTCTGCACCGTGGGTCTGGCCACTCCGGCCGTTCCGCGACACGGCTCTGGCTGCTCCGGGTGTTCTGGCCGCTCCGCTCCAGCTGCTCTGGCCGCTCCGCTCAGCTGTTCTGGGCACTCTGCTCCGGCTGCTCCGGCCGCTCCACTCCGCGGCTCCGGCCACTCCGCGCCGCCGCTCCAGCCAATCCGCGCTGCAGCTCTGACTGCTCCGGCTGTTCTGGCCGCTCCGCTCGGCTGCTCTGGCCGCTCTGCTCAGCTGCTCGGAACCGCGACTCCAGCTGCTCTGTACCGCGGGTCTGGCCACTCTGGCCGCTCCGGCCGTTCCGCGCCGCGGCTCTGGCTGCTCCGGCTGCTCAGGCCGCTCTGCTCCGCGGCTCCCCCCAATCCGCGCTGCGGCTCTGGTCGCTCCAGCTGCTCTGGCCGCTCCGCACCGCGCGGGCGCGGCACTTCGGGCTGGTTTTTTTCCGGTGACTTTTTTTTCCAGCCCTTTTTCTCTGTCCCTTGTATTTACCATTTTTATTTCTTTGCTGTGGTGTTTTCTGGCTCTGAAAGGCGCTGGTTTTGAGGTAGTAGAGTTGGATTGTTAGTGGGACTTGTAAGTGCCGCTTTCCTCCATCGCCATCTTCCCGGAAGTCCTTAATAATTTCTTTATAAGGAGGAAATGGTAATTGATTAGACAAGTTAGGATTCTTCCCTGTACCTCAGTCTTTCTCTTTCTCCTGGATTGGAGGAGTATCTGTATTGAATATGTTATATAAGACACAGGGGCAGCATGGAGAGGTTGGTAGATTTTTTTTTTTTTTTTTTTTTTTGCGGGTCTGGGGATGGAACCCAGGGGCATTTGACCTCCAAGCTACATCCCCTGCCCTATTTTTTATTCTTTATTTTGAAACCGGGTCTCACTGAGTTGTGAAGGGCCTCACTAAGTAGCTGAGGCTGTCTGCGAACCGTGAACCGTGATCCTCCAGTCTCAGCCTCCTGAATGCTGGGATTACAAGCGTGCGCCACCATGCCCGGCTGGTAGATATTCTTGATCACTCTCTGTGATTTGCTTGTTGGTCTATTCTGAGAGGTAACTCACACTCTTGGGCTGCAGATCATGCTGCCAAAGTGTGAATCACCTACAGCTGGCGTCAGCAGCTTTTCCACTTCTTTTTACTCTGTTCTCACCTGATTCTGTGCTATCATATTCAAGCACAAGGCCTCTTCTCGTCTATTTTGGGTCTATTAGCCTTTGCATCCCCTTGTGTACACACTTGGGGTGGGGTGTGAGAAGGTGTGGGCTGAAGACTTTCTCCTATAGCACTTTGGGATGTCCAGGATTCTATGGAATTTTTTCTTTAATTTCTGGATGTGGGACACTAAATTTAAAAGCTTAAGATGAACAAAAAATAAACCACTTATGGTAAGTTTTGAAAGAGGAATTCTGTTTTTAGAGTTCTGTTCTTTTCAGAAAAGTAATATCTAAATGATTAGCACATTTGAAAAATATATATAGTTCATACATATATATATATACATATACATATATACGTATATATACATACACACACACACACACACACACACACACACACACACACACACACGTATGATTGCAAACCTATCTCAATGCACCTGTATTGGTTTTGTTGCAGTATCTGCAGAATGAGGACTTGGGACTGAATGGGTCAAGGTGTGTTTTCCTAGGAATGTTCTTTAGACTTTGCTTCCTTGTTTCTTTAGGAATCATCTTTACTTAGTGGGAGAAAACATCAAGTTTCTTGACAGCTCCAGATTTATGAACTTCTAGTCTAACAATTAAGGAGAGAGGGATAATTAACTAGTCAAATTAGGATCCTGAAAGAATACGAGGTGGCTGAAGCCTTTCAGCCTAAGCTTTGGGAGGCAGCTGGGATAGAGTCTATATTGCCTGGGGATTCCTCCTCTCCTCTGAGCTTTCTGTGGTCAGGTGGCTCCTGGTCAAGCCTGGGATGAGATGAGGTCAGGAGGTGAGAGAGTGCTGTTACCCTTTTTTCTCTCTTTCCCAAAGCCTTTGGGCCCTCTTCTTTTTTCAGAAGGGCAAATGGTATTATATTACCCTGCATGCATCCCTACTGCATGTTATAAAGGATGTGTTCTGGGTTCCCCAGGATTTGACCTGAGATGCTTAAACCAACCTCTTGGCCCTTAAAAACGTTCCCACTTTACTTTGCATGCTTCTAGCAACTGGAGGCCATGGCTGTTAAGACCATTGTCTTAATATCTTTGTCTTCTAATTAACTCTGTCTCTTAAAAACTCCATCTCAATGTACAGAGGTCTAATTCAATATTAAAAGGCTGACACCATAATGTTTTATCTTCTCTCTAAAAAGTGAACATCGAAAGACCTCTCTGCTGCCTGCATTGAGGATTGGGGGAAATGGCAAATGGAACCACCCACATAGCTTGACATTAGGGTATTACTCTTGTCAATTTGTCTTTCCTTATAGAAAGTGTGGAAAATTACTCCAATAAAATCTCTCTCTTTTCTTTCTTTTCTTTTCTTTTCTTTTCTTTTCTTTTCTTTTCTTTTCTTTTTTACAAGTCTGGAGATGGAACCCAGGGGTATTCGACCTCTGAGCTATACCTCCTGCCCTATTTTGTATTCTTTAGTTTGAAACAGGGTCTCACTAAGTTGCAGAGGGCCTCACTAAGTAGCTGACGCTGTCCGCAAACTGTGATCCTCCAGTCTCAGCCTCCTGAATGCTGGCTTTACAAGTGTGCGCCACCACAGGTAGTGCTCTCATACTGGGAAAGTATATAACTTGAAAAAACACGAAACGACTAAATGATTGCAATGAGCCCTAAATAGGATCATGATATTCTAAGTATATTTATAAACATGTAATTTCACCTGTAATTTTTATTATTAGAGTACAGGCACTTTAATAAGGAAGATGTGATAAAACATCTTGGAATGAGATGGTCAGGTGTTTAGATCCTGGATCCAGTGCAGATTAGCTGTGTAAGCCTTGAGTAACCCACTTAAATGCTCTTTAAAGAGGAACCTTTATTTCCTCTTCCATAAAACTGTGACATATTTTCAATGCTACTTAATAGAACACCATATAAAGAAAAGAAAAGAGGGAGATTTTGTTGTCAAATAAAATTGGGGAACACTAGAAAAAGCATAATTAAGTAAGCGTGGGCATGAGGAGAGATGTGCAGAATAGCCTGACAGTCATGTCCAGTCTTCCCAGATGTGAGAAGGAAGATGTCATAAGATTTGGTAATTGACTTGTCACAGGGCATAAGTTTGAAAAGAGAGCCAGGACAACTGCAAGATTTGAAGCAAAGGAATTATTCATAAAATGGTGGTGCTAAAATGAAGACTTCGCTAAAGGAGCTGCTTGGGGGAAACACTTGTTTTTTTCTTTAGATAACTACAAATTGGATTTAGAATCAGATAAAGTAGCCAGGCACGGTGGCGCACACTTGTAATCCCAGTATTTGGAGGCTGAGACAGGATGAATTCATTTCAACCCATTGTACCTGTAGAAAAGGAAATAAGCCTCAGAAAGAGACACTAAAACTGAGCCATTGTCTGACATCATGTGACAAAACAGAGATTTCCAATAATACAGAAGCCAAGAAAAAGAGACACAGGTGCATCAAAGGAGAACATAAAAGCAAATAACACTGCCTGAGCCCGAACCCAGAGGTTTGAGGAGTGTTCGACATGTTTACACTGGTGAGGCTGGTGAATTCTCACAGTGTCTCTGCAATCAAACTGAGGTTAAACTGAGGCTAAAAGAGAGTAAGTACCCTGTACAAGACTGTCCAGTTTGTGAGTTGCAGTGTCTGGGTCTTACCTCATTTCCTTGACTGTAGAGACCTGTTCAGTTGTAGGATGTTTTAAATGGCAGAATAACTGTGGGAGAGACATCTGAAGGGGCAGGGACAAATTTAGATGTTTCTGGAACTTTATAAAATTAACCTCTGTAGGTTTGTATGTCCAGTTAACCCCATACATAGTTTTATGTCCAACCAAGCCCAGAATATTTTACCCCCAGTCAAAAATACATAAGGTGCAAACTCTGAATCCAGAGAGTCAATTCTTGATAGATAGGTGGAGTCACAGAGGGCCGTTTTGTCCACTTTGAGAGGAAGGTTGTGCTGGTGGGGGATTCTCCTGCTCCGATTCCTGGAAACTTCTTCTAATCTGAGCCTTTCCTGATTAGTTTGGTTTCTCTTCTTAGATTTTTTCCTGGAACTTACGACCTTTCAACCCTTGGGTGTTAAGAGTCACATCCCCTTCACATGAAGTCTCACACTTACGCAGATCCCTAGTTACAAAAGCTGTTTGTCTCTCTCCTCTCTCCTCTCTCTTCTCTCTCTCCTCTCTCCTCTCTCCCCTCTCCCCTCTCTCCTCTCCCCTCTCTTTTCTTCCTCTCTCCTCTCTCCCCTCTCCCCTCTCCCCTCTTTCCTCTCTCATCTCTCCCCTCTCTCCTCTCTCCTTTCTCCCCTCCTCCCTCTCCCCCTCTCCCCCCTCTCTCTCCCCTCTCCCCTCTCCCCCCTCTCCCCCCTCTCCCCCCTCTCCCACACATGCTCCCCACCTTTGGTACTAGAAATCAAACCCAAGAGCATTCTACATCCAAGCTATGCCCTCAGCCCCATTTTATTGTTCTGAAGCAATATTGCATTAGGTTGCTGAAAGTCTTGCTAAATTGATGAGGTTGGTCTTGAACCTGTGATCCTCCTGTCTCAGCCTCCCAAGTACTGGGATTACAGGTGTGCACCATAACATGCAGCTCTCGTTTTCTCTTGACGTTTACTTTCAATTTTTCAAATTAATCTTTGATTCCTTTTCCTATTTTGAAATATTCCTAAGAGTAACTTATCTGCAGTTACTTATTTTACATTTACATGTATAAGAATTCAATCTACACCTCAACATATGCTACACTGCAAAGGGGTCTGTGGGCAATTTGGACAAGTAAGTTTGGGCGTATTTGTCAAAGAGCAATCGATGACAGCAGACACGGCATCTTCAGGGAAGTCGTAGGTTTGTAAATGAGGGTTCAGAGTGGCAACTCAAAGTGGATTGTATGGAAACAATAGACCCTGGTACAAACTATTGGTTTGAAAAGCTTGGCTGATGGGAAAGAACGGGGATAGGACGGTAGTTGTCAGGGTCAAAATGAACTTCATTTGTTTTATTCTAAAAAAACTGAGCTGATAAAACATACAAATTATACATATTTATGGGGTACTGCATGATGTTTCAGGCATGTATATATCAGATTATGTTCAAATCAAGGTAAAAGTATCTGAAACTTCTCTTTTTGCTATTCTGCTATCATTTACTTTCAAGAGGCTGGTATATATATGATGGAATTGAGAGACAGGAGAACATAGTATTTAAAAGCTGGAGCTCTTGAGCCAGTAAGCTATGGTCTGAAACCCCAGACTGGAGTTTCTCAATTTGAAAGTTTGGGGGCATTCTTCTTAACCAACAAACTCCTTGTTATTCAAAGTGGATTGATATCTGTCTATATCACCTTGATCTTGTTAGAAATACAGAATCTTGGTCTCTCTTCTTGATCATTGTATTCTGAAAAAATCTTGGATGTTCCTTCACTTTTAAAGTATAAATGATATGCTGCCTACCTCACAGAGCAGTTGGGAAGATGAAAGGGTATGATGCATGTCAAGTACACAGCAAGTGCCCAATAAATGTTCATTTTCTGTTGCTATCGTGATTGAGGTTGAGAATCCTAAAGAAGAAAATATTAAGATTGGCAAAATGGTAATAAATGTAGCAGGCAGGTAGGGATACATTTGGGATGTAGCTGGAGGAACAAGTTCCAGGGAGAAGTGGACTGGCTTGTCCATGGGACCCTCAGGCATGGATGCATCTCTCCTTAGACATTCTCTCCTGTTAGCGAAGGGCAGTCTTAGAGCCCCAGCATAAGTCCTTCAGAATCTTCAGCTTTTCCAATTCTCTCTGGAATACTAAAATTGCAAAATTGTGAAGGCTGCTTTGGGATACCCTCTGTAGAAAGTATATGCATTCATGAAAAACATTGAAGGGAACCGTTTGGCTTTATTATTTAATGTAGGTAGAGCAACCAGCTTTTGACCTGCTATCCCAGTATCCATTTGAAGTTTGCTTAAAGTGGTGGAGACGCCTAAATGCATGGCTTTGTGAAGGAATAGACAGTAAAGATCATGTTATTTCTGTTGTTCCCATGACAACGGGCATGCTTCATGGAATATATCCATCATGCATGGTCTTGAACCATCTGGTTTCTAAGTCCTTGGTAAAACCCTCTAGGAATGAAGTGTAGGTAAACTTTAATCAATTTTATAATTACTGTAGTCCTTGCAGAAATTATTTCACTTGATTTTGCAGCTGCTTTGACATAAGACCCAGAGGTCTTATTAGGGTTTTTATTGCCACTTTTAAGGAGCAGTTTAAGAATCATTATTGTACTTGAGCTGCAGATGCCACTGTTTCTTTTAGGCTCTGAGACAAAGTCGTAGTGACATCACACAAAAAGAGAGAAAGGTCAACGTTATTTTTTCCAACTGGCTCTGTCAAATATTAAAATTAACCACACTGCGAACTGGGTTTTATGTATTGGTAATGTATGTTTATGTTAGAGTTTCTGTCAAAACAGGGATTAAAGATAAATGTATCTAATTAAAAGAACATTTTCTTAGTGCTCCTGGTAATAGATACCTCTTTGTGAGGTCTGGAGGTATGGCTTTCTTTAAGGACTGATGCAATTTGTGTGATTGAATCTGAAGAGGAGAGACTTTCAATTTTCTGAAAATAAAACAGGAGTCTAAGAACTATCCAATGTGAACATGAAGGAAATAAGCCAAGTCACAGTTAGGTCCAGTTTGCTTCTGTGGGAAGGTGTATAAAATGCACATATTTAACCTACTTCTGACTTTCATGCCACCAAATCATGTTTTCCCACAAAATCTTTGAGGAAAATTTATTCTTTCAGAAAGTAGTACCTCTTAACTGGTGTTGGAAGAGTTCATGTATTTCAAACTGAATCCTGGTTGATTAAAAGTAAAGCAAAAGCTTGCAGGATCCAATTAGGCACTTGTTGCCTTTTATCTTCCTTGATTCTACAGGTAGTTGGACTTTTGCTGTTAAGGCTTGTGCTCCTTGCATCTGTGTCTTCTTGTTTTTCTATAGTAAGAGGAGGGAAAAATAGGGACCAAAAGGTAGTTTTTCTTGCCTCTCATCAAATGCCAAAGCCAACTGGATTTATGGTCCAAAAGACAAATTTCTAGAAAATAGAAGACATCATATAGTGACAAGATCATTTATCTCAATAGACCTATTGCAATGTATCAAATATTTGCTTAAATGTTGTGTTGTAAGAAAACAATTTTATCTACCAATAAAAGAATTTAAATGGGGAAGGCACCAAGAACGCATGCATGTATGTCACTGTCAACATGATTTATGATATGAGACCTTAATGTACCAATAAAAGCACAAAAATATATGTTGATATAGTCTGCAGTAAGTTTTCTAAATAAAGCATAATAATTGCAAAATATTTTGATATTTTAAGCCATTTTCTATTTGAGAGTCCAGGGACCATCAGAGTGACCATCTAATCTTACCTGAATGATTCTGGAACTCATTTCTTACCTCTAGTTTACTTTGACATAATTTAAGAAGTGCTATTGTTTGGATTTATATATTTATGAGCTTCAGACTTCTTGCCAGGAAACTTCCCTCTCCTTACACAAAGGGCTAAAGTTAAAACTTACCCTCATTTTTATAAAAGGCCCTTTTAAAGATTAAGAGTTGCCAAGTTGCTTCTGGATATAAAATATATGTTTTTGCCACTGGATTAGTGAGAAGGGCATATGCTAGGGAATTTGATTGTGAAAATAGTCATTCTACCACCAGAGGGCTCTCTATATTTTTTTCTTGAATGTAGCCAGAGAGAAAGAAGAGATGAGTCTTGATAGTTAAAAAAATTGATTACTCATTTTTTATGTTCAAGTCATACCCTACATCTTAAGGTGAAAATATGAGGTTTTATTCATCTACCCCAGGTTTAAAAATATATATATAGTGAAATTTTTGCTTTTAGGTCTCTAGGGCAGTTTTATTTCTTTGCAAAAATAAAGAAAAAAATATGAAACCATCTTACTCCTATCACTTTGTATGTATGGAGATGAGATTCATTTTTTATGGTACTGTGGATTGAACCCAGGGGCATTCTACCTCCAAGCTATACCCCCAGCCCTATTTTTTATCTTTTTTTTAGAAACAGGGTCTCACTAAGTTGCAGAGGGCCTCACCAGGTATCTTTGGCTGGCCGTGAATCTGCAATCGTCCGGTCTCAGCCTCCCAAGCTACTGGGATTACAAGTGTGTGCCACCACGCCTGGACTTGAAATTCTTAGTTTCTTGACAAATCTTGAGATTCCTTGGGTTAGGAGGAGTAAGGTATGAATCAGATGGTTTAGGTTGAGTTGGTGATTCCAGTGAAGTGAGTGGAGGTATAGTGCGCTTTTCTGTGGCTAGCTGAAGGGAACCCAAGGCCTTATTGGAGTGTTCCAATTTGGTAGTTTTTTGGTAGTGTTCCTCAGCCTGGCAGCAGGCTGAGGAAGGCACGTGTAGGGAGACCACGATGTATGATTATTAAAAACTTGTGTTGTGATCTGGGAAACTGAATTTCTATCCATGTGTCCAAGCATGAACACTGAATAAGAGAGTAGATGTCACAGAGCATAAAGGCATTGTAATAAAAGTCATGTGTGAATATGTGGCTAGAATTTATTGATACTGAATGTCTAAAATGTTTATCCACTCATATTTCTACTCATTTTTCAACAACTTCTTCATATGTTCTTACAGAAATGATTTAAAGCTGCTTCTTTATTGAACTCCCCCAGGCTGTGATACCCAGAACCTCACAGTGGGAACTCCATTGGCTTGAAATTCTTATTTCTGGTTCGAATTCTCACTAAACCATCTCTGTGATCTTCAGCAAATTGCTTTATCCTTGTTACACAGGTTCCTGTGCATACATAAAAGGAAAGCATAAGCAAAAACATTCCAAAACCTTCCTCTATTCAAACTTTAATTATTCTGAATTACTCGTTTTTTTCTGTTTGTAGTGCTGGGGATTGAACCTACAGACTCTTGTATGCTAGGCAAGTGCTCTACCACTGAGCTACACTGCTGGTCCTTGAATTACTTTTTAAAATAAATTTACTGAGGCATACTTTATATATCATAAAAGTGACTAGTATAAATGTTTAATGTAATGACTTTTAGCCAAAGAAATGGAGTTTTATGGCCATCATTATATACCAGAACCATTTCATAATCTAGAACACGTTCATAACCCAAAAAGTTCCCTCATGCTTGTTTGCATTTGCTCTTCTACCTCAAGCTCTGAGAAAATCAGGAATCTACTTTGCTTCTATAAATTTCTCTTTCTGGAAATTGCATATTAGTAGCATCATGAAATAGGTAGTTTTGTTTCTGGCTCCCTTAGATTAGCATAACATGTGTGAGGTTAATTTGTATTGTGGCATGTATATCATCTATAATGTTGTACTGTTTTTGTACTGCTGGTTAGTATTCCATTGGATGGACATATCACATTTTGCTTAACAGTATTTTTTTTCCAGTTTGGAGCTATTATGAACAATGCTGCTAGGGACATTTATATAAAAGGCTTTATGTGAACACATGTTTTTATCTCTCTTGGGTAGATACCTAGGCAGGGAATTGAAATTTCTTGGCTATATGTGAAATATAAATATATATATTTATTTTAAAACTAAACAAATATGTTAATATATATAATTTTATTTATTTATTTATTTTTAATTTTTAATTTATTTTGTTTTCAGGGGAAAGCACGAGCGTAGTCCTCCACTACCACAAATTATGCAGTTGAGTTTCCCACATTTGGGGAAATCACAAGGGTCAGCACAACCGGAGTACAATGAATGAGCCTCACCCTGGGAAAACCAACTTCGTGATCATGGTATCTCCCCTGCCAGGTAAGTATGATATATATAATTTTAAAGAAACTGTCAACATTTGGCAAGGCGACTATAGCATTTTAGCTTTCATTATCAATGTATGAAGGTTCCAGTTTCTCTACATCCTCACCAACACTTGATATTATCAATATTCTTCATTATAGCCATTATGTAGTGGTGTCTCATTGTGACTTTAATTTGCATATCCCTAATGAATAATGCATTTAATTTTAGTGCATTTGATGGCTACTTACATATTTTCCATGGTGAAATATATATTCAAATATGTCTATATTTTTCATTTATTTTTTATTGGTGCATTGTGATCATATATCTTGAAGTTCAGGATGATAGAGGCATACATACATAGCACTCATTGAGCCCTCCCCACAGTTCCCACTCTACTCCCTCTCTCTCCCCACTTTCCTGTGTTCAACACAGTGATTGACTTGTATTGTCTTCTTATCATTAAGTTACAAGAGTTTTTATTTAATTTTGTACTAGGAATGAAACCCAGGGGCACACTACCTCTGAGCTCTACCTCCAGACCTATTTTATTATCTTATTTTTGAAACAGGGTCTCTCTAAGTTGCAGAAGGCCTCATTAAGTAGCTGACGCTGGCAGCAAACTTGTGCTCTTCCTGTCTCATCTGCTCAAGTACTGGGATTACAAGCGTGTATCACATCCAACTACAAGAATTTTAAAAAGTATATTCAGAATACAAGTATTTTGTAAATATTTTCCCCATGTATGACTTGCCTTTTCATTTTCTTAATGGTGTCTCTTTTGAAAAGCAAGTGTTTTCAATTTTTTAAAATTTTTTATTGGTGCATTGAAGTCATGCATCTTAATGGAGTGCAAGATGGTAGTGGCATACATGCACACATCACTTATTTGGCTCTCCCCCAGTTTCCACTCCATTCCCTCCCCCCTTCATGTTTGGCTTAGTGATTGACTTTGATATGCTTGTGAATGTACATCATGTACATTAGGAAATTTTCCTTTGCCCCCCTTCCTATCTCACTCAGTTAGTTCACCTTATTTGCTCATCTACTGTTTCTTCTTCTTCATCTAGAGTTCCTTTATGACCCTTTTTCTCCCTAGCTTCCACATACTAGGGAGAAAATCTGATTTCTTACTTTTTGTGACTGACTAATCTCACTTAGCATAATTTTCTCCAGTTCCATCTATTTCCCTGTAAATGTAACCATGGGCTATGTACACAATGGAATTTTACTCAGCCATAAAGAAGAACAAAATGTTTTCAATTTTGATGAAGTCTACATTACTAATTTATTTTTGTGGATTATGCTTTTTTGTTGTACTATTCAACAATAAAAAGGAACCAACTACTGGTACATGATACAAAAAAATTTTGGCCAATCCATTTTGAGTTCATTTTTGTGTATGATGTTATGTTCTATTCTAATTTTATATTTTTCTGCATATGTGTATCTAATTTTCTGAGCACAATCCATTGAAAATGCTATTACTTCTCTTTTGTATTGTCCTGAAACAGTTGTCTATAGATCCATGGGCCATAAGTGTAAGACTTTGAACATTTTTTTTATCCCATTGAACTGTATGTCTGTGTTTACACCAATACCATACTACCTTGATTATTGTAGCCTTCTAGTAAGTTCTGAAGTAAGGTAGTATTGTGTTTTTATTTTTATTTTTTTAAAATATTTTCTAAATATTCTGGATTTCCTTTTTAGTCTAAGAGCCATTAAGAAGGGTATTGTTTAAAATTTAATAATTTGGGGATTTTAAAATTTCTTTTTGTAGATTATTTAAAATTTAATTCAAATGTAGTAGGAAAGAACATTTTGGATAATCAGCCATTTTAAGTGTATTGAGACTTGATTTATGTCTTATATGTTTATATATAAAAACATCTGTTATCTTTCTGTTGTTGGATGGAGTATTCTATAATATTCAAGTTGGTTTATATTGTTTTATTTTTAGTTGTTCTATCAGTTGTTGAGAATTCAATATTGACATCTCCAATTACAAGTTTTGAATTGAATTGCTCATTTCTACTTACAGTTGTCAGTTATTGCTTCATGCATGATGAGCCAACACTTTTTATATCTCTTCATAGTATACTGATCATTTTATCATTTGAAATCTTATTGTCTTTAGCCTTTTTATGATAAGATCTGTTTTGACTGGTATCAACACAGCCACTTCAGCTTTCATATGGTTGCTATTTTTATAGTATATAATTTTCCATCTTTTTAAGTACTTATGCATTTTAATCTAAAGTACATTTCTTTAAATAACATTTAAACTTTGTATTTTAATCCACTCTGATAATCTTTGCAATTTGATGGGAACGTTCAGTCAATTCACATTAAATGTGATTGATACAATCTCATGTTTTAAAAAAATTAAGAGAAGAAAAATATAGTTGTATAATCTTTTATAAATACCAAATTTTGTGTTTATCATTTATTCCTGTTTTAGAGTTACCATTAAGTGTCATTTCCTTTCAGCTAGAAAGATTTTTACTAGTATTCCATATAATAAGCCTCTAAAAAACAATTCTTCCAGTTTTGTGTTAAATGAAATTATCTTTATTTCACCTTAATTTTAGGATATTTTTGTTATCTTAAACTTTATAGAATTTTGGGTTTTTTGCTTACTTTTTAATTATGTCAATCCACTACTTTCTGACCGCCATTGTTTTTTTTTATTGTAAACCGTTTATTAGTAATATTATTATCTTGCCATGTGAAATGACTCATTTTTCCTGATGCTTTCAAGATTTTTTCTTGCTTGTCCTTATTTTTCTGTTATTTAATTATATGTCTACATGTGGATATCTTAGTGTTTGCCTGTGCTATTTTCATTGAACTTTTTGTTGACTATCAAATTTGAGAGATTTCTGGCCACTATTTGCTCAAATATTTTTATGACCTTTTCTTTCTCTCTTCTGGAACTCCCATTACTCATATATGAATATATTGGATGCTGTCCTACAGGTCTCTGAGGCTCCGTTCATTTGTCTTTGATCTTTACTTCTCTGCCCTTTAGATTGTATTAGTAGAAATTCTTTCTTCTGCCACCTCACATCTGCTGTTGAATGTGTCTATGAAACTTTTATTACTTATTATACTTTTCAACCATAGACTTTCCATTTGTTTTTCAAATAGTTTCTATTTCTCTATTGTGATTACTTATTTGTTGAGTCATTACCATCATATTTTTCTTTCATTCTTTAGATATGGTTTTTCTTTAGTTCTTTCTTTAGAACATATTTCTAATAGCTACTTTGAACTCTTTGTCTATTAAATCCAACATCTGCACTCAATCAGTCAGTTCCTATCGACTGATTTTTTTCCCTCTTTGTTTGGGTCAGAATTTCTTAGTTCTTTACATGTTTCATTCTTTTGTCATTGTTTAAAATTGGACATTTTATAATATGTTCTAGAAACTATGTATTATGGCTTTCTCTTCCTAAGATTTGTTGTTACCATATTTATTTATTTATTTATTTATTTATTTATTTATTTATTTATTTTTTATTGTAGTGGAAATTGAACCCAGGTACATTCTACCTCCAAGGTATGCCCCAGCTTTTTTTTTTTTAAACAGGGTCTTGCTAGGTTGATGGGTCTTGGTGAGGCTGTCCTCAGCAAGTGGTATCTGGTGACTTTCCTGTTTCGGACTCCCAAATACTGGAATTACAGATGTGTGCCACTTGGATGTTACTTTTTTTTTTTTTTTTTTTTTGCGGTACTGGGGATAGAACACAGGGGCATTCTACCTCCAAGCAACACTGGCAGCCCTATTGTTTTTTATTCTTTATTTTGAAACAGGGTCTCACTGAGTTGCAGGGGGTATCAATAAGTAGCTGAGTCTTGCTTAAAATTTGCACGATTCTCTTGTCTCAGCTTCCCAAATGCTGGGATTTCAAGCATGCATAACCACGCCTAGCACGATTTTTAAACTGTATAATTGTAGGACAGATTTCCCTCAGTATATAGCCACAGATATTTTTGTTAAACCTTTAAAAATATTTTTTTTTGGCCTGGATTTCAAGGCATTACCCCTATGTCTGCATAGCTTATTGATTGGTCAATCATTGGGCAGAGCTTGTACGTAAACACCTCAACTCATAAGACTTCTACTCTCTGCCAATTAATTTGCCTTTATGTTGAGGAACACATTGAAAGTCTAAACAATTATTAATACTGCTTCAGATTTTACTTTCTGTGTATTCCTCTTGGGTTTCCCCATGCATTTTTAGTTTCCTTATGAATGAAGGATAAGTATGAACTCATCTAGCCCTTCTACAGCTTTTTCATATCTAGAGTCTCCCATTAAATTTCTGTCTAGGACCACAACTTCAGGATAGTAAGTTTGTTCACAATTCTTACTTTTACTGACAACACTGTTGGTCATTAATTTCTTCCACACACTCCAAAACAGCCTCTGCTGACAAGAAGCTGATGGTTTTCCTAGTCTGTGTTATTATGACTGAGAGTGAGAGTAACCACACTCAAAACATCTACACACCCCCAATGTTCTTGTCCAAATTCTGCCAATACTTGTTATTAATGAAGTCTTCTAAATATTTATTTTTGGTCAATATCCAGAGCCTAAAATGCAAATACATAATTTTGTCTATTTTTTGTAGTACCAGGAATTGAATTTAGGAGCATTCTACCTCTGAGATCTACCCCCAGCCAGATTTTTATCATTTATTTTAAAACAGGGTCTCACTAAGTTGTGAGGGCCTCATAAGTTGCTGAGGCTGATTGTGAACCTGTGGTCTTCCTGTCTCAGTCTCTAAGTATTGGGATTACAAGCATGGGTTAACAAGCCAGGCTTAATTTTGTCTATCCAAACTTGTTTTCTGGGCCAAGGGTTTCCCAATCTCTTCACTTTGCTTAAATTGAGAGTTCCATTCTTAACCACTTTTCTCTTTCTTTTTTTTTTTTTCAGTGGTACTAGGGGTGAAACCCAGAAGCTTTCTACTTCTGGGCTATACTCCCAGGCCTACTTTTTATATTTTTATTTGGAAACAGGGTCTCACTAAGTTGCTGAGACCCTCACTAAGTAGCTGAGGCTGGCTTTGAACCTGTGCGATTCTACTGTCTTAGCCTCCCAAGAGCGAGAATTACAAGCATGTGTTACTATGCCCAGCTCAGTTTTCAATTCATAGTTATTGCTGTTTATGTTTTCTCCGTATGTTATTAACCTCTGTATTTATTCTGCAGTATTTATTAAAAGAATGCTCTGGTATAATCTTGGTATAATCTGTATGATTATAATAGATACCACTGACACTTGCTTTACAGATTTTGATGATAGATATTGTTTGATCTGACCATAGGGTATTAGCAAAAGATGGTCAGGCAGCATCTCATATTCCTTCATCAAATAGTTCTTATATAGTTTCTTAACTAAATGGTTAAGAAGTTATCATTATTTAATTATTATTCTAAGATTAAAACTGATCTTGCTAATCAAGCCTCCAATGATAAGGCATAGCCATCAACTAGACTAACAGTAATTGTGAGTGTCATCCCAAATATGGAGATATTAAGATTTGAAAAATATATTTCTTAGAGCTACTAAACTATGCTAGTTTTTATAGTCCAGTTTACCCTAGAGAGATATTTGAGATTAGATCATTTTTACTATATCAAGGGATCATCCTGAAAAAACAGGAGATAGCTACATATCATGGTATCATAAACCTGAAATCATCCTTCAGAATGTACCCAGGAAATACAGTCAGAGAAAATCTGGTTTATTATTTTCTGTATTAATTTCTATAGAGACTTTGATTTTGTGAAAAGACAAAAGGAATTACACTATGATGTGAGTCAAGAAAAATATCAAAGACAAGATGACCTGAATTGAATAAAAATCCTGCCTATGGTAGAATTCCAGATTGGATGCTGTCTTTAAATTATGGAATTACATTATTTTTATCTTGAGTATTAATACTTTAAATATTACCTGGCATTCAAAGAACTTAAGTAGGGTTTATCTTCATATTTTTCTGTTTTATACTTGGTAAACAAGACCCTTATAGAACTAGATGGTCACAGAGGAAACACACGTGGGAGAAATGAACATTTTTATTCTCATCACTTTCTTTTGCACAGAGAGGAACTGATTTGTGCCTTTTACAAATGGTCTGCCTTATATATCTGCTATAACCTCAGAAGACATGACTTTAGGGAAGGCGGGCTAGTTGCTAAGAGACATGAGGAGGGTGCCATACCCAGGGGTTCTCCCTCTGGCTGTGCTGATGACCATCACCAGCCAATTAATTTATAGAGTTGAAAGAAATTGTAGAGATCATTTAGACTTGATGACACAAATATGAAGAGGCCAGAGAAGTAATGAAAATAAATGAAGTAGGCAATTTTTTATCTTTCTCATTTTTCTTAAAACACATGGTCCTCTGAGTAAAAACATTTTTCCCACTATTGACAGTGATGTGAATAGGGAGAAACATTTCTCTAAGAAAAGCAGTAAATTGAAATCAGAATATTATAGCAGTACATGCATATCCATGTTTATAGCAGAACAATTCACAATAGCTGAATTATGAAACCAACCTAGGGGTCTATCAATAAGTGATTGGATCACAAAATTATGGGTTTTATATACAATGGAATTAGATTAGCCCTAAAGTGAAAGGTCATATGTTTTCTCTTATATTTGGATATGGAGTAATCTCAATACAAAAGGGACTAGATAATGAAGGCGAAATTCCAGTTGAGCAAGAGAGGTGGTCTGGGGGGGGTGGCTTTGGGTGGGAGGGAGAATGAATAAAGTATAAGTTGCCCCTGAAGGTATGTATGTGAAGTAACCAATGCCAATCTAAATATCATGTATGGGGAAGGGGAAGAAGGGAGGGAGCGAGCCAGGGTGAAGGTCACCAAGCACTGTGTATGTATATGTCACTGAACTACATGGTGTGAGACTATAATGCACCAATAAAAGTATTAAGAAAAAGAAAAGTGGTAGTACAATGAAAAGGTATATGACAGAGGTGAATAAAATGGTGCACTGTCAAATTCAGTCACTGCCTTTTTTTTGAAAAAGAATTATTTTATTTTTAAATTAACAAATACATTTCTATTATTTATAGTGTTTTGAAGTTATATACTTTGTGGAATGGTTAAATATAGCTAGTTAACAAATATATTACCTCAAACAGTTATCTTTTTTGTGTTGAGAGCACTTAACATCCATTCTCTTTGCATTTTTCAAGAATACAATATATCATTTAACATAGCTATCATGGTGTACTCTAGATTTCTTAGACATATTTTCCATATCTGATATATCCTTGGACAAACTTCATCTCCACAACCCTCTCCTCACTAAACCACCATTCTTCTCTCCACTGCTGTGATATTAACTTTATTAGATTTTACATGTAAATAAGATTATGCAGTATTTGTCTTTCTGTGCCTGACTTTTATTTAACATAATTCACTTTAGGTTCAACAATATTTTTGAAACTTACAGGATTTCTTTTCTATGGCAGAATGATAGTCTTTTGTGTATATATACATCATTGTATGTACAATAATGTGTATGAATACGTTATTTGTGTCCACCTATCAATGGGCATTTAGGTTTATTGTATATCTTAGCTTTTTGTGAAGAGTGCTATTCACAAAAATATATCTGAAACATATCTGAAACAAAAAATATGTGAACATGGAAGTTCAGATATTTCTTCAATATACTAATTTAATTTCTTTAGGATATATACTGAGTCATGGAATTGCTAGATCATATGCTAATTTCATTTTTAAGTTTTTGAGGAGCCCCCACACTGTTTTATATACCACCACTAGTGTGTAAACATTCTCTTTTATCTACATCTTTGTAAATACTTGCTATATTTTTATCTTTTTTTTCTACTGCCATTCTAATGGAAATTATGTCATACCTCATTGTGATTTTGATCTGCATTTTCTGGACAATTAATAATGTTGAACATTTTTTCTTTATACACATTGACTATTTATATGTCTTCCTTTAAGACATTTCTATTCAGGACTTTTGCCCATTTTTAATTGGGTTGTTTCTTGATGTTGAATTATTTGAGTTCCATACATATTTTGGATATTAATTCCTTATTAGAAGTGTAGTTTAAATATATATTCTCTGATTGCATAAGTTTTCTCTTTATCCTGTTGATTGTTTCCTTTGTGGTACAGAAGCCTTTAAGTTTGATATAATTCTATTCATTTCTTTTTACTTTCATTTCCTGTGCTTTTGAAAACATAAAAAATCAGCTCACTGACATGAAGTTTATTTGGAACACAACAACACAATTTTTGATGTATTGTCTCTGGCTGATTTCATGGTACAATGATGGAGTTGAGTACTTGTGACAGACAAAATATGCTGTGAAAAACCTAAAATATATTTTGGCCTTTTACAGAAAGAGTTTGCCAACCCTCTGATAAATAGGCTTGGTGATGGGGATATAGAAAGTAATACAGACTAAAAGTGTGAGCTGTCTTGCAGGACAGCTACTCCTCAGCACAAGTGGATTGCTGCTGTGTGCGAATTGGCCCAGTAGTGCCCAATCTCAGTTTATAAGAGAAGCTCACATTTGAATTTGTGTGTGTGTGTGTGTGTGTGTGTGTGTGTGTCAGTGTCTGTGTCTGTATGAAATCTTTCTATTCTAAAAGATTGCTCCAATTTTTAAAGAAAATATTGTGGGCCAAACCTTTACAATTCTCATATGTGTTTGGCTAAATTTGGTTCTCAAATTGGTATTGTATTACTTAATATCTTTCTTTTAAAAATACTTTTATTGGTATAATTATACATCATAGTGAGGTCTAGAGTAATACAAACATACATGCACAGAGTGCTTGGAATATATTTTTCTTAATTTTGGTTATTTTTTATTTTTAGGTAGTCTAAGTTTTTTGTTGTTCTTAATTTTTGTTTTCTTTTTACAAATCAACTACATTTATTTTTATACCTTTGTTCTCCCTGTATATATTTTCAACCATATCTCTTAAGTGTGGTTGTTTTATAATGTAATATTTCAATTGATAATTCTATTATTTTAAATTTTTGTGGATCTGATTTCTGTGGCTTATTATTTCTGCTGTTTATCACCCATGACACCTTTTTTTCCCCCCTTAAATGTCTGGTTATCTTTGACTATGATATATTCATCATAGATGAAAATTTTATTTGTAGAAATAATTTGAAGTCAGTGGGTATGGTAATTCATGACAGTAATCCCAGTACTTGGGAGACTGAGACAGGAGGATCACAGGTTCAAGACCAACCTCAGCAAGTTCATGAAACTTTTGGCAACCTAGTGAAACCCTGTTTAAAAAAAAAAATTAAAAGGGCTATGGGTACAGCTAAGAGGTAAAACACTCCTGGGTTTAATCTCCAGTACCATACACACATATACAAAAAAAGAAAGAAAAGAAGGAAGGAAGGGAGGAAGAAAGAGAGAGGGAGGGAGGGAAGGAGGGAGGGAGGGAGGGAGGGAGGAAGGAAGGATGGAAGAAAAGTAACTTGAAGTCTAGGATGAATACTTTATTTTTGTTTCTCCCAGGCAGAGGAAGAAACAAAAGTCCTGGGCCACTTTTATCCAAGGCCAAAGTTTCAATTTTTTTTTTTTTTTTTTTTTGGTGGTACTGGGGTTCCTGGAAGCCCTTCTACCTCCGGGATACACTCCCAGACCTATTTTTACATTTTTATTTGGAAATAGGGTCTCCTAAGCCAGTGCGCGCAGCTGGCTTTGAACCTGCGTGATCCTCCTGTTTCTACCTCCCAAGCGCGGGGATTACAAGCGTGCGCCATCACGCCCGGCTCAAATTTCTTGAACCATAAAATATAAATTATAAAAATAGACAGTGGGTTTATTATTTTATTTTATTTTAGTCCTGGGGATTGAAAGGGCCATTCTACCACTGAGCTACACGCCTAGCCCTTTTAGTTTTTATTCTGAAACTGTTTCTCACTAAGTCACATGCATGCTGGTCTCAAATCTGTGATTCTCCTGTCTCAGCCGCTTAAGGGCTTGGATTACAGAAGTGCGCCACCACACCTGCTACACAAGTAGGTTTATTTTAAAGTTCTAGTTTACTATAAAGAGATACTCCTATTCCATACTTCACATTATATGAACTTAAGATTTAAACTTCTATCCTCATATCAAATGAGGTCAGAAAAAATAAAAATTTTAATATTGGAATTGGCAAATGCCCTCCTGGCCAAAGCAACTTCTTCCCTACTTCCTGCACTCATTTCATGTTTTCCTTTAGTTTTGTCCTAATGATTCCTTTCTTTCCTTTAGGTTTTTAAAGAACGTATTTGTGCATACTTTGTATATACACATATAAATATATTGTACTTATTTTATTTTGTATTTTTAGCTTTAAGTGAAAACATTGCCCAAATAGTAACCCATTATTACCAGAAACTGGAAATTGATATATTTCAACTTATTTTTTAAGTGAGGAAAGTTTAGACCCAGGATATGAAGTGAGTTACTCAAAGCCATACAAGTAGCATGTTGCAAAATTCTGGATTAGCAATTTATATATCTGACTTCTGAACCATTATTCATACTTAATTTTTGAATATTATTCAGTAGTGTTCTGAGAACTTTAACAACTGGATTTCTAGGGGGGGAAAGCTCAACTATTCTGTTTGAAAATTTTTATGGTATAAGTATTCCTATTATGTCCTGTTTCAAATTACCAACTTGATGATACTAAACTCTGAGTTGAGAAGAGATACACCCAGGTAACTCCCATGAGCCGGCACAACCTGGCCCTGCTGCACTACTGTACACAGTTGAGGGGAATTATCAGTCTTTTCTTTTAATACCCCTAAGTGCCAGACAATTTATTTATACCATTTGGTTGAATTTTTAATACAATATTGCAAGGTTGTTATCAGAACTATAGTTTTATAGATAAGAAATTGAGATTCAGAAAGGTAAAGCTACCCACTCAAAAGCACACAGTCAGCAAGTGGCAGACCTCATATTTGAAACTAGCTCAATGAGATTGCCAAAGCTGATGCTTTTCATGACAGGTGAACATTTTTTTATGAGTGGTTGGATAAAACCAAGCTTTCTAAAGTAGATGGAATAACTGGAGACATAGTGAATATTTTATTTTCAAGTGATTCCTAAGTTTCTTTATTACCTTCTTCTGACTAGTTTTCCTTAGGCTCTATTTTGTTTGTTACAAGATGGGGTACTCAAGTTAATGTGAATGTTTTCTTATCCTTAGTGTGTCTATAAAGCACCCTAAGCTTACTCTAGAGTTTACATGTTGCCCATATACCTTTTTTTTTTTTTTCTTTTCAGAACTGTGGATGGAACCCAGGGGCATTCTACCTCTGAGCTATATCCCTGCCCTATTTTAAAATTTGTTTTTATTTTGAAACAGGGTCTCACTGAGTTACAGAGAGCCTTACTAAGTAGCTGAGGCTGGTCTATAACCTGTGATCCTCCTGTCTCAGCCTCCCAAGTACTGAGATTACAAGCATGCACCACCGCGCCTGGCTCCCATGTACCTTTTTTGACACATATTTGGCTCTTATTTCTTGAGAGTACCTGTCTGCTCATTTCCCCATCCTTTCATCTATCCATTCACCCACCCATCAATCTACATAGATCCATCCATCTATCATCCATCCATCCATCATCCATCCATCCATAATTATGCCAGACATTGTTCAAGGTTCTGTGATACACAAATTAATATAGGAAGTTAGCCTCTGCCCGAAATAAATTCCCTAACATCCAAAGAATGTCAAGAATGTTGGTCCTTATTCCCCCCCAAAAACATAGTAATAATATTGTGGTAAAAAATGCATGAAGTTTCTTACAGCAGAGAAATCAAAGTAGCTTAGCTAGGAAGTTGATTGTCTCTTTCTCTCATTTTCCTAAATTTTCTCTTTTACAAGAGGCTCCCACACTGAGAGAGAAGGGGCATATTTTAAAGTGACAGATAGACAAACTAGCATTCTCCAGTGGTCCTCCCACTTCCAGCTGTCCAGAGTGCCCCCTTGACCTAGTTGAAGACCCATTTAACACATACATTTCAAAGGAGAGAGAAAGTTCCCTTTGCCCTCCATCCAGCTGCAAATTCCTAGTCTTGTACCCCATTCTCAGTAATGATTTAATACAAATACGTTTAAAACAACAATCAAGTCCTTCCTCTCCCCTTCACAGCTGCAGCTTTCTACCTTGAATTGGATCTGAACTGTGATTAATACATGTGTTTAAAGAAATAGTCATCCCCCCTCTTTTTTCTTTTTAACAGCTGAATTTTTCCCATCCTAGAAAGTCCTCTCCTGTCCTTATTACCCATACATGTTTTAGTCCCAGATTCACAGAAACTTGTTTTTGTATTAATTAATTTATTTATTTGGTGGTACTGGGGTTCCTGGAAGCCCTTCTACCTCCAGGCTACACTCCCAGACCTATTTATACTTTTTAAAATTTGGAAACAGGGTCTCTTAAGCCAGCGCAGTTGGCTTCGAACCTGCGTGATCCTCCTGTCTCTGCCTCCCAAGCATGGGGATTACAAGTGTGCGCCGCCACCCACAGCTAGAAACTTGATTTTGAAAAGCACTGGATCTTGGAACTATGTTGCTTTTGTGTTATACCAGTGGCTTCACATTGGTTGCATCCTGAAATCAGATGCTGCTTTGAAAAGACACATCCAAACCTCTCAAGTGCTCTGATGACAAGTGCCCGTGGGCCATGGCCCTCCTTCTTAACAATGACACTGAATCAGAGCAGAGTGAGCATCACAGATTCTTAGGTGCATAATATCATATCCTCTGTTTTGATTTTTTTTTTTTTTTGGTGGTACTGGGGGTGGAACCCAGAGGCTTTCTACCTCTGGGCTATACTCCCAGACCTATTTTCTATTTTATTTGGAAACAGGGTCTCACTAAGTTGCTGAGAGCCTCACTAAGTAGCTGAGGCTGGCTTAGAACCTGTGCGATCCTCCTGTCTCAGCCTCCCAAGTGTGGGGATTACAAGCGTGCACCACCACGCCCAGCTTATATCCTCTGTTTTGGAGCATTCTCTTTATGACATACTAGGGGATACAATTTCAGAAGATATTCTGGACTTTTTTTTGTTGCTTTTTGTTTCTTTAATGGAAGTGAAATCATATAAACATAAAAATAACCATTTTAAAGTATACAATGCAGTAGTCTTTTGTACATTCATAATGTTGTGCAACCATCACCTTTGCCCAGTTCCAAAATGTTTTCATCACTTCCAAAGGAAGCTGCATGCCCATTTACTCCTCCCTCTAGCCCTAGAAACCACTAATCTGCTTTCCATCTCCATGAGAGCGCCATGAGTTTTTGATAGAAGTGTCAATCATACTACTTATTTGAATAAACTTCTGCATGTGGTTTGTTCCACAGCAGAGTGATGAAGGTCTGAAGCCACAAATATCTGGAAATCAGATGGAACTAACACATTGTGCTCTCATTAAGAATATTGAGGCTACTAATTAAATGCATGATGGGTTGGACTTAGATCTGATATGGTCCAGACTTCTTGAAACCCAAATTGAACATGTGACGGTTTAAGCAATGTAAAAGAAGAGAATTTTTCAACCCCACCCATCTATGACTGAAGACCTAACAATGGCCATCAAGGATGTTTCAGATGAAGTCAGTCGCCAACATAGAAGAAGATGCCAGAACAGGCATAAAAACTGGGTGGAGACAGGGAAGGGGGTGCATACAGAAAACTTTAAACACCAAGCCCAGAGATTCTGTAATATCTCTGTACAAAATCAAAACAAAAGAAGGAAATAGTATTTAATGTCCTTAGATGTAGTCATGGCCCTATTGTCCTTTCTCCTCTTGGACTCATTCTGGAAATGCATATATTGTGGGAAGGGTCAAACTTTTTTGTTTTTCCTTGATTACAGTGTTTCCTTGGGGACCTACTTTGCAATCCTTCTCTAGGGAGTTACCTAGGACATTAATCCTAGAAGTTGTTTTTTCTTTTTTAGTGTAGCATGTGTATGAAGAACAGGGATGGAACATAGGCATTCTATCTCTAGGATACTCACCTCGCCAGCCACCCCCTTTTTTTCTTTTGCGGGTTTGGGAATGGAACTCAGGGGCATTCGACCTCCGAGCTACACCCCCTGCCCTATTTTTTATTCTTTATTTTGAAACCGGGTCTCACTGAGTTGTGGAGGGCCTCACTAAGTAGCTGAGGCTGTCCACGAACCGCAATCCTCCGGTCTCGGCCTCCCGAATGCTGAGATTACAAGCGTGCGCCACCATGCCCGGCAAGCCACCCCCTTTTTAAATTTGTTTTTAAACAGGGTCTCACTAGGTTTCTGAGAGTCTTGCTGTGTTGCTGAGGCTGTCTTCAAACCTGCGATCCTCCTGTCTCAGCCTCCCAAGTACTAGGATTACAATCATGTACCAGCACACCCAGATTTTAGAAAGCTTTATTATGTGTTATGTAAACATGGTCTCATGATTTATGTACTCATCATTTCATCCATTTATTCAACCAGTGATTACTGAATTCTTCTAATACACTTAGCATTATTATAGGTAGTAAGGATAAGGAAGTAAATGGAGTGATAAAAACAAGTTTATAAATTAAAACAGTTTCTTTAATACAAGTTCCCCCAGGAAATAAACTTAATAAAACAATGTGAATTGTGAAGCTTTAAGAGGAATTTTAAAGAATTTATCCAAAAGGGGTTAGACTATATGAACCTTGAATTCCTTTTAAATAAACTGGGAAATATATATTACTATGAAAACGAGTTTCTTTTTCTAGATCCTCCTACTTCCACTATTACCTAATATTTCCCTCATTATTCTCTGTAATAGACTTCATTTCTCTTCAGAACATTTGCAAAAGTGTGAAATTGTGTTTGTTTTGGGTTCACTGGCTTATATTCCTCTCTGGTGCTATGCTGCTAGCTCCATAAAGACATAGCACAGGACACCCAGTGAGCACCTAGCAAATAAGTTAAATTCACTGAGGATACCTGAAAAAAAAATTACTTATCAATAGTTTATTACCTTCAATAGTTTTTTCTAGTGTTTTACATTTCTCTATGATACAGGCACTTCAAACTAACATTTTTAGCATTATCATATATACCAATATTTTACATTGTTATCCACAGAAGATTGTCATTTAATCTTGGTAACAACCCTATAATGTAGATATTAGTAAGATCTCTTTTTTTTGCCAGTCAGAAAATGTAATAATGAGATTAAGTAACTTGTTCAAAGCTACACAATAGGTAAGTAGTGGAACTGAGATTCAAACCCTGGTAGTCAGGATCCAGAGCAGGCAATACGCACATATTTTTGGATAATTAACTTTCACAGTACTTCAGTATTAGTTAGGAAAAACAACACATCTCTGGGGTGTTCCAATAACCAAATATTGCACAAGACATTTTTACTTTTAAAGAGTAAATCATTTTTAGGAGTTACTGTTTTCTGAATGAGTATTCTGAAGTGAACTCAGACAATCTTATTTTGAAACAGGATCTCTCTAAATTGCTGAGGCTGGTATCGAATCTGAGATCCAGATTCCCAAGTACTGGGATTACAGATATGTGCCACTATACTCGCCTAAAACTAATCTCTTGGTGAAGCTTTTTTTTTTTTTTTTTGGTGGCACTGGGGTTCCTGGAAACCCTTCTACCTCTGGACTACACTCCCAGACCTATTTTTATATTTTTATTTAGAAACAGGGTCTCTTAAGCCAGCACGGCTGGCTTTGAACCAGCGTGATCCTCCTGTCTCCACCTCCGAAGGATGGGGATTACAAGTGTGCGCCACCACGCCTGGCTTGGTAAAGCATTTTTATAATTTTTTATTTGCCTGGTTGAAGCTAATCTGTTGATAAAGTTGTTTTTATTTTTTATTTTCCTGTGTTTTTATTGTCTGTTCTTTCTTTGCTTGTATGTGTTTAATTGAGAAAAAGTTCAAAGGAATGAATGCCTTAGCTCGTTTCTTTTTGTGAAGAGTTTCCTCAGGAGTGGATTTGAGGCAAGTCTTGAGTAAATGGAAAGGCACGGGGGACCTTGGTGACCAGAGGATTTGGGATCTAAAGGTACACTAGTTAGTTATCTTGTGACAAAATACCTGAGACAATCAACTTAGTGAAGGAAAGATTTATTTTGGCTCAGGGTTTTCAGAGGTTTCGGTGTGTGGTCACTTGGCTCCTTGATTCTGGCTTGTGGTAAACATCATGGTGGGGAGCGCATGGCGGGGAGTGCATGGCAGAGCAAATTTGCCCAGCTCATGGTGGCCAGGAAGCAGACATACTCACAGAGAGAGAGAGAGAGAGAGAGAGAGAGAGAGAGAGAGAGAGAGAGAGAGAGAGAGAGAGAGAGAGAGAGAGAATGAGAATGAATGAGAATGAGAGGAAGGGGCCTTCAAGGGTCTTGCCCCACTGACCTACTTCCTCCATGTAGGCCCTACCTCCTAGAGGTTGTACCACCTCCTAAGCATGTCAGAAGCTGGCAACCAAGCCTGCAGCAGATGGCTTTGGGGACAGTTCATATCCAAACTATAACAAAGAGACAGTATAAGAGCAGGCCTAGCTCTCCTGTGAGGAAGGAATGGAGAGCTTATTTAGAGGGAAGTGGTAATGTTGCAGAAGAGATGCAGAGGGCCCCAGGCTGATGGCACCAAAGATTGTGTTCTTGAAAGGGAGCAGAAGATACCATATGAGAGCAGGACCTGTGTGGCAAGAGAGAGCTTCGAGGGAGCATTTCAGGATGACTGGAAAGGCTGGGGTAGACTGGAAGACTACTTGAATGGTTCTTTCCATCTTACAGGTGACAGGAGTAAGTCTCAGTGAGGTGCTCTTGGTCTACAGAAGTGTTCAGGACTGAGTTTTTGACATTGTTACTCAGCTTTCTCTATACTATAACAAATACCCCAAATTATCAGTTTCTAAATAGAAAAGGCTGATTTTGGCTTATAGCTCTGGAGGTTTTATTCTGTGATTGGTTGGCCCTGTTGATTTTGGGCAGTACATCGTGACAAGGAGTGTGCGGTGAAGATAAACCCTTCACCTCATGATGGAGGAGCAAAAAAGAGAAAGAAGAAGAGGCCAGAGCCCCACAGTCCCCTCCGAGGGCCTCCAGCTACCCAAGAAGCTCACGAGGCCCCATCTCTTAATGGTCCCACAGCCTCCCAGAGGCACTTTTTGGAGGGCAAGCTTTTAACACATGGGCCTCTGAGGGACATTCCAGAAGCAAGCGATAGCATGGGCTGAACCTGACTCTTGGAATGGCTCTGGATGTGCCTTTTTTTTTTTTTTCTTCCTCCTAGGAGCCTTGGTGCCATTTAACAAACACCCCTTTGCTGATTCAACAGGAAAGGCCATAGACTCCTTCACACCCACAAAAACTGCAGCTGATGCTAGGAATGTGAAGGAGGGGCTGTCATGCCCAGACAGTCTTCATAAGAGAGACTTAGGAAAGGAGGCAGAGTCTTTGTAGAATAGGGGAACAGGAATGGGGAGAATTTCACATATCATTTCCTGATAACTTTTATAGGAGGCTCTTTCCCAAATTTTCTTTTTGTATATCCTTATTAGCACAACAGGTTTTTAGTTAGAAGGGATAATTTTGGAGGCAAAAGAAGCAGAATTTTCAGGTTACATGTATTGTACCAGTAAAATTTCAAAACCTCAGTGGGGGAGGTTAGGGCAGTCAGTGTTGCCATAGTTTTGGTTTGCCAAAACACACAAATAAACTGAGTGCGGTGGCTCATGCTTGTAATACCAGTACTTGGGAGGCTGAGACAGGAGGATAATACGTTTAAGGCCAGCCTCAGCTACTTAGTGAGGCCCTCTGCAACTTAGTGAGACCCTGTTTCAAAATAAAGAATAAAAATAGGGTTGAGGGTATATCTTGGAGTAGAATACCTCTGGATTTAATCTCTAGTACCACACACACACACACACACACACACACACACACACACACACTCCACTCACATAGCTGAGCATGGTGGTGCATGATTATAATACAAATATTTGGGAGGCTGAGATAGCAAGATTACAGGTTCACAGCCAGCCTCAGAAACGGGAGAATCTCCACAACTTAGAGAGATCCTGTTTCAAAATAAAGACTAAAATAGGACTGAGGGTATAATTTGGAGGAAGAATGCCTCTGGGTTCGATCTCTAGTACTACACACACAAATAATAATAAAACACACACACACACACACTGCTATCATCTGCTACAATTAGCACTTTGTGTTTTAATATAATAAATGGTTGTTCCCTATGAGAAGGAAGAGTTGACAAACATACGAGACAGGTGCTCACACACATGGATGTTAACACTCAAACATTGCCTTTATTTTTCTCTTTTTGTCGTGGTTTTATTAGGATTTAATCTTGGACAGTACTGATCAGTACATGGCTCATCTGAGGCAAGAAGGATAGATAATTCTCAAGACTGCTTATAATCCAAGATTTTTTACTTTCATAAATGATCCTGATGTCATATAATCCTTCTTCTTATACCTGCAATGAATATCCTAAATAAGAAAGTCATGACACACATAACTAAAACAGACATGACTAAGCATGACACGCAGAGGTAAAAACATGGAAAGCATTTAAAGAAATCACGTTGTTCCACTAGTGTATCTCCTTCTTGGCCTATGTTCTTATTTTTGCCAGGACACAAATTCATTCATTCAACAAAGCATATAATTGACCATTTTCAAGGTCCAGTGAATGTCCAATTTCATACAAGTTGCTTCAAGTTAAAAGCTCTGCTTAAGGTCATAACGTAGCCAGAGCCAGAAGGAGAAACTCTAGAGAAATTTCATGACAATTTTATAACACTGTGTTTACTACATAGGTAGAACTCCCCCTCCCATTTAAAATACTTAAAAACATATGTTATCTGATCTAGCTCCCCTTCAAGTTTTCTAGGTAGTTTTTCTCTACACTGTTTAAATAAATGTGTTACCGCCTGTTTCTCAATGACCCTAATCTGATATTTGCATGCTGTCTGTGAGAGTCTCATTTTCATCATTCACTTCCGCAACTAGTTAGTAATGCTTTCAAAATTTTGGTCAGGCATTCTTCTGTTGTATTATCATTCACAGTTACTTTCCCAGTTATTCTGCTCCATGAAATACCAAGAATCATATTGTGGTCCCCCTTGGAAGAACTCCTGAAATCCTTTTGCTCTGTTTGTGTCCTTGGCCATAACATTCTTGAGCTTATTGTCATAGTTGTTCAGTGAGGTTTCTGGTACATGGACATTTCCTGTGCATGGAATGTGTGTGAAATGACCAGCTGGCCTGAAAGTGCAAAAGCTGAATGTCTCAGGGGAACCAAGTAATGAAAGTATTTTCCCTTTGAATGGGAGATTCCAGTATGGAAGTTTTGTAACTACTCACCTTCCCTGTGGCCAGATCTTCCTGACTACTCCAATCTTCTGACCTGTCCAGTCTTCTAGAGATTGTAAACTGTATGAATGATACTGGCTGTGGTACTCACAAGAAGGTGAAAGGAAATTACTGGTGCTGATTTGGGACTGGTAGCTAATACAATGACATAAAAGGATGCAGAGAATGAAGGCTCAATAATAGTGTGGCTTAGATGCATAGGAATGTGATGAATTGAGATGAATCATCTTGGGTCAATACAGTCATGGGATCATGATTTGAAAGAGATTCCAAAAGATATCAACAGAAGGATCTTCTAAGGATTCTTATTTTATTTATTTATTTATTTTTGTGGTACTGGAGTTCCTGGAAACCTTCTACCTCCGGGCTGCACTCCCAGACCTATCTTATACTTTTTATTTGGAAACAGGGTCTCTTAAGCCAGTGAGGCTGGCTTCAAACCTGCACTATCCTCCTGTCTCCACCTCCCAAGCGCGAGGATTACAAGCGTGCGCCACCACGCCCGGCTGTAAGGATTCTTGAAATGCACCAATACTTTTAGGACTTTAGTAACTGTGAGACAGTCGAGGAACTGTGTCAAAAAGAAGCAGAGCATTTACATGCCTTCTTCCACACATCCCCCTGGTGGATGGTTGGCCAATAATATTCTCCTGAATCAGTGACCCTCGTACCTTCCTCTATGCCAAGCTGCAAATCTAGGGTTTTAGTTCCCTTCTCTCTCTTCTAAGAGGATGCACAATGTTCTACTCAGAAGTGGACAAATGTTTTTTGTAAAAATCTAGATTGTAAATATTTTAGACTTTGAGGACTGTACAACCATTCATCATTGCCATTGTAGCATAAAGTGGGCCATAGACAAGATGTTAAAGAGTAGGTGTGACCATGCTCCGATAAAGCTTCGCTTGCAAAAACAGGTGATAAATTAGATCTGACTTGCAGGCTGTTTGACAGCCTCTGTTCTACATCAAAAACAAAACAAAACAAAACAAAACATTTTGTTGTCCATGTGTAAAACTCCTAAATCCTCCCCTTCTATGTATTTTGTAAAATTTTTCTATTTAGACAGTTTTGGCTTTTTTGGGGTAAGGAGCATTTGGACTTGCCATTGTACTTATAATTGTTGGTTGTGTGCAGCACAGAAAAGATGTGTGACAATTATTTTTCAAATGCAAGGGTTTTTTATAATATTGTACCAATTTTGTCCTCTCTTTCTGCATCTGTTCTTCTTTCCTCCCTAATTTCTTCTGCTTGTTTGGACTATTTTATTTTGCTACAATGGCTGCAAAATGATCTCCTGTCCTGTATTCTTACAATGTGGTGTTCACACTCTTCCCATTGAGTTGGGAGCCTCTGCTTTCTCCCTTCAAACATGATAGCGTTCCTGGTGAAGGGAGAAGAGATGTTATGTAACTTATGAGGCTAGCCTTAGATGGCAATAGCACCTTCACCTGGTTCTCTTGGAACCATCATTTACAATGTAAATGACCTGATTATCCCAAAGCTTCCATGCTGTGAGGAAGAAGAGGCTAGTTTACCTAGAGTGATCTTGTGGAGCCCCTGAGAATACCTGGAGAATTAAAGATTCTTTCTTTTTTCTTCCTTTCTTTTCTTTTTTCTTTTCTTTCCTTTTCTTCTTCTTCTTTTTTTTTTTTTTGCTACACCCCCAGCCCTATTTTTATTCTTTATTTTGAAACAGAGTCTCACTGAGTTGCAAAGAGCCTCACTAAGTAGTTAAGGCTGTATGGGAACAATGATCCTCCTGTCTTAGCCTCCCAAATGCTGGAATTGCAAGTGTGCACCACCATGCCAGCTGAGATAGAGATTCTTGACCAGCCTCAAGGCACTGAAGTGCCACTACCTGCCAGCTGTTCCAGCTATGGGAACTTGTGTGTGTGTGTGTGTGTGTGTGTGTGTGTGTGTGTGTGTGTTACTAGTGATTGAACCTAAGAGCAGTACCCTTCATCTCTGAGCTATACCCTTAGTCCTTTTTTAAATTTTTGTTTTGAAATAGGGTCTCACTAGGTTGCTGACAGTCTCACTAAGTTGTGAGGCTAGTCTTGAATATGTGATCCTCTTGCTTCAGCCTCCCAAGTATTGGGTTATAGCGTACACCACCATAATCCAGAAAGTTAATAAGTCATAAGTGTAGAGTTTATTAATGATAGAAAAGTGAAAAAAATATCTATAACAACAATAAGTCAATAAATATTACTAGAACGACAGAAATCCTTCAGCCTTAATATCTGCCAATCATCATCTTTTTCTTCCTCTCAATATAAAAACATTGTCCTGACTTTTAATGTCATGGATTAGTTTTTCCTCTCTTTGATCTTTACATAAGTAGATAAATAAATAAATACATGAGTATGTACAGTTATATCGGCTTCGTTTGTTCAGCATTATTTGTGAAATCACACTGTGTCGTTGTGTAGAGCAAAAGCTTTAGTTCTATTGGTTTAGAGTGTTCTAGTGTGTGAATATATCTCCATGTGTTTATAGACACATGAAATCTTTTGATTTCTTTCAAAGTTGGACTGTTATGAAGTATGCTATTATAAGTGTGTGTGTGTGTGTGTGTGTGTGTGTGTGTGTGTGTGTGTGTGAATTTTGGTTGAGCACATACATAGCAGTGGAATTTTTGGAGCACGCATTGTTCATATATGCCTTTATATTCCACTAGTAGGATGCAGGAGTTCCATTTGCTCCATATACTTATCAGTACTTTGTATTGTATGTCATTTTTATTTCATTCCTGCTGATGGGTCTGTATTGGTGTATCATTTTTATATACTTTACCCTAATAGCTAATGAGGTTGAGCATTTCTTCATGTGCCTTTTCACTGTGTGGATATCCTCTTTTGTTAAGTACTTATTTGCATCTCTGTACTGTTTTATGTTGGGTTGACTGTCTTCTGGCCAATTAGTAGGCATTCTTTTATATTCTAGATTCATTTGCTTTGTCAATTATATGCTTCACATATGTCCTCCCCTACTTGCTCTTGCCTTTTCATCTCTTTAAGGATGCACTAAAATTTCCATATGCTTTAATGAGGTTCAGTTTGGCAGTAATTGCCTTTTTGGTTAGAGATTTTTGTATTCTATTTATGAAATTTTGTCTTCTTTCAACTTTATGAAGATACTTTTTATCTCCTAGATTATTTGTTTTATCTTTCAATATGAGCTCTATATTCCATCTGGAAATTCACTTTTATATATGATATGAGGTAGAGGTTAAATTTTATTTATTTCCTTGTAGATACTCGAACCAGAATTTTGTTAGAAAATCATCCTTTCTCACTACTTTAATAGTGCCACTTTGCTCATAAATGGTCTTTCTACCCATCAGTCCGTTTCTAGACATTTTATTCCATTCTGTTTGTCTATGTTTGAACCCATAATGCATATTTTAATTACTATGTATAAACAGTAAGGCCCCATTCAGTAAATTCAGTAAAGTTCTACATTTTTTCTTTTCTTACCCTCCTTTTTTCTTTTCCTCCTCATTTCCTCCCTCATCCTCCTTCTTCAAGAATATCTCATATATTTTTGACCACAAGCAATGCAATATCCTTAGACTAGTTTAACTCTGTTCCTTCCAGATTTTGTACTATAGATTTTGTGTATTTTAATTCTATATGTATGTAAGCATAGTAAGTCATCGCTACTATTTTTATACTATATTCATTTGAACTTATTAGAATATTAACTATTTCCATCACTTTGTGTAAGATAATAAAATATTTAATCTTATTAAAATATTTACTCTTTCTATCACTCCTTGTGTCTTTGAACTTTCTTCTGTAGTTGTTTTCTTTTTCCCTAAGTAATATCTTTAAAATTTTCTTCTAATGTTGTATAGTTAGTGACAAATTATCTCTGTTTGCTTGAAAATGTCTTTATTTTGTCTTAATTTTTGATGAATAATATATATGTGAAATTCAATCATGTCATTGTAGGTAGCTGGTTATTCAGTTCCATTATATAATGTTTCAATGTTTGGGTATGCCTTAGTTATCTAATTCACTAATAATGAACATTTGTATTATTTCCAGTTTTGTGCTATTATGAAGAATACTGCTATGAACTTGTGCATGTGTGCATGTGTGTGTCTGTTTAAGTGCACACGAGTACCCACACACACCAATACATTTTGTGGTATCTACCTATAAATGGAATAAAAGTCAGCATAAAATTCTAAGAAGTCAGTTATTGCTTTATTAGTGTTTTAAGATTGTCATTTCCTTTGTTTCTGCTTTCATGTGTCTGTTTTGAAGTCAGATGCTAATCTTATTGGTCTTTATCTAGTCCATTTCAGTGGGAAGATGAGTCCTAAACAATCTAATCAGTCATGACTTTGGGAGGCTGAGACAGGAGGATCGTGGTTTGTGGACAGCCTCAGCTATTAGTGAGACCCTTTGCAACTTAGTGAGACCCTGTTTCAAAATAAAGACTACAAAGTAGGGCTAGGGGCATAGCTCAAAGATAGAATGCCCCTGGGTACCCAGTACCACACACACACACATACACACACAAATCACAATTCATATTGCTCTGAACTACATAATGATGTGAGATTACCATGCATCACTAAAAATATTAAGGGAAAGCATAAATCACATCCTATGTTTAAAATGCTTAATGGCTTTTCCATTGCTCTCAATAACCGAAACCCCTTATTCTGATATAGCAGAGACTATCCCATCTAGTGAGAGCAAAACTGTCTGAATCATTCTCATACCACTTTCCTTCCCATTAATTAGATTCTAGCCACATTCATATTTCTGTCTTTCAAAACAGTAAGCTCATTCCCACCATTGATGTCATTTTTTTCGGTACTGAGGATGAAACCCGGGGAATTCTACCTCTGAGCTACACCCCAGCCCTATTTTTTATTTTTTATTTTTTATTTTGAAACAGGGTCTTACAGAGTTGCAAAGGACCTCATTTAGAATGGAGGCTAGCTGCAAACCATGATCCTCCTGTCTCAGCCTCCCAAATGCTGGGATTGCAATCATGTGCTGCCATGTCTGGCCTATGAGTCATTTTTAAAAAAATACTTTTATTGGTGTGTTGTAATCACACATCACAATGAGGTTCAGTGTGATAGGAACGTAATGCACACAGCACTTAGTGAGTTTCCCTTCCCTTTCCACTTCTTCCCCTTCCCCATACATGTGATTGAGATTGACACTGATAATTTCATTTATGTATATAGCATAATTTAAAATGTTTCCTTCATCAAGTCTCCACCCCCACCCACACATCTTCATCCTCTAAACCCCCTCCATTGCTCCACTGGGGTTTCTTCTCCTTTATTTATTTATTTTTGTGGTACTAGGAATGGAACCCAGGGGCTTTCTACCTCTGGGATACACTCCCAGACCTATTTTATATTTATTTGGAAACAGGGTCTTACTAAGCTGCTGCAAGCCTCACTAAGTAGCTGGCACTGGCTTCGAACCTGTGCAATCCTTCTGTCTCAGCCTCCCAAGTACTGGGATTACAAGCGTGTGCCACCATGCCAGCTCTTTCTTCTCCTTTATCTGGAGTCTCTTTTGTATCTCACTTTGTCTATAGTTTCCACATATGAGAGAAAAGATATGAATTTTATTTCTGAGATGGTATAATCTTACTTAGCATATTCTCTAATTCCATCTCTTTTCCTACAAATGACTAATCCATTTATCAGCTGATAGAAATCTAGCCTGGTTTCACAATTTGGCTATTGTGAATTATACTGCTATAAGCATGGGTATACATGTATTGCTCTAATATTCTTACTTCATTTTATTTTGAAAGATACCCCAGGAGTGCTATATCTGGATTGTATGCTGGTTACATTCCCAGTCTTTAGAATAACCTCCATACTGATCTCTCTAGTGGCTGTACTAGTTTGCAATCCCACCAACAACATACAAAGGTCCCTGTTTGCCCACCTCCTCACCAGCACTCATTATTGTTTGTTTTCTTGATGATTGCCATTCTGACTGATGTTAGATGGAATCCCAGTGTAGTTTTCAGATGCATCTCCTTGATAAGGATGCTGAACTTTTTTTTTCATATATTTATTGACCATTTGTATTTCTTCTTTTGTGAAGTATCAGTTCAGTTAAATTGCCCATATTTTGACTGGCTATTTCTTTTTTTAAATGTTAAGTTTTTAAAATTCTTTGTATATTCTAGATATTAGTCCTCTACATTTGCATCTCAGTTCACATGATCTCTTTGTCAGGGTGGCCTTCCCTGGCCACCAAACGTAGTCTCCCAGCCTATTCATTCTTTCTGAAATCACCCTGTTTGATACTTATATAGCACGTAAGGATAGCTTAATCCAATTTATTTATGCAGATTTTTTTGTTTATTTCTCTTTCCTTTTCCACAAATTAGATGAAAGCTTCACAAGAGATGAAGCCTTGCCTTTTATTTATGGCTGTTTCCCCAAGACTCAGAACAATAGTTGGCATATAGTCATTGCTCAATAAATATCATAGGATCATAGGAAGCTGGAACAACAACTTCAAAACATGTTTTATGAGGCTGATAACAAGAAACTAAACTTAGAGCGGTCAACCTGACCAAAAGTAATTTTTAAAAAACTATTTTATATGAATAGTTTCTCAGAAAGAATTTTCAATATATCATTTCTCTCATTCTTTTCCCGCCCTGATAAACTGGGGTGGGGGGTAGGAGCTAGAATTCAGCAATATAATTGATGAAAAGGCTAAAAACATTATTTTCCTAAAATTTGAATACACTTTTAACTGTAGATTTTGTGTCTAGTGAATTATTCTTCGATTTGGTTGGGCAAAGGCTTCTGTAATTATACTCTGTTGTATAATTTTTCAAATCCTAATATTGCTTGTGACCAATCTGATCTGATCAATCTGATCAATCTGATCTGTCACAGAACCATTTTCTCTTTCTGTTTTATCAGAAAAGTTCTCACAAAACACTAAAAAGCCATACAAGGACCTAGATTTCAGGTCTGCTCCGTGAAACACAACTTTCAGCTTTGGTTTCTTCTTGCCCTTTTCTGCTTGTTTTCTGGTGGTGGAAAAGAAGCAATGACCTGATTCAAGGGCAGGCAGGAGAGAAAAAGCCAAGTCAAAGGCTTGCAAAGCCAACACCCAGCGTAATTTCATTGACCACATCTACTTTGTCAGTCCTTGGGGAAATATTTGTATTTCTCCTCCTTCCCCTTTGTCACCAAGGAATTTCATTTCCCTCTTAAGTGGCTTAGCTCAGAAAGGAAGCAGGGAAGTAGGAATAACCATTTAAGAAAGGCAGCCAAACCACAACTACACCTTGTTCTTTTGGAGTCTGTCCTGTCCTGTTTGAAGTTATGTAGATTGTTCTATTTGTGTCTGTTCTACTTGTACCTGTTCCTTTTGGAGCTATGCCTTATAAAGTGGCAGGAATCTGAAACTGTAGTCTTCTCGTCCTCCTCTTCCTTTTCCTATTTCGCCTTCTTCTTTGTGCTGGGGATTAAACCCAGAACATTCTAACTCTGAGTCATATCCTCAACCCTTTTTTATTTAGTATTTTCTTCTTAAAAGGAATATATTGCTCTTGAGATCAATCTGTTCTAAAGGGACCCCACTACCAGTCACTCTTCTGAACCATTCCTATAAGCCACAGATGTTTCCTCAGTAGTATAATGGAGCACCTCCCCCTCCTCTGTCAGCACCACAAAGTAATTTCCCTGGATTTGGGACAGTGTGCTTTATAGTCCAGTGCATTCTTTACCCACAGACAACTTGATCATAATACATATATGACATCAAGTTGCTGTCCTTTGTTCCACAGAAATCTGACTCCAGCTCTCAGACAACTAGAGCCCTAACTGTAGGGAACCTTTTTGGCTTCTCCACTTTCTAAAAACAGACCACACAATTGTAGCTGGGGGAGAGAAGCCAAATAATTAAATGACCAGATCCAGGCAAATTTCTCTTCCCATGGAGTGTCTTTTCACATCCTTTCTACTTTCCCTTCCCCTGCACAGAACTCTTCATGGAAACAGTGAGGGGAGGGGGCTTGAGAGTTGGGGGTAAGTCAGGGAAGAAAACACAGTCATTTCTTATTATGCCATCTGCGACCCAAAACTTTCTTTAAAAGTCAGAAAATGTTGATTTTTACAGGAGGTAACTGTAGATTTGAGCCCTTTAACATGCAAATGTTTGTCCTGATTAGATTCTAGCAGTATCACTGGATCATTCTTTCTGGCACAAAATGATACCAGTTATCACTAGAGCCTTCTGATTCCTCTGTTGCTTTTCTTTCTCCAGATGGTTCTATCAGATTATTTCATTACAGAGTTCATTTAAACCCTTGAAATCCAATCACAGTTTATTTTAGATTGTTTTTAAAAATCTATAAACTTGAACTCTTTCAGTAGCCTCATTAACTGAGCTAGGTTTGCCAGTTTTTTTTTTTTTTAACAATTGACTGAATTGTACAATGAACATTTGAGTAAAATGTTAGATTTGAAATGCCATAAAGAAGATTCTGTTTCCCAAATGCCTTGGTGGAACCAAACAGTCAAATCTGAAACTTTGGAGAGTGAGATTCAGAAGAAACTGGAGATCAACGTTTGCTGCTAATTTGATATTTAGAAGCAACATTTCAGTCCTTGACCAAGCTGCCAAAGTGGGATTTTTTTTTTCCCTTCCTTCTCGATTGTTGGTGCAGTTCATCTCAGGAATATAGTGGCAAGTCAACAATATCTTTTGGGGTCTCCCTTTTCTTTTCTTTTTTTTTGTTGCCCCTATTTTTGCACAGTTTTAAGTCAAAATTACATAATGATGGCTTGGTACATTTCTGGCTCACTTGCACATCAGTCTTACACTGAACTCCTCCTAACTGACAGCAAATGGCAGGTGCCATCCACTGATTTAAGGTGACCTTTGTGGTTTTCTTTATGAGATGTCCCACCTTAGCTATACATTGGTGATGACATGCACAAGAGAATAGCATAAAATTCACTTTACTTTCAGAGACTCAACTTCCTTGTTTTTCAAGAAAAATGATTATGTAATTGTTTCTTAGACTCTCCCATTTGTATCATTCAATATACCACATACTACATACCAATTAACTTAATGTTAATTTCTTAATGCATTGTTCTTTTGAGGTTAAGCTACTGGCTCTATAATTTATGGATGATTTAAGGTATTTTTCAAGCATAATTCTATCCATAGGCATGGTATGCCTTAAATACTGGAGCTAAGCAGTGACCATAACCTTTAGAGAATTTATGAACTTTACCATCCACCCCAGTCTTTTCTCCATCCACTTATTTTATTTACATTGTTTGCCAGACCTCTCTAGGTATTTGAGTTTGCAACTGTTATTCTAAAGGTCATTTCTCCAAGACATCCCTGGTCTTATCCAGATAAATATGCCATCTTTCTAAACCCTACCCCCACATCTGATATAAACCTCTGTTATAGAACGTATATCTTTCTTCTTTTGAGAATATGTCTCAGTTTTCCTTATTCATAATGACTTTTCTATTCTCACAGCTTCAGCTAAAATAGTGGATAAAGATCTGGGAGTGAGGTGAAGAAATTAAAGTGAATTTTCAAGTTACAGGATCTAACATTTATGAAAGTTAATGCAGATGTTCCTTGTGGTCAGACCCAAACAAGTACCTGATGCCCATATATGTCCACAAAGAAAAAAAGAAATAATCTCTAAGAATTGTCTAGGAATAAGACTTTAAATCTTTGTATTGACCCTCAGCTCCCATCACTGTACCATGCACTGAGTAGGTAGGTGGTAATTATTTGCTGGATGTTTCCCTTAGATATTGCATTGATCTGGGGACTGGCCAGTTTGTGAGGACCTCTGCTCTGTGAACTTACAGGGCAATCCCTCTAGCAAACCTTTAGTGTGGCCATCCTTTAGTTGACCAATTTAGTTGTTACTCACTGGCAGTAGCTGATAATCAAACCATTGTGACACTCCACTCCAAATACCCACTGCATCCTAAATGATTAAAAAATTATCTCACTGTGCTTTGTGATTTGAATGTAATGCCCAAGTTTTCTTTCCTCCCATTACTCTTTATTTTTTCTCATCATAACTTCTACAAATGTTTCAATAGTTTCTTCACAGTTGTACACAGAAATTAACAGAAGGTGGCTGTGGTGAGATGTCAAGATTTATTGGGCTAAACCCTTGGTTTGTGTATTCACCCGTAAATTCACTTATGAGAGGTACAAAAAATCCATGGAGAACTGATTAGATTGAAGAAAATGGCAGAGTAATAAGGACAACCACGAATCACCCTATTTGTCCAGGGTTTTCTTTTCCTGGGCTGTTTTCAGGGTTGTTTTTATCTTCATCTGTGAAACAGAAGAAGAGTTTGGCTCAGCAATTGCACTTGGGAGAATGCCTGCCGTGCTCTGTCCCTCTGTCACTGAGTCCCTCCTCTCCCTTCCAGGTAGAGTGATATACCTGGCTCCCTGCCGTGACACTTTTGTTCATAGCTCCCAGGGATCTACCTTTGCACCCTCTGTCCTCCCTCTCTTCCCCAGCCTGCCTGTAGCCTACTCCCTCCACCTGAGAGCTCCTGGCTGCCACTGGGCAGTGCCAATGCCAGCTCAGGGTTTCACACCCAGGTGGCTAAAGGCCAGAGTTTCAACATGAAACCTTTCCCAGAGATTCACAGCACCTCAGCACATGTCAAAGCTTTTGTATTCTGAATTGCTGAGATGGAAGGGGGAGACTCCTAGTATACAGAGGTGCCACAATGCAAAGCTTTCTTTGCTCTATGCCATTATCTCAGTGAATTATGGCCTATTAAGAGGATATGAGTGGAATTCAGTAACTTCCTCTCTCATCTCCCTACCTCTAGCACTGACCTATTCAGTTTTACTCAACTGTTGAATCATTCTTCTTAGCTACTTCCTCATATCAGTGTTCAGGAGCTGACTACCCTCCTGCTTATTTCTATGAAATATAAACACCCCATCCCAATGTTGAGAATTTTCAGCCTTGATAAACCAAAAATATAAGGACTACAATGTAAAATAATTTTATAATCCACAAGTCCTTTCCCCTAAATGGACAATAGACTGAAAACCAGGGAAGTGAACTGACATATTCGAGGTCACACAGGTACAAATAGCAGAGCTATAAATGGAGGGAAGAAGTCAAACCCTCAGCTAAGTTCCCTTCTGTTCATCTCAGTGCCAGCTAATCAGCAACGTTTCTTACCTCTGCCATGAAGTCTAACATGTTCACAGGTTTAGAAGTTAGTATGTGAACATCTTTAGTGGCCACTATTTGACTTACATATTTTCATATACTTCTTGGTTTTACTTTCTATGGTTTGGTTATCTTTTCAGGCATACGTTTGTGGTTTCAAGATGTCTTGTAGTTGTTACCATTTCTAGGTCTTTCCTATTTCTTGTTTACCTGAAAGTAGTTAATATCTTTGTCTTCCTATCCTCAGCAAAGTGTTGGCATTTACTTTGACTAGGCCAGCAATGACCATATACTCAGTCTTAACCTAATAATTGTGGCCAGTGATAGATATATTGTTTGGTTTGGGCCTGAGTTATAAGCTTCAGCCCTGTGGATGGTATGGGCATTCTTAATTTGACCTGAGAATTTGGTAAGAATATATTAATCATACCTGAACTGAGAAATTTGGTAAGAATTTAATAAATATATTTTTATAATTGTGTAGAAAAAAAAAGAAATCCAAACGAACAAAAGAAATACAATGTCTTGTGTTCACTAAGAGCAAGAACTGTTAACACCCCTGGGCTTGAACAATGAAAGGAGGAAGGATTTACCAATACCCAGATAAATGTAGATGGTGGCCTTGTGGAAATGGCCACCTGATAGGAGCTGAGAGCTTTAGTGAAGGAATATAACCAACACATAATATACCTGCAGGGAAGTGTCTGGAGAAGAGAAAATCCTGATGTCTCCTTCTTCCCTTGCATCTGCTGTGTTCTCTAAGTCAGGGAGAATTTGTGGTGAAGTTTCTTTAGGTCACCTTATGTGTACACAGTAGAGTAAGGAGTAGGAGGGTGACTAGAGAGATGATGACGGACATGCAGCTTAACTGTTCATACAAAAGTCAGAACATGTGGAAGAAAAGGGAATGGTTAATGGGTAAGCAAATGACAGTGTCCATGACAGGCAGACAGATGACAGTGCCCATGACAGGCAGACAGATGACAGTGACCATGACAGGCATACAGAGGAAGGAATCTGAATGTTGTGAATTCATTAACGATGCAGATGAATGAATATAACCATTTTCTACCACACTGGACTTAATCTCTGATGGAAACTGGCTATGTGTTGAGAGTGATATTTCTTTTGGCCATCTCTGCATGTTCACCTAGCTCTACATGTAGAATGTAAAATATATTCTTTGTGGGCTGAATGTATTTTAAACATTTTCTAGAACAGGACTGACAAGAATAAGTGAGGCTTCTTCAATTAAATAAATAAATAAATCTATTAAGTATCAGCTGTGCTCAAAGCAGCATGGTAGGCATTTGTTGGCAGGAGTTGGGGGTGGGGGGATAAGGTTAATTTTAGGGACATCAAAGATATAGGTGATAATGGTACGACACACACTCTTTCATACCTCCATAATATTTGCTCTTTTTACTTCTTTACAGATGGCCTGAACTATTTGTCCCATCCTCCCAGGCTCACTTCAACTGCCCTCTGTTCAGTTAAGACTCTTGTGGATATCACCATCCAGCAAAAGAGTAAGGAACTTCTAAATTTATACTTAATAGTGTGGTTTGGACATGAAAATGATACCACCTATCACATTATTGTAACCTTCCTAAAATGTTTATCACCTGGATAGTCTGAAGGCTCTCTAGAGCCAGTGTCTGTGGCTTATTCTTTCAGAGATGGTTTTATGATGACAGGAGCTTTGGTGGGCTTTTAAGGGGATTTATACAGGGTCTCATAGGATAAAATTTGTTATAACAGAAAAATGGATGAAATAATTTTTAAAATATTAATCAACATAGTCTCTGCCATGTACACATTTATTCTCTTTTATCAACTCTCCCACTGAGCATTTGGTAGTTTTGTGCATCTTGTATTAGCAACAGGGATGAGAAGAATGTTAGAGGCAAAAGCAAGAGTTGGGGAAAAATGGAAAGCTATAAATCAGATCCTGAAAGTTTTGTTGAAGTGCATGTGAGGGTGACCAGTCTTCAGCAGAGATTAGAAACAAAGTGAGGATGATAATGGAATAGCAAGATGCTGTCAACTCCAGAGACATGCAATGTTAATAAGGAGCAGAGGAATTGTCCTCCCACTAAGGAGGTGCTTTGGCCTAGGTATGCTTCCTCTATAGACCAGCTCACATCCAGAGGCTGATTCAGAGAACAAAAGTCTGGTTCTCTTTCTCCTACTAGAAGTAACTCCATAGGTCTTCTCCAGCTCTGAAGCTCCCTGCGGGATTATCTGGGAGTTTTTTTTTTTTCTAATTCAATTTCTCTATTCATCTTTTCTCACAATTGTTACTGATAACACTCCTCATAAATAGATCATGTTTCAGAGTCCATTTCTCAGGGAAGCCAACCAACATTTCTTACATAAATGTTTTTATAGTAGTGTTATGGTCTAGATATAAAATATCCTCAGAAAGAGTTTATATATTGATGTTCAGAGTTGATATAATGAAGATTTTAATCTCATCAGTGGATAATCCATTGTAATGGCTATGGGTGGTAACCTAGGCAATTGGGGTGTAGCTGGAAGGGATGAGTTGTTGGGCATATGTCCTTGGGGACTGTGCTTATGTCCTTGAATCCCCTTTATTTTTTCTTCTTTTGCTTCTGGCCTTCATGATGTGAAAGCAGAGCTCTGGTATATATTCATTCATTCTCTCTCTCTCTCTCTCTCTCTCTCTCTCTCTCTCTCTCTCTCTCTTTCTCTCTTTCTCCTTCCCATCTCTATGCCCTGAGCTCCTCTGGTATAACCTTGCCTGACATGGACTAAACTGAAATCTCCAGAACTGTGAGCAAGCAGTTCAACAGTAGTTCACACAGTTCACAGTAGTGTGAACCCTGAGTGAAACAATCAGAAACAATTGTCCTTTCTGTCTCTCTGTATTTGTCTCTCTGTCTAACTCAGTCTCTTCATTTCTGAGCTCAGAGCTCACCCAATTCTTTACTTGTATTTTCCATATGAAATACAATCCACCTATGTAAAGTCAGAAGAAAGAAAATGTTATGGCTCTTGTTTCTCTTCTTCTTCCTCAGGTATCAGGAAACATACAACCTTAAGCTCTAAGATTTTATTTATTTATTTATATTATTATTATTATTATTATTATTAGTAGTAGTAGTAGTAGTAGTAGTAGTAGTAGTGGTACTGGGGATGGAACCCAGGGGCTTTTCTACCTTCAGGCTATACTCCCAGACTTATTTTATACTTTATTTGGAAACAGGGTCTCACTAAGTTGCTGAGAGCCTCACTAAGTAGCTGAGGCTGGCTTCAAACTTGCGTGATCCTTCTGTCTCAGCCTTCCAAGTGCTGGGATTACAAGCATGTGCCATCATGCCCAGCTAAGCTCTAAGATTTTAAAGGGAGAAGGGTAGTCTATAGTTATGTTCTTGAGAAGATGATAGGGAATGTGTATAAAAAGGCATATCCAGTTTCCATCTGTCTGTGGGTATCGGTGCACTGAGGTTGGTTGATAAGCACATCATATTGTCTTTTGCTTTCAAGCTGTTCTGAGTTCCAAGCAATCGTTTTTCAAAGGTTGGAGTTATTTAATCAGTACTGACACTCACAGCATGGCCCCAGGATTTTAGCTTTCAGCACAGGCATATCTGCCTCTCTGAAAACCACATTGCCCCTCAGGAAATTCCATCTTAATATTGAAAGTATAGGTTACACTTCAATCTATGAGATGCATAAACCTTACTCGTAGACCCTGAGTTGGAGGTGGTGTATATGTTGGCTGTAGAATGATGTAAACAATGGGGTGGGTATCTTTCAACTCTTTCTGTAGCTATTAACACAAAACTCCTTGATTTTTGCCACCAACTCCTTTCAAGGTCCCATAAGTACAGGAGAATGAAAATGGTGGGGTGGTCTGGTACAGGCCTGCCATGGTATATCTGTACTATTTCCAGATGTTTTCAAGTGCCCCTAGGATCTCAGTTTTCTCAGTGCTCCAGGTCTTCGCAATAATGGGAAATGTTAGGGTTTATTCATCCAGGCACCTAGCTCCTGAAGGAATTTTAAAGAACCCCCCCCACTCTCTCCAAAGGCCTGTGAAGTTGCTACTCTACCTCTCAGCTATCAGAATGGTTCTTCATCTGTATATGCTTTCAGGAATTTTGCTGGAAATGCCCCTTTTTCCTTTCAAAATGCGATTTCCTCCTCATCGGCGGTAAGCTGTGGTTCTCTTTCACTTGGATTAGCCCTGTATCTGTCCTATATTGATGACTCTAATCTATTTCTTGAGGTGTTTTCTACAATTCTAAACATGATACATATTCTGTTCTTTACCAGGAAGTAAAAAAAAATTAGTTGATGCTACCTATGCCTCTCAACATATTCTTAAACCTATTCTATAGCATAGGTACTGCTGTCAGTGATGTGAGGGTATATATATATATATATATATATATATATATATATATATATAATTTTTTTTTTGTACTGGGATTCTTGGAAGCCCTTCTACCTCTGGGCTAGGGCTACACTCCCAGACCTATTTTATACTTTTTTTTTTTATTTGGAAACAGGGTCTCCCAAGCCAGCACAGCTGGCTTCAAACTGCACGATCCTCCTGTCTCCGCCTCCCAAGCGCAGGGATGACAAGCATGCACCACCACGCCTGGCTGGACATCTGCTTTGAACCCATATGATGGGTCTTGAAGACATTCATTTGTCCAGAATTTCTGGGACTCCAATAGCCTTCAGAGCAGTTTCTTTGTTGAGGTTCACATAGGACTTTAGAAGTCATTAAAATATTGAATAACATTCATTTTAATTGGCCAATGGATGATATCTTACACCTCTTCCCCACTCTAGTTGAAGAGTGCTGGGAGCCTCTTCCTTTAAATTCCCCACCCAACCTCCTTGGTAGCTCAGTCCTTTCCCTATAAGCCATTTCTACCTATAACTCTCCTACAATACAATGACTGAAGGGTAACCTGACTCAGCAGAGGACCCCTGAGAATATATTTCACTCCTGTGTTGGTATCAATTTGGAGTGGGTTGAATAGTTCCCTCAAATTCACGTCTACCTATAATTAAGACTGTGACCTGGTATGGACATTCAATCTTTGCAGATACAATTAACTAAATGAGGTCATACTTGATTAGGGCAAGACCTAAATCCAATGATTGGTGTTCTTATAAAAAGAGGGGACGACAAAGAGAGAAACATAAAGGCAAGAAGGTTATGTAAGGATGGAAGCAGAGAGTAGAGAGAGGCAGATATAAGCCAAGGAATGATAAGCACTCTCAGGAGCTGCCTACCCAAGGCTTGGAAGATGTAAGGAAGGATTCTTTCTTAGAGTCTTCAGAGAGAGTATGGTTCTGCCAACACATTGATTTTGGACTTCTACCCTCCAGAACTATGAAAAATAAATGTCATTATTTTAGATCACCGAGCTTGTGGTAATTTGTTTCAGTGGCCCATAGTGACTGATGTCACTATGATTGACTAGTTATGCCTGTGCATACTGGTTATGAAGTATGAGTTGAACACAGGTTGCGTGTCACAGTCAACATTTCTAGATGCCTATGTTTGATATGTTTGTGAATGTACATGATGTACATTAGGGAATTTTCCTCTTCCCCTCCCATCCCCCTCATTTAGGTTGCCTTATTTGCTTATCTATGGTTTTTCCTTCTTTGTCTAGAGTTCCCCTATGACCCATTTTCTCTTTGCTGGTACATCTGCTGTAGAACTGCACATTCTAACTTGTTTTAATAAAGTCTCTGAATTTCTTCCAATCTCATTATACCCATTAATAATCTTTACATTTAAATGTTTTGAATTCTATCCTGTATTATTATTCTAGCAATGTAACACCTATCCTAAGTAATGCTTGGATCGAGGCTTTAGGTACCACCAAGTTCATGGTATAATTGACATCACACCAGATTCACAAATGCCTAATCTGATGAGCAATAATGGGGTGGGACTGTCTTCTCCACTTTTTTTGGCTAAGGGAACTCTGGAGCTGACTCTGCTCAGTACCTGTGTGTTGGAGACATTTTCTCCAATATTATTGCTCTAATAGTTTTGTAAGACCTGTAGATGTTCCAGGAAATTTAAAAAGTGTAATTTCTTCAGGTGTAGATTTACAACACTATTGTTGGATGATTAGCAGATACATGTTAGCATCAGAGAAAGTGCAGTCCCCTGCAGGCTCAGCCAGCCTGGACCCTACAGCAGATAGGATGCTGGGTGCAGTGAAGGCTGGGCTGACTTGGATGCACCACATGGCTTCTGGGTCCTCAAACAAGCCCCCACCATGGTCTCCATCCACAGACCTTTGCTAAACACCCTTCTTCTTGTTGAATGGTCTGCTCACTTCAGGGTCCTCCCTTCCTCCTCATCTATTTCATCCTCTGCCGCTTTGTTTCATTTGGGATACCTTTGTCTAATAAGCAGGAACTATCCTGCTTTCCTTTCTCTAATAGTTCTCTCAAGCATTTGATTTATCCTAGAAATGTTTTTATTCCTCTGGAATAAAGTTTTTTTTTTTTTTCAAATAGGGCCAGAAAGAATACATTGGTTTTCTTTCTTGCTACATCTTTTCCCTGATTCCATGAGCCTGGAATGGCCTAGCTTTTTTTTTTTTTTTTTGGAGTGATCTTAATTTTATTTTATTTATTTTATTTATTTTTTATTTTTAATTGGTGCATTGTATTCATACATCATAGTGGGATACATACTTTTGTAGACATACATGCACACATTGCCCAGTCAGCCCCCACCCGATCCCCACCCCATTCTCTCCCTATCCCTCCCTCCCATGCTTGGCTTAGTGATTGACATCTAGTATTATAGCAATTTATCAAAAATTAAAAATGATAATCTCACATAACAGTTTCATTTGTCTGATACCAAGCTTTTGATGACTTAAAGATAACATTTCAATATTTCTTTTTGCTTTCTTTCTTACCAGAGAATCTATTTTTTCTATTTTTTAGGTGAAACTATCATTTATATATTTATTTTTCAGAAAAAAAATCTATCCTAATATGGAATATGGACTCTAGGTACCCACAACAATCTTGAAAAAGAACAAAGCTAGAAGATGTATATTTTCTGATTTCAAACCATATAAAGCTACAATAATTGAAACAGTGTAGTACTATTCTAAAGGCAGATATATAAACCATTGGAGTTAAATAAAAGCCTAGAGCTAAATTCTTCCCTATATTGTCAAGTTATTTTTGACAAGGTTTCCACGAACATTTGGTGGTGGGAATAATAATCTTTTAACTAAATATTGTTGAAAAATAATAATTACATGGAAAAGAATAAAATTGGACCCTTACCTAATCCCATATACAAATATTAACTCAAAATAGATAAAAGACCTAAATATAAATCTTAAGACTATAAACTTTTAGGAGAAAATCTGGGTCATAAAACCTCACAACATTGAAATTGGCAGTGATTTCTTGGTTATGATTTCAATGGCACAGGCAACAGAAGAGTATACAAACTCCCTAAAAAATAAAAAACATATTGTATATCCAAAGACAATGTAAACAGAGTTAACAGTTACTAATAGAATGGGATAAAATATTTCCAAATGCTATATCTGAAGGTATATTAATATTCCAACTAGAAATCCTAAAAATTAACAACAATAAAGGCAAACAATACCATTTAGAGATAGGTAAAAGACTAACATAAATAATGAATCTCCACAGATAACCAATCTTAGTTGTCTGTTGGATGGAAAATCTTGTTTCTCTGGTTCTGGTGTGTGTTACCTATTTCTTCTTTGTAGTTAATCTCTTTGAGTATTTTCTCTAGTGCTGGTTTTGAAGACATAAATTCCTTCAGTTTCTGTTTGTCATGGAAGCTTCTTATTTCTCCATCTAATTTGATAGAAAGTTTTGCTGGGTAGGAAATTTTTGGCTGGAAGTTGTTTTCTTTCAGAGTTTGGAATATGTTACTCCAAGCCCTTCTGGCTTTCATGACTTGGTTTGGGAAGTCTGGAGTGATTCTAATTGGTTTGCCTCTGAATGTCACTTGGCCCTTTGCTTTTGTTGCCTTTAAGATTGTCTGCTTGGCTTCCACATTGGTCATTTTGACAATTATGTGGCGTGGGGATCCTCTTCTCCGATCCTGTCTAAAGGGAGTTCTATACGTTTCCTGGACCTGCATATAGCTTTTTGTGTGGGGAGAATATAAAGTAGAAAATCATTGTGGAAAATATCTATTACATTTTATTTATTTATTTTTTTGTGGTACTGGGGGTGGAACCCAGGACTTTTCTACCTCTGGGCTATACTTCCAGACCTATTTTTTATACTTTATTTGGAAACAGGGTCTCACTAAGTTGCCAAGAGCCTCACTAAGTATCTGAGGCTGGCTTTGAACCTGTGCAATCTTCCTGTCTCAGCCTCCCAAGTGCTGGAATTACAAGTGTGTGCCATCACCCCCAGCTCCTATTTATTACATTTAAAAAACAGCATTCTACTGCCTTAAAAATAGTTTGAAAATCTTTAACAATTATACATAGTTTTCAATATTACTCTCCAGATCCATGCAATACCTCCCAGACAGATATATGAGTGACCTACTGGCTACATAGATTAAAGACCTGTAGAGGTTATAGATGTGATCTGTTTCTAGAAGGAGTGGCAGGTGTTTCAATAACCTGGGATATTACCTAGTACACACGGTTCTTTAAAATGTTTCCTGGAGTCTCCTGAGCCCTGGGGCTTGCATCCACAGACTATGAACCCTGTCAGGACAGAGATCTAATTTTTTTTCTTTTCATGAAAAATAAATAATGGTTTTGGGTCAGACATAATATTCTGAATAGACTGGAAAAGTCTAAAGGAAATAAAAATGAGTAATACTGGGCACATAACTTCTAAGAAAGGAAAATCTCCTTTGATGTTGCAGCTTCACCTGCTTATCCCAACCTGCTCTGCGATCAGCTTCTTATTCTGATTCTGATGTGAGATATCCATCTCCGGGCCTCCAGGAGTGTTGCTTTCTCTCTTTCCTCCCAGGTGGGAGGCAGGTGTCTCTGGCACATGGATGATGGAGACATTACAAATGGCTACTTGGCCACCTAGCTGTGTGGGGCTTGTGTTCCTTTCCCAATATAGTGAAGAGCCTCCAGCTCCCTTTTCTTCTCTTCCCGTCTCTGAAGCTATTATTTTTTCCTTTGAGATTAAACAGTGAGATTTTTTAACTTCCTGAATATATTCCTATTAACACATATCAGCATCTGAAATAATTATAGGTGAAGAGTCCAGTTGAGTGGAGACTGTGGTCCCAGCTCTGCTAGAGCTACCTGTGGCTCATTTTCCTGTAGACAGTAAGCCCTGGCCTAGATCACAGGGGGAGCCACCGAAACTATACAACTCACTGAGACTTGCAAGTTGGAGAAAGGATTATAGAGCCGTCTTTTCTAATCTCCTCTGAATTTATCTGGTATTTCAGAGCATGTAATTTTTGTCTGAAAGAAAAAAATACATGGATATAAAAGAGTAAACATCACTTTTGGTTCTGTTACCAAGGTCACTCTGTCCCTGATTTACATGACAAACATTTTACATTTGAATCTGATCCTTGACTCTTAATAAAAATTATTATTAAAATAAGATAAATGATCCCTTTTTATAAATTATGTAGCCAGGCTTGGACAGCCGCTCTCTCCCTAATCCTTCCCCAAATTATTTCATCTTCAGGGAGCACTCCTTTCAGTGATAAGTCTGAGAAATCTCTTTGGTTTTATGTCCGACATGTTTCTGTGAACACAGAAGGAAAAAATGTAAGAGCTGCTTTGGTGCCCATATTTCAAATTGTTAATCCTCCAACAACCCACTCTTCTGTCTTAGGCCCTAAATTTTGTTTTCAAATATTTCAATTTTTCCTTTTGAGTTAATGTGATCTTTTTCCCAGTATAAAACCCCTTTATTATCTACTAACCTCTTCCACTTCAAAAATATCAACATTATTATTAGGAAACCATATAGTATGTGCCTCTGTTGTGATACAATATATCACCTATGATGTGCTTAAGCCAAAAATGCTTAACTTGAATCCCTTAAGCCTTTAACTGCAGGAAAACAGGTCTACAAGTCAACGTCATAAAATATAGTTGGATTAAGTGATGTGCTAGATTAGAAAAGAAGTAACAGACAGACCAAGCAGATGTAACATGAAGTCCTGGATTGGACCTGGTCTGAGCCACTCACTTTTAAAAGGCACTTTGGCAGGACAGGGCAAATTCAAAGGTAGACTAGAAATTGGATACAGTAAATGTTTGTTGACATAGAAAGGTGGAAAATGGAACTGATAAAGTAGGTTACCAAATAGCATTGTGATATCATTTTATATTGGATGAAAAATACACACATTTTTACACATGCACATATTCATATATATATATGTATATATATACATACATATATACATATATACATATATATATATATGAGGTATACATAAAAATCGAAGATCATGTTGTATATTGTATAGTGTAAATGTATTGTGCTCTTACTTATTTTTATCTATGTTTTCTAACTTTCTATAAGACACATAGGTTTTTGTAATGATTATCTTAATCCATTGATGGAAAAAGAAAAAAGTCTTCATTAGTAATGATGTGATAACTTGAATTATTTTTGGTGAGGCATCAAGAAAAGAGTTGTGAGAACTTTAGGAAGTGTCCTAATTTAAATACCTTAATAATGATCCTCTAGCATCAGAGGAAGATAATTTTGGGGAACCTGGGTCTTCATTTACTGGTACCTTCTCCCCATTTGTTAAAGAGGAATGAAAAAATAACCACTGGTAAAAAATTATTCTAGATCTTGATTAATCACAGTTAATCTGAAGCATTATCTTCTTTCATGCCTCTCCTTTTATGAAAAAAATACTATTTAGAGGATTAGAAATGTAGCTCAGTGACGGAGTGCTTGCCTAGCATGTGTGGGGCTCTAGGTTTGATACCCTTCGCTGAAAACAAGCAAGCAACCAACTATATAAATAAAATACCAAACTAACTAGATAAATAAATAATTGGAGCAAAAGGCTCCCAAAAGGCCATTTTATATCCAGCTGAGATAAAGGATGGAAAGTAGATGATTTCTAAATGGTGAAAAGCTCAACTTTTGATTTTTAGATTTGGGTTACACATTATTTAGGGCTCAAAGAACATGAGAGTAGGTAGATAGTATACATTCAGGACTCATCACTGAATTTACAATCAACAGACATCTTATCTCATTTCTTTTTTCACTCAGTGGACATTTTTTTGGAACACAGAATAATACATGGTTATTAAACTGTGCCACATAGAGCTCATTAGATTAGTATTTTAAATTTTTTCATTGGTGCATTATATTCACACATCTTAATGGGATGCAAGATGGTGGAGACATACATGCACACATCACCCAATTAGCCCTTTCCCAGTTCCCACCCATTCCCACCACCTTCCTCCTTCTCATGTGTGGCTTAGTGATTGACTTTGATTTGTTTGTTAAATACATCATGTGCTTTAGAGAATTTCCTCTTCCTCCCTCCCATCCTTATTTGCTCATCTATAGAATCTCCTTCTTCATGTAGAGTTCCACCTATGCCCTGTTTTCTCCCTAGCTTTCACATATTAGAGAAAGTATCCAATTTCCTATTTTTTTGTGACTGACTAATCTCACTTAGCATAATGTCCTCCAGTTCTATCCATTTCCCTGTAAATGATGTAATTGTGTTTCTCTTAATGGCTGAGTAAAATTCTATTGTGTACATATCCCATAGTTTTGTAATCCATTCATCTCTTAATGGACATCTTGGCTGGTTCCATAGTTTGGTTTTGGTGAATTGTGCAGCTATGAACATATATACACATGCATTAGTTTGGTAGTTTGGTTTTCTTTCTTTTGGGAACATACTCAGAAGTGGTATTGCTGGATCATATGGTAGGTTTGTTCCCATTCTTCTAAGGATCCTCTATACTGTTTTCCAAAGTGGTTGCACTAATTTGTAATCCCACCAACAATGTATTAGAGTTCCTACTTCTCTACATCCTTGCCAGAATTTGTTGTTGTTTGTGTTTTGAATGATTGCCATTCTAGTTGGAGTTAGATGGAATCTCAGGGTAGTTTTGATTAATATTTTTGTGATACAAAATCTGTTAAATGATAGAAACTAGGACTTTTCTTAACTTCTAATCATTCACACTTATGATCAGCAAGCTGTTAATAAAATATTCAGTGGGATATGGTTGAGGAAAGAGCCTTATTGTGTGCCTTGAGAAGTCTTCCTAAAGGTCAAAAAAACCAATCATTAAACAAGTTGCTAATACATCTAACTGTAAACATTTCTTGTTTAATATCCATGGCCTGGAAAACTGTTGAGAGGCAGCTAAGATCCAGATATACTGTGTTATGTCTTCCCTTGACTATTACTTTAGAAATTCTATGACAAAATGAAATGAGGCATTTCCAATAAAGCTTTCCCTAAGAAAATATTCTAGAATTGTGTCTTATACTAACAACAAACTCATTGATCTATACTTTATACAATCATCATTTTAATTACTTTAAAATATTTGCCTTCTTTTATGTACTCTCCTACTGTCAGTGAAGCCATAGAGATAATTGATAGTACTTCACTGGTCTCAAAATTTCTGGGATGCTATTATTTCTAATAAAGATTTAAAAACTCATTAGGAGTACCTAGTTTAGTTATCACAAGCACCAGGCCTGCGCTGGCTTCAATTTAATTCTCTCTTTTTAAAATTTTTTATTAGTGCATTGTATTCATACATTTAATAGGCTAAAAGATGGTGGAGACATACATGCATACATCACCCAATTAGCCCTTACCCAATTCCCACCCCATTCCCTCCCCATCCCTCTTTCTCATGCTTGGCTTAGTGATTGACTTTGATATGTTTGTTTAAGTACATCATGTGCTTTAGAGAGTTTCCCTCTTCTCTCCTCCCATCCCCTCAGTTAGGTCACCTTATTTGCTCATCTATAGAATCTTTTTCTTCATCTAGAGTTGCTCCTGTTACCCATTTCTCCCTAGCTTTTGCATATTAGGAAAAGCATTGATTTCTTATTTTTTGTGGCTATCTAATCTCACTTAGCATAATGTCCTCCAGTTCCATACATTTCCCTGTAAATTACATAGTTGTGTTTTTCTTTATGGCTGAGTAAAATTCCATTGTGTACATATCCCACAGTTTTGTAATCCATTCATCTGTTGATAGACATCTTAGCTGGTTCCATAGTTTGGCAATAGTGAATTGTGCAGCTATAAACATAGATACACATGCATTAGTTTGGTAGTTTGGTTTCCATTCTTTTGGGTAAATACTTAGAAGTGAAATTTCTGGATCAAATGGTAAGTTTGTTTCCATTCTTCTGAGGATCCTCCATACTGTTTTCTAAAGTGGTTGCACTAGTTTGCAGCTCCACCCACCAACAATGTTTTAGTTCTTACTTCTCCACATCCTCACAAGCATTTGTTGTTTGCGTTCTGAATGATTGCCATTCTAGTTGGAGTTAGGTAAAATCTCAGGGTAGTTTTGATTAGCATCTCTCCGATTGCTAATAATATTAAGCATTTTTTCATGCATTTATTAGCCATTCGAATTTCTTCCTTCGTGAAGTGTCTGTTTAATTCACTTACCCATTTTTTTGATTGGATTATTTGCTTTCTTAGTGTTGAGTTTCTTGAGTTCTCTATATATTCTAGATATTAGTCCTCTATCGGAGGAGTAGGTGGCAAAAATCTTCTCCTATTTGGTTGGCTCTTGGTTGAGGTTCTTGATAGTTTTGTTTGCTGGTAAGAAGCTCTTCAGTTTCATGCAATCCCACATATTTAGTCACCTTTTAGTTTCTTGTGCCTTTGGGGTCTTGTTGAGAAAGATTTATCTGTGCCTATGTGTTGTAGTGTTGGAACTATGCCCTCTTCAAGGAGCCTCAAGGTCTCTAGTCACTCTCCTTTTTAAATATATGTTTCATCCTTTCCACTTGAAGGATAAATTATTGTGGTAGAGAAGATAGATACCTCACATATTTTTCTACCACTGTCATCTATGAAATCACAACTCTATCCTTTATTTTTTTGTGTGTGTGGTATGAGGGATTGAACCCAGGAACATTCTACCTCCAAGATACATCCCTAGTCCTATTTTTTTATTTTTAATTTTGAAACAGGGTCTTGCTAAATGAGGGAGGGCCTCACTAAGTAACTAATGTTGGCCATGAACCTGCGATCCTCTTATCTCAGCCTCTCAACCACTGAGATTACAAGCGTGCATCATCGCACCTGGCTTAGAGTTACTTTAATATTTTTGCCCCGACACTAAAAATTTCTTTTGATATTCTTTCCAAATTTGCAAGTTTTAGCTTATTCCCAGCATTAATATCTTGAACACCCTTCTGGTTGCATTTTTTGTTATTCCTTGGTTATGTTCCTATATTTCTATATTTCATATATTATTTTTCAATTTTAATCTATTTGCAAAGTTCTCTGGGTAGACGTTACTTTTTAGACCACTTCATCTGATTATTCTTCACTGGAACCACTTATAATTGCCTAGTCAGAATTATAGTTTGGAGAACAGCCTGATGCCCTGGAACTACCTTTGTGTGGTTTCACAGAACTGAGTTGTCTGTTCTCTGATTCTCAAGAAGTCCACTGGCCTGAAGGCCTATGGCTGTGATTGTTGGCAGCTCCATGTCTCATTTTTTGGCTGATACCCATCATCATTAATTGATCAAAGTCCCCTTTTCCATGATCTTCATTCTTCCTTCTCAACATTGGCTGCTACCAGGTAATAAGAATTAGCACTTGTTTCACTGTCCCTGGATACTCAATTCTTAGTTTCTTGTTATTTCTACTCCAGTGATAAATTCTTCCAAATTAATTGAATTTAGTAATATCAGGAGATATTAAGATATTAGAAATATGTCAGGAAAATAATTGCATGCATGGTAAGTAGTATAGACTAGATAATACTCTAAATAAATCGACTCTTTAAATATCTATTTTAAATATCCTAATAAACTTATTATTTCAGATGATTTTATATTCTTCCTAATTTCATCATGGAGGGAGTTTTTTACATTATGATAATATAGAAATGTTCATAACAACTTTCAAGTTTTTTGTCTTTTCTGATCTACTAGTGTGAGCTCCTAGTTCAGATTTTCCAGGTACTAAGCCCAGAAATATATTATTAAAAGTGTTTCATAGTGACCATCTGTATTTCCAGTAGTTTTGGCTATCCATTGTTGCATAGCCAGCCATCCCAAAACTATGACTGTCACAAACACACTTAAAATTTATCTTTCTCATCAGTTGTAATTTGGGTAGAACTTGCAGCGATGGCTCAGCTCTGCTCCATGCAGCATTAGCAGCTCTACTTGGAGATGAAAGGTCTATTTTACAATAGTTCACTCATGGCTGGTAAATTGATGCTGGCTCTCAGCTGGGAGCTCAGCCAGAGCTGAAGCCAAGTGTCCTCATTTCCTCTAGGCCTTTCTGCAAGTTACTTGTATTTCCTTACAACATGGTATCTTGATTTTGATCATGACCCAAGTAGAAAGTAGAGGTATATAAAATTTTTATAACCAAACCTTATAAATCATGTGGTGTCTCTTCTGTGATATTCCATTGGTCAAGGCAGTCAGAAAAACTCACCCAGATTCAATGAGAGAAGACATAGTCTTCATATTTTTATGGGAAAAGTAAGGTTCTAAAACACATGTAGTCTAGGAGATATTATTGAGGCAACTTTAGAAAATACTATCTGTAGTAGCAAACTAAGTAAGTCCAGTCATCACTGTCTTATAGTAAATCAAAGGATGTTGAGTGGGCAGGGTTCCTTTATATGGTACTGACATTAGGATTTGGAGGACACAACCTTAATTCCTCTCACACCACCACCCAATAGATTTTGATAGCCAGCCATGTGTCAGGCACTGTGTTGAGTTCTCTAGTGTCTCTTAAATGCATATGTGAGTTTTGAGAAGTTCATTTCCATCATATCCTCCCTCTTAACTATTCCATAAGGTTTTGGTCCTTCCTTTTTTTCTTTTATTCTAAGAAGTGTTTAAAAGTATACTGTCTTTGGCCTGGAGCCAAGAGGATATTTGCTGCAGGTGTAGTATAACTATTGTTCACTAAAAACAAAACAGGCTGATCTTCAAGAAATTTGACGAGTGCTTTGGCTTGGGCACTGACTAATCAAATCAAACAGTGGACATAATTATACTGCTAGCAGTACATGCAAGAGTTGAATATCTGGCTATTTATTATGGAGTCTTATTTTCTATTTCCCCCTCTCCAATTCAAATAAATGAATAAATGTTAAGCAGGTAATATGTTCAAGAGTCTGCAGTTGGCACTGAAGAAGCAAAACAGAATAGGCAGCTGGACGTGGTGGTGCACACTTGTAATCCCAGCATTTGCATTTGGTTCAGAAACCAAATACAAAGAGAAAACCATAAGGGTAATTAGAAAAGTAAAAAGCATTTTGGAGGCTGAGACAGGAGGATCACAGTCCGCAGACAGCCTCAGCTACTTTGTGAGGCCCTTTGCAACCCAGTGAGACCCTGTTTCAAAATAAAGAATAAAAAGTAGGGTAGGGGGTATATCTTGGAGGTCGAATGCTCCTGGGTTCCATCTCCAGACCCACCCCCCCAAAAAAAATGAATAGGCAGATTCTGTGTGTATCAATGGGATTTAAAAGGCCTTTTGTCACCGGGCGTGGTGGCACGCTTGTAATTTCCACGCTTGGGAGGCAGAGACAGGAGGATTGCGCAGGTTTGAAGCCAGTCTAGCTGGCTTAAGAGACCCTGTTTCCAAATTAAAAAAAATATAAAAAGATAGGTGTCTGGGAGTGTAGCCCGGAGGTAGAAGGGTTTCCAGGAACCCCAGTACCATAAAAAAAAAATTAAATAAAAAAAGGCCTTTTGCCATTGCTGTTCTCTGTCTAGAAGGCTCTTTTCCCAGTTATCCACCTGACTTGCTTACCACTGCTTCCCCGTCACTGTTCAAATGTTATTATGTCACAGTTCTTCCCTATTCATCCCAAGTAAAGTAGTATCATTTCATTATTTCCTATTCTTTTTTTTTTTAAACTATGGATTGAACCAAGGGCATCCTCCCGCCAAGCTACACTCCCATTCCTTTTTATTTTTATTTTTTGTATTGAAATAGGATCTTTCTGTGTTACAGAAAGTCTTGTTAAGTTGCTGAGGTTGGCCTTGCACCTGCATTCCTATCTTGGCCTCACAAGTAGTGAGATTACAGGCAGGCACCACTGCACCTGGCTATGTCTTGGTCTTAATATATTTTTCATAGCACATATAACTACCCAGTACATTGTATAGTTATTATTTGCTTTCTTAAAATTAAAGCACATGAAACAATGCCTTAGTACTAAAAATACTGACATAAATAGTAGGTGCTCAGCAAATATATATTGAATTAAATTGAATACTTTGGGATATGGAGAGGTGGAGAGGGAGAGGAATGGTAGAGAAATCTTACTGAAGTTCAAGTGAGGGTATGAGGAAAAATGGTGATGCCACAAACTAAAGTGGAGAGGACTTAGGGGTAGAGGTATTCATTGTGGGTGCTGTTTTTGTGCCATTTAAAAGATTTCTCTCCAGAGGCACACATTTGATTACATTCTGCAATATCCCATCAATAAAACAACAATTCTGAGTGTTCCAGAATGTTTCCTGAGGAGCACAATACTTCCCTAGCTATTTGGCCTGCCGCTCCTTTATCTCTCAACATCTTCTGGGATGTCTTTACAACAGGAAATGCTACTCCAAGTGTCTTAGGATGACCCATTCCCATGGTTAGTTATTAGTGAGAGAAAAAAGATAATGACTCATGTTAACCTTTTATCCTTGGCAAGGCTGTTTTCTTGAAGTAATATCTAAACATGATGAGGTGTGGAATCTCAGTGGCCTAGACTGGAGAAGGTTCATGTTGGTCTCGGTTCCCACACAGGTGCATGGGGTTGGGAGACATAATGGAAATGGGCTACGAATCCTAGATACAAACAGAACTTCAGGGTCAAGGGGGACTTCCACAAAATAACAATTGCTGAAGGGTCAGCACCTTTTCTGGATGTGAGCCAGAAGACATCAATAGCACACAGAACACTCAAGTGGAAACAGAGGACGATGATCTGGGAATTGTTTCCAGGCCATAAAAATTACGAAGAAATTCTATTAACATGAAGCTAATAGAGCAGTTGTTGCAGCTATAATGTGACTATATTTTACATATTAATTCTTGAATCCTGAAAATAGTAGATTCTTTTTTTTTGTGGTACTGGGGGTGGAACTCAGAGGCTTTCTACCTCTGGGCTATACTCCCAGACCTTTTTTATATTTTTTTTATTTGGAAACAGGGTCTCACTAAGTTGCTGAAAGCCTCACTAAGTAGCTGAGGCTGGCTTCGAACCCGTGCAATCCTCCTGTCTCAGCCTCCCAAGCATGGGGATTACAAGCGTGCGCCACCACACCCGGCTAAAAATAGTACATTCTTGATGGCTTTGTCATATAAGAAGCCCCAGAAAGAAGCCATGATAAGGATTCACATGATTTTCCAAATTTGGTAATACTAAAGAATTGGGAAGTATCTAGAAATGTCTTTTGGCAAGAGTAAAGTAGGAAGACTGTAAACTGCATTGAGTTTTCTCTACCAAAACCTAATAGGATCCCTTGAACAGTGGTTTTCAACCTTGCTGCACATTACCTGGTGAGGCTTTAAACGTGACTATTTTCAGGCTTCTCCAGAGACCAATTAAACCCAAATCTCTGGGTCTAGAGCCTGAAAGGTATACATTTTAAAGCTCACTAGCTGTATTAGTTTTATAGAGCTTCTATAACAAGGTTATATCTATAGTTTATCACAGACCGGGTGGCCTGAACAACAGAAATTTATTGTCTCATAGTTCCGAAGGCTAGAAGTCCAAGATAAAAGTATCAGCAGGGTTGGTTCCTTCTGACAGCTGTGAGGGAGAATGTTCTATTCCTCTCTTATAGCTTCTGATAGCCTCAGGCATTGGCCTGGATTAGGATGTAAATGTCTTTTTGGGAGACATACTTTAACCTATAATGCCAAGTTAGTCCACTGTGCAGCTAATGAGAATCCCTGATCTAAATTCACTTTAGGCCTCCTTTCATCTAGCTACCTGGAAAGAAGAGGGAAGAGGAAAAAAAGAACAGATGAAGAAGTCTAGAACAGCCTATGCTTTTATAGAATTGCCTTTCACAACTCCCGATCCCTGGTTTCAGCCTCCTCCATTTGCTCTCACCATGTGAACCTGATTTTTCCTACAAGATTAATGTTGGAACTTTCTATGTTTAGGGGCTCTCAGTCTAGTATACCTAGTAGGATAAACTGTGGAGCTTATCATAAAACTGAACTGAGGCCCTATCTCTAGCCAGTAAGTTAGAATGTCTATGGGCAGAGCCATTTTTAAAATACCCCAAGCTTCTACCTGTGATTTAGCAACTTTTCATTTTTGTTCTGTAAACAAGTAGAGTACTTAACAAAGTTTATTGAACAGAAGTCTTCAGATATTGTACAAGAAGCACAGGGCTGTGATCCCAGAGGGAAGGGAAGCTAAAGCCATGAACCATCAGCTTTCTGCCTGAGGACACCTGACTACATGCAGCAAGGGCAGTCTGAAACAAAGTACTCCCAACTAATAATAAAAAAAAATTAGAGTTCACAAAAGTTGCTGTAATTCCTAGGGTAAAGTACCAAAGAGGAAAGATATTGTTTTAGGCAGCATCCCCACTGCTATCATCTAAAAGAACTGACCATATTACTTAGAGAAAGGAAGCTTTCTTTGCTCATGGAGATTTTGGGTTCAGTCCATGTGAGGCCAGGGACTGAAGATCTCAGGGTATGGGAATGGGAAGCCCAAGGCTTTGCTTCTCCTATCATGTAGGACAGAAGGAGAGAGAGAGAGAGAGAGAGAGAGAGAGAGAGAGAGAGAGAGAGAGAGAGAGAGAGAGAGAGAGAACGAGAACACACACACAGGGGGAGGAGAAACCAATATATAATCCCCAAGGCCACACTCCAGGGACCCCTCCTTAGCAACCAAGCCCTGTTTCTAACATTGCTACCTTGTTTCCATGTGGGCAAAAGGGATATTCTATTTCTAAAGCATTGCAACTATATAGAGATATAGGGTTCTTTTTTTGTTCATTCTGTCTCTGAATATTAAACTATGCATGTGTAAGAGAAACTCTAAAAGTTTAAGTCAGACCTGCCAAATAGCAGTAAACTGAGCAATTCCTAGAGCTCATTCATGTGTGAGAGACGTGGGTTCTGAACAGATAGAATAGAGAGTCCTTATTGAACACTGTTCAGACATTCAGCAAGATGCTGAATGGGCCCTGTTTTTGAAATACTGCTAAACAAGCCTCAGAGTCAGAGACAGTCTACATGTACCTTAACAAAGCTAAAAAAAATCCTTAAGAGAGACCAGTCTTATCCACAAGTAAGTTAAATACCTGCCAGAACAAAGCCCACCAATTCAAAGAAAGTTACTGGATCCATCACTCAACAATATAAAAGGCACAGCGTCTATATCTAACAAAAAATTCCTATACATATTAAGAAGCATAAAATATAAAAAAATCAGTCAATAGAAACATCCTCAGAAATGACAGATGATGGTATTAGCAGATATGAAATTTAAGACAGATATTATAAATATACTGAAGAAAAAAATTTTGCACTACTGGGAATTGAACCCAGGGGCATTCTACCCCTAAGCTATACCCACAGCCCTATTTTTTATTCTCAATTTCAAAACAGGGTCTCCCTAAGTTGTCGAGGGCCTCACTAAGTAGCTGATTCTGGCCACAAAACTGTTATCCTCCTGTTTCAGCCTCCCAAGTACTGGGATTACAAGCATGTGCCACCACACCCAGCTGCTGAAGGAATTTGAATATAATATATATATAGGAATTAAAAACAAAAATTTCTTCAGGAGGTTGCAGATACAGTTAGGGTTGAAGGAGTTATTAGATAGCATGGTATAAGACTATCTTATAGCACAAATTTGTAGGTAGAAACAAATTTCAGTTTTGGGTGAGATTAGAGGAAGACATTGAAATGGACAGATAACAATTGCCGTGTTTCATACTGTAAGTCTACTTCCTAGACAGCATTCTATAATTCTGAATCTCTTTATATCTGCATCTCCCATATCAAGCATATGTTTTGCATACTGAGGCACTGAGAGAGGGATATTGATCCTTGAAGTTCATAACTACCATGCACAAATGCTCACAGGTGTGTGTACATGTAAGTGTGTGTGTGTGTGTATGTGTGAGAGAGAATGTTTTTTCTAGCATAAAGGATGACACTTGATAGATTTAAATTCTTTAAAAGCATACTTGTTTTTATATTTTAAGATAGTATTATACTGGGCATGGTGGCACACATGTATAATCCCCACATTTGGGAGGCAGAGGCTGGAAGATTGCACAGGTTTGAAGTCAGCCTTGCTGGCTTAAGAGACCCTGCTTCCAAATAAAAGTATAAAATAGATCTGGGAGTGTAGCTCGGAGGCAGAAGGGTTTCCAGGAACCCCAGTACCACCAATATATATAAATATATATATATATATATATATATATATATATATATAGTATTATAATGATATTTTAAATAAAGTTATAGAAAAGGAAATATGAGCAATTGAAGAACCTCCTGCTTTTTTTTGTACTGGGGATTGAACTCAGGGGCATTCTATTTCTGAGCTATACTCTTATATCTTTATATTTTTAATTTTAAAATTTTAAAATTTTGTTTGTATTGTGGGTAGAACACAGAGGCATTCTACCTCCAAGTTATACTCCTAATGCGATTTTATTTCTTATTTTGAAACAGGGTCTCACTAAGCACAGAAGCCCTCGCTAATTTGCCGAGGCTGGCTTTGAACCTGTGATCCTCCTGTCTCAGCCTCCCAAGTATTGGGATTACAAGCATGTACTACTCCTCCTGGCTTATATAGTTTTTATTTTCAAACAGAGTCTCACTAGTTTGCTGAGAGTCTTGTTAAATTTGTTGAGGCTGGTTTCAAACTGGTGATCCTCCTATCTCAGCCTCAAGTACTGGGATTATAGGCAGATGCTATCACACCCAGTCCTCCTACATTTTTATGGATACTAAAAACTTGGGTTTCAAGAACATTACAATAAATGTCATATTTCCTCAAAAGGAAAATAATTGATATCTTAAAGAGATAATCTCGGATAGGAGATAGTTCAAGGAGCTGTTTAAACTCTTATTTGTAAGGCGGGTGTGGTGGCGCACGCTTGTAATCCCCGTGCTCGGGAGGCTGAAACAGGAGGATCTCACGGGTTCGAAGCCAGCCTCAGCTACTTAGTGAGGTTCTCAGCAACTTAGTGAGACCCTGTTTCCAAATAAAAAATAAAAAAGAAGGTCTGGGAGTATAGCCCGGAGGTACTAAGCCTCTGGGTTCCACCCCCAGTACCACCAAAATAAATAAATAAATAAATAAATAAATAAATAAATAAATTCTTATTTGTATACAAATGTGAGGGAGTTGGCTGCTTGAGAATATATTTCTCACAGAATATAGGGATTAAGTCACTAGCTTTTAAAATAGGAACACTATTTGACTGCTTTTAAAGATGTAGCATCTATGCAGATAAGTGACAAAATATTTCAAAATTATCAAACAATGACATGTGATTAAGATACTTTGACTTTATTCTTGAAATCTCCAAACTACATACTTAGGAGTATGTGGTCAAAAACTTATATTTAACTTAAAAAGACTGAAATATGCAAGTAGGTTGTTCTCGAAGGCTGTGATTTTTATCTGTATTAAGAATTCTGCTTTTACAGTCAATTGTAATTCCACAATTGATAGGGGTGAGACTATTTTTAATTTAAAGAAAATTAACACTAGATTTATTGATAACTTGACGCTTAAGACTCAGTGACTTGTGTAAAGAAGTGTTAATCCCAACAAGGTGATTAAGATCTTAAATGGTCACATTCAGCATACAGCAAGTTCATGTAGCGCCCAGCTTGAAATATTGAGAAAGATGTGTTATTTTACAGTATCCGAGAGAAAAATTCTGGATTGGAGGACATTTAATAAATGACACCAAGGTTAACCCCAAAAGGAAAAATTATTCTGTAAAGAGTATTTATATCTGAACAATGAGAAGCCAGTTCCTGCCTTAAAAAAACATACCATGCAAGACACCATAGTTCACTGGAGTTCAAATTCTATCTGAATTATTCTGAACTTACTTTATTTGGTGAGTTGTATTTTATTTTGAAATGGTAGATAGGGGAAATAATTAACAAATTGAACTTTGATGATGAATTCCTTTTATGGGAAAAATGTGAGCCCCAATGATATTTTTATCTATTTTAGGTATCAAATAGGTATTCAGAAATAGACTCCAAAGTTCAAAGCAAATATCAGGAAGTAGTATAAACCAAGAAATCACAAGTATGTGAAAAAGACTATCAAGGAAGAGGGCTAAAGGATGAATGGGGGAAGAGAGGTATTTAGGCGGCATTGTGGAAACAATTCAAAGACATCACAGGAAAAAATAGAGAACAGGTGAGACATGTAGGACATTTTGTAGTGTCAGTTTCAATTCCTAAATCTTTTGTGTCTCAAGCTCTTGCCATCCACTGGCTTTAGATGGAGTGAGTTATGTTTAATTCTGTTTACTTTTCATCACTGTATTAAGGTGGTACTTCTTACGTGCCAGGATTCGACCTACCAAAATTGACATTCTGTTGGTTGAGAAGTTAATGAGCAAAGATTATGTGTTTCCTAATTATAAAGAATCAAGAAAAGGATTTTACTAAAATTTTATGACTAGGCAGATCCCTATTTTATTCTGTAAGCCCAATACCAATACTTGGTGTATTGAAATAATCAATTCTTGAACACAGTAGATATGCTTTAATACCTCAGGTCAAAGATTAATTATGCCTGCCTGTTGATGAAATCTCACAAGAGTGCTTGCCTTACCCCATAATGCATGATAATTCTGTCCTCAGATGCACATCATGGGAATGTCCTACGGGAATATCTTCATCTCTGGCTTTGTGAGCTTTGTTTTCTGGCTCTGTTTCTTTGTGAGTAGAGTTGCCGCAGCACATGGAGTGGCTATTTTGCCCTGCAACTTATAAATCTGCTGCACAGAAGACATGTAGATCTTGAAGAACAGTGGTTGTTATATTATCCCCAAATTTATATTCATATTCTTGAATCCTAATCTCCAAAGTGATATAAATACTAGAAGATGGGGACATCCAGAAATAATTCAGTCACAAAAATGGTGCACACCTTAGTGAAATTTGTGCCATTATATAAAGAACCCCAGATAGTCCCAAAGCTTTCTTTCTTTCTTTTCTGTAAGGGTACAACAAGAGTCTGGCCATCTGCAAGCATGAAGAGGAGTCTCACTAAAACCTGACCAGGCTGGCATCCTGATTCTAGACTTTCAGACTCCAGAGCTATGAGAAATAGGTTTTTGTTGTTTATAAGCCTCCCAGTTTAGGGTATTTTGTTATTGTATTCCAAACTAAGAAACTGCAGCACTGTAAACATAATCTGGTAGAAACTTCAATTGCAGCTGGTGTTCTAGATTCGGTTTCATTTCTTAAGCAAATTAATAACACATCACCTAGAAATTTACACGCAGCTATTAATTTGCTTAATGTTTTTCCTCCACACATGTTAGTTAAGACCACTGGAAGCAGTTTGGTTTTCAGTTAGGAGGTTTAGCAATACAACCTCTGCTTTCCTACATTAAGCCTATGCCAGCTCCTCAGCCCATTGTCCCCACGACCTTGATCACCTTTTTATAATCCATAGTATATGACACTAGTTCATTATATTTATAATCCTCTTGGATCTGCTGAGAAGAAAGTAAAAAGTACTCTAGACACATTGCTAAACACGTGAATGCTGCAGAAGGAAAACTCAGTACCCACAGAATTTCAAGGTGAAATTTTGTTACACTTGTGAAATGTCTAGGACTCAGTAGTTTGGGGTATATTGAGTTATTCCTTTTATGGCAAAGGACAAGTTGCTGCACTCTGCCCCTCTTACCATTAAAGAAGAAGCATGATGCTTACTGGATTTTCCCCCCTGAATTTTGGAGGCAACATATAATTTATTTGGACATGCTACTTCAACCCATTTTCCACAGTAATTGAGAAGCAGCCCGTTTTGAGTAGGATTAAGAATGGAGAAGGCTTTAGAGCAGGTTCAGTAATATGCAGCCTGTTGTTACCTGGGCTACAAGATCCAGATAGTGCATGAGGTGCCAATGCCAGAGACAGATGCTATGTAGAGCCTCCGTGGTGCTCTAAATTGAATCATAGCTTATACCCTTTGGTTTTGGGGTTAAGGCATACCATTCTCTGCAGGAAACTACACTTGTTTTGAGAAAAGCTTTTGGCTTATAATTGAGTTTTAGCAGACACTGGAGTTGACTGTCAGCTACCATTTTATTGTGAGATTTAGCGTGTCCATAATGAACTGGTTCCTAATAGCTATCTCTGCTTCAGCCTTAGATGTGAAAAAAAATTGTACACTCAATGCTCTTAGGTTAAATCCTTGTAAAAACTCTCTCCACACACATACATATGCCAAAGGTCTGCTTCTTTGATTGAATCCCGACTGATAACATAAGTATACCTCTCTACTAAACCACCTGAAGTCAGGGCCTAGGTAGCTTAGCTGGCTTTAAGGCAGAGCTGATACCAAGTCCAGATTCCACAAAAAATTAACAATGAAATCACTTATGTGGCATAGTTTTAGGATGCCTGTAACTTCTTTTTTTCCTAAATTTTGCTCCATTTGGATTATAAGGTTTTCTTAAAGAACTGTGTGTGTCTTCATTGACTTAAATGCTAAGTAACTGGAAGGTGTGACACAGTTTGATAAGTAATTGTAAGAGACTACTTCTTGCTCTAAGAGACTACTTCTTGCTCTTACATTCTCTCTTGGATGTGTACTTTTTATCCTGAATGCCTCTCACTCTCAAGATGGCCCATTTTCTTTGAATGTGTTTCTTTCTACTTTCCTAAATTAATCTGTGTTTCTTTGAAAAAAGGAAGAAAAATAGTGGAAGGGAGGATTAGTTTGCTAGATTAGTTATATTAGTTACAGCTGCTGCTATAACATATACCATGATGCTAAGTCACTCAAAGTCATATCCCTCGGCAATTCTTATGCAGCTATTCATTCTGATGAGTGCTTTTTAATCATTGCAGTGTATAGACTATAAGTATGTGTATACACACATATATGTTTATGTGTATATGTATGTATATATATATGAATAATGTCTGTGTTATGGAGCTATAACAACTATTTTGAGTTTTCATGAAGAAACAACATTTTATAATCAGAAAAGTCTTATAAAGAAGAATTGTTAAAACCTACACAGAAAATGGATGCCCAAATCATGTTAGGTGCAGGCCACTCATATCAGTGAGGGAAGGGATATTAGATAGAACATGAGGACTTTTCTGTACTTGGTCAGGACACCACTAGTAGTGGCAAAGAAGAAGTTATTCCCTGAGAAGGTAACAGGAGGAAAGAGAAGGATGCCTTTAGTCATTAACCACATCCATCCTGGTACCAGTCCCCTTGTTAACCCAACTCTACCCCTTACTTGTAAGGCCTTGGCATGCTATTGATTTTTCTCTGCTTCAGTTTCCTTATCTTTGAAATAGAGATAGTAACTCCCCTTGGAGTTGTTTTAAGGAATAATATTGTAAGGACTGAATATCTACTTGGTCAGTAATGAGAACTATTATCGTTATTGTTCTCCAGTTTGGCCTTGAGCTTGTTCTGAGCTAACGGTGTCCGATCTTGCAGTAGGAGAAGATTGGAAGCTATATCTTTCTTAGTCTTTTTTAACCTGTTCTTGCTGCTACATGTGGTGAGCATCTAGAATTTCTGGGCTTGAACTCTGTAGATGATTTTATACTTATTTTCTTTTAAAAGTATCAATCTTTCCTCTACTCTCATGGAACAAAATGATCTCTGTTCATTGCTGATTTTTATCATTGTTGTTACTGTTAATAACTTTTATTAAATACAGAATTATAGATAGTATAAAAATAGAGGAATCACCACCAAGGCATCTAACTGCTTTATATAAAAATTAAACTATTTGGAAAAGATTACAATGTGATTTTTCTTTTTGTTCTTTTATTTTCCATGTTTTGAAATGTTAAAGTGTCAGTTTTAGTAAAATTTATATTTTGGTAAATGTTAAATAAGACCATATCCTGCTATTTTTAGCATTGAAACTTCCTCTAGTTTAATGTATGCATAAGAATACTATGTGTAAATTGCAAATTCTATCAGGATAGCAACATTATCTGTTTTCTACATTGTTGTGTCCTTAGTTCTTCAAGTGAAATATATGTTCAATAGATGATTTACTAATACATTTTAATTTTTATTTATTTTTTGTGGTACTGGGATTGAACTCAGGGGAGTTCTACCTCTAAGATACAACCCTAGCCCTTCTTTAATTTCTTGTTTTGAAACAGGGTTTCACTAGATTGCTGAGAGTCTCAATACTGCTGAGGCTGTCCTTGAACCAGTGATCCTCCTGTGTCAGTCTTTCAAGTACTGAGATCACAAGGGTGCACTTGGCTTAGTAGTATAATTTAAAATAAAATATATGGCAAATTCTACTTTTTATCTGGGCAATTCTAAAAGAAATTGCAAAATGGAATGGCTATTTTAATCATAGTTATTATGATTATGAACAGCAAAAATTTAACTGGGAAATTTTGTTACTAGGAGAATTCAGTGTGTATATATGCAAATAAACATGTATATATGCTTATATATATGCCTATGTATGCACATACAATTATATGTATGTATGTGTAAGTACATACATCTACTATGATCACCATTGCAATTAATGTTTAGTAAACGTTTACTAATCCCCAGAAATTATGCTACAAATTTTATAAGTCTCTTTGTTGGAGCCTCATAAAACACTTTGAGGATAGATACTAGGATCATACATATTGGTCAGTTCAGGAAATGAACTTAGAGAGACTAGGAAGCTTATCTGAATTCACAGGTTGAGTGAACACTTAAGTGAGGCTTGAACTCAGACAGGCTCATTCTGAATCATGCTTATGCCTCTTCTGCATTAGTGCTTCTGCTTCCTTATGTAACAAAGTGAGTAATATAATTTTTTTTTTTTGTGGGTCTGGGGGTGGAACCCAGGGGCATTCAACCTCCAAGCTACACCTCCTGCCCTATTTTTTATTCTTTATTTTGAAACCGAGTCTCACTGAGTTACAGAGGGCCTCACTAAGTAGCTGAGGCTGTTTGCGAACCGTGATCCTCCGGTCTCAGCCTCCCGAATGCTGAGATTACAAGCGTGCACCACCACACCTGGCAAAGTGAGTAATATTAAGGTGACAAAATGGAGGCTTTCTCCTTATTTCTACTTATAAGATTGTTAGGAATCTTTGACTGATATTGAGCTATTGGAAAGATGGTCACTGGGAACCCAGGTGAGAGCCAGAGTATTTTCCCTGGGAGATAATTTCCCCATGAAATACATAGGAAGAAGATAGGTAATGATCGCTATTGATTAGCAAGCCCATTATGAGACAGCTGTGCAACAGCCTTCTTTCCTTCCATTCATCTTTTCTTTAATATTGAGCAATGACTTTGTGGTAGGCCCTTGAAAATGCATAGACAAGTAGTGCACGGGAACCAGCCTGGAGGAGAACACAGACAAGGGAATGAACAGATTCACAAACATGCCCACAACACGAGATAATCAGATGGCTGCACATGCAGCCTATTGTGGTGTGCACAGGAGGATGCAACTCACCATTCAGGGGATGTCAGGAAATTTGAGTTGAGGATGGATAACTTAAACCAGGTTTTAAAGGATAAGTAGGAGTTAGTCAGGGGAAGGAACAAAAGAGTAGAGGAAAGAGCAGTATTTCTGAGTTCAGTCATTCTGACTTCTGTTGAATGTCTCTCCCATATTCCAGCCCTTGGACACAGAGCATTCTGATGATAAGACAAATATTTCCTCTAGCAACTCCTGTCCTAAAGAAAACATACTATCTTTTAATGTCCAATTAGTTGTTTAGATTCCCATCTGTTGATGACAGGAAGCCCAGTTTTTCCCAGTTCCCCAAGATCCATACCCATCTTGGCTATCTTGACTCCCTCAATCTGTGCTCCTGACCATGACTCTTGTCACTGGATGTCTTTTTTCTTATTCAGAGGCCATTTTTTCTCATACTGATATCTTTTCCCCTCCTTTTGCCCAAAACATGAACATTGACCTGACTCTTAATTCCCTAGAGTAAAACAACCATGAGAAAACTGTTTTAAGACAAGTGTATTGAAAGCTTGTAGATAAAAAATGGAATTATAATGGAGGAAAAATATCAATGGTAATAACTTACTATAATATATAAGATGTACTATAACATAGACAGAAAATACTGCACATTACTGCTCCCCAAATACACAGGACACGTTCTTCTCTAAAAGTTTCTCTTTTGGATAACTAGCCCTGGCCAATTGCCATGTTACAGGGATAACCTCTACTTTCGTTTTCTCTGAGACTACCCTCCAGTGGGTTTCTCCTATTTGAATCTAAATTATTACAAATCTGAGATCCCCAGAGAAAACAAACCCCAAATTTCTTATAAAAATATTATGAGTTTCAGAGCTCTTTCCCATCATGGTGACATTATTTAAATTTGTGCAAATACTTCAGCTACACATCCCCTCTGGTCTTTCCATCTTGATCTTTGCATAAAGTTAAGAGCCTGGGCCACAGGGCCACTTAAAAAACTAAGAAATAGGCTGTCCTAGAAGTGCTCTTCTATTTAGATAGAAAAAACTCATAATTTTAGAAATTGTATCCTTTTAGAAATGGATTTTGACTATCCATTTTGAATATTTAAATGGATGACTGATAATGTAAGTGTTGAATGTTGCTGCCAAATGCTGACCTAGATTCATGTTGCATTAGCCTATAGCTACCAATATGGCCATACCATTTTTTGCATGCCATGATTTTAATGGCCTATGTCTATTCTGTTTGCGTCTTATTTGCCAGTCCTGTGCCATATCAGTTGTTATAAACTTTGACCAACACTTGGCCTGAGAGATCTTCTGATGTACATCTGATAATATCTGTTATATGTGCTCTTACTCTCAGACCTTTGGATGGCATCATATCTATTTTCTTGTCTTTCTTGGGTTTGGACCTGGCTTGATGGTCCTTCTCATCTCAGCTTTCCAGGCAGCCTCTGTGAATAGACCAGCTTTGTTAATCAGGTAAATATCTCTAGTTTTCCTCCCAAATCTCGTTGAAACCCTTCATCTTTCACCTGAGTCTTTGCTACCCTTGCGCAGGAGATGGGGAGAAGGGGTATCCCAATATGCAGCTGGTGTCAGAGATGGGAAAGTGAGTAAATATAAACACATTATCTGCAACATCAGAGGTATATTAAATGTTGGATTCTGTCTTTAAAACCTACATGTTATGGTCTTTCAGTTATTTTGTAGAATCCAATTTTCTCTTCTGATTTCTTTAGGGGAAAAATAGTGCTTACATATTTAAAGGTAAAAAGTCTATGTTATATAGTCAAATATTTTTTAACTTTCTATGCCGTTCCATTGAGATTTCTCTCTTTATTCTGTTCCAAGTCTCTCTGGAGTCTGTCAAATGAGCTCATTTATATAAACCAGAGTGGTGTATATTCTCTGTGAAGAAATTCAGTTAGGTACAAAGTATAGTGTTCACTTCTAGGATGAAAATCAATCTGCCAGAAGAATTTTTTAATGCTTAATATATCTTTTGTGTCCCATATATGTGAACCCTAGCATATAAATCATTGTTCAGAAATTGCTCATTCCAGTATATATTCCAAGATGTTGTTTTCCAGTTCTTGAAAATAGTGAGATATTTTCAAAGTATAAGATACAAAGAATTAATTTTCATTTTGCCCATTGGCTCCTTCATTGGAATGCGAATGGCTCATGGATAGCACCTTCTCCATGGGATAGATACTGCTCAAGTACATGCCTTCATACGTCTACTCATTCTGTAGGTAACTTAGGGGAAGACTCTCAAAAGGATCCCATAGTAGATATACAATAGCTGTGTATAAGGTTTGAGTTCAAGAAAACCTGTGACTACACTTATATAAACTCTTGCTAAACATGGCTATATTCTGAGTCCACTAGTTTAACTGAATGGTTCAGATAGTAACAAAGCAATGAAAATTGAGTTCTATCCTGTTTGCTGCGAAACACAGTCCACCCCCAACTCTATGCTATCTAAGATCACAGGGGAGGGTATATTCTGTTGTTAGGGAAGTTCTGAAGACCTCCTAAAATCATGTATCAGGAATAAAACTAACTCTCTGTATTACATTATGAGTTCCCTTTAAACCTTTACTTAGGAACTATGGGACAACTCCCATAATTCAGAAATAAGATTTTAATTGAAGAGTAAAGCTGATATTGCAAAAGGGATAAAGGTCAGTTGAAGCAAAAGTGAACACTTTGACCTTGCAGAGTAATGGATTCAGCACTCTACCTTTGCAATCCAGTGCTGAGACCTGCTACTTCATTAAATACAACAATCATATCATAGCAGTAATGGCTATGAGATGTTTCCTGTACTTGATTTAAAAGACTATACTTGGTTTAAAAGACTGCCAAGTTATAATTGTTGGGCTCCTGAATTATTTAGGGGCAAACCAACCATCCACTTTCACCTTAAATCACACTTTAATTAATTATATTACCTAATTAATTGTGTTTGAATAGAACCTATAGCCTCATGTATGCAAGGTAAGTCCCAGGGGAATTCTACCTCTGAGCTACACCCCCAGCCTTTTTTGTGCTACTGGGGATGGAACCCAGGGGTATTCCACTGTCGAGATACACCCCGCCCCCTCAGCCCTACTTTTTAGTCTTTTTATTTTTGAAGCAGGTTCTCACTGAGTTGCAAAAGGTCTTGCTAAGTAGCTGAGGCTGTCTGCAAACCACGATTTTCCGGTCTTTGCCTCCTGAATGCTGGGATTACCACCATGCCCGGCTTCCTGTTTTTTATTCTTTATTTTGAAATAGGGTCTCACTGAGTTGCAAAGGGCCTCACTAAGTAGGTGAGGTTGACTGCAAACCATAATCCTCCTGTCTCAGCCTCCCAACTGTTTTTACTTTTGTAATTACCGTTACAGTTTTCTCTTTGTATTTGGTATCTGAACTTTGAATATGATATGATATTGTGTGTGTGTGTGTGTGTGTGTGTGTGTGTGCGCACGCACATGTGTATGAGACTAATATTTATCCTACTTGTTTTCTCTGTGATTTTTGATTTTCTGTTTGATGTCTCCACTAACTGTGAAAATTTTTCTTCTAAGTGGTTTTTCTGTTGTTTTTTCCTCCTCTGAGCTTTCTCAGTTATGCATATAATTACATCATGTGATATTGCCTCACAGTCCTTAGTTGCTTTAATTTTGTTTTCTTTTCTTAGTCTTTATTTTATTTATGTTTAAGCTTGTGTGAGTTCCATTTATGTATTTTCAAGTTCACTGATTCTTCCCTCAGCTGTGTTGCATATACCAATGAGCCTATCAAAGGCATTCATTCTTTCTTTTATTCACGTCTAGTTTTTTATATTTTTATTCTTTGTTATGGTTTTTCCATCTCTGTTGACATTGTACATATGTTTTTGCATGATGTCTACCTTTTTCATTAAAGCCTTTAACATTTTAATCATAGTTATTTTAAATTCCTTATCTGAGAATTTCATCATCTGTGTCATATCTGATGATGACTTTGTGTCTTTGGACTGTGTTTGGGTATCACTTGTAATTTTTTTGTTGGAAGTGGAACAGTATTTTATAAGGCAATAAGTAACAAGATAAATGAAACTTCATTGTAAAGACATATCAATCTGACCCACATTTTGGCTATGTTTGATGCTCATTGTAGCTATGGATGCCAAAGGGTTCAAGTTCCTCTAGTGACATTCTTTTGTTTCCCCTCTTGGCTTCTGGGTTTTCTGTTGAGAGAAAATCTGCCTTCCACAGCTCTTCCAGATGAAATGGACTGCCTTGTTGCTAGATGTTTATTATAGTAGTGGTAGGGTATATGTTGGGGGGCATAGTCTATAATCTGTCCATTTTTGGAGTGCTCAGTGGGCCTGTGACTTTTAGTTTAGTCATTAGTGTTTCTGTCTCTTCTCTGGAAATAGAGCTCTCTTCCTTCTCTCTTTAATCCCTTTCTGTGCCTCTGTGAGTCTTTGCCAGCCATACTGTTTACATTATTCAGCACTTCTCTATTGTGGATTGTGGATTTGTTTCCTTAGGTGATCTAGAATGGTATGGGACAGAGTTTCCCAACCTCAGCTGAGAGGGGATTTCACTGTCACCTTCTGGCAGTGTCTCATCTGAAGGTTAAGTCTAAGGGAGAAACATCTTATGGCTACTCTTCTCCTTCCTCTGCCAGAGCCCCAAAGGAAACTTTATCTGCCTTTTGACAGTCTGGTGGGGTTCTGAAGAAAAGTCTGCTCATGTATGGAGGCTCCTGGAACTTCCCCCTTTGATATCATCCATTGCTGGTCTCCATAAAATCATCATAATTTCAAGCTTAATGTTCTAGAGGCATTTGCTTCAGGTAAGAAAATGCTCTGGTCTTCTGTCACCGTGGAAATGTTCCTCTTTCTCCTTCTTTCCAGATTTTGCCTAAGATCTTGTGTCTCTCATGAGTCTCAGATATCCTGTAGTGCCCACCACCCAAAGGTTAGGGTTGCGGGTCCAGAGAAAGGTAAGCGCGCTGTCCACCCGTTCCCCAGCCTCTGACCCCAGACAATCAGATGTGACAGGGCGTTAAGTCAAAGCAGGAACTCATTTATTACATGTACACTGTAACTTATAAAGCAAAGACCGCAAGGGGGAATTCCAAGTGGGAGGCTATCACCAATCGGCTTAAAGGTCACTTCTATCACACAGGCTTTTTTTTCTTAATTTTACATTGCGAGCAAGCACTGTTCACGCCTGATCATGCACAGGCTCATACCCTTAGCCTATCATATGACATTATGTTAATTTAAACCCTTCTTTGGCTCCTCCTTTGGCTCTCCCATCTGGCGCCATCTTTAGACACGTGCCCTACAATATCCTTTGGGTTTTTTTTGTTTGTTTGTTTATTCTTTCAGGCTTTTCTTGTAATAATGTAAATGGCAGCTCCCAAGCTCTTTCTGTCTGAACAGAAACTGAAAGTTTCCACATAGTTTTTAATTTTTAATTCCCTATTTGATTGAATGTCACTGACTCCATTAGGGTTGAGTTTTCTTTCTAAGTAAGAAGAGGAGAATAGATATTGATGGATAACTGGCAGTTTGAGTAAAGGTATATATCTGTGTATATGTGTTTATAAACATGACTATCATCATATTTCTGATTTTCTCTTTAAAAATTGGATTTTTTAAGCCTCTACTATTTGGCCAAGTCTGTCTATGCATGTCTGTCTTTTGGGAATATAGAGGCTAGGTTTTCAAATCTGATAAATGTGAAACCGTTTGTTAATTAAACCTAAAATAAGAGTTACTAAAACGCAGGTAGGTTATATGGCTAAAGAAGCGGCTTATGGCTGAGGAAGTGTAAAGATGGGAACTAGGTTGCTACTTTCTAGGAACTTAGCCTGTTTTTTGCTTCTACATCAACTTCCTTAGACTCAGTTGAACCCAATGATCAGTGGGACATTGTTGAGGATTTATTGTTCTCAGTTGAGAGCTGGAACCTTTAATGGAGAAATAAAAGACATAATTTGTTTCATCAAGGAACAAATACTAACAGTTGAAACTATTAGATGCAACAAGTAGTATTTATTTTCATGATGATAACCATTGTAGTAGTGGTGAAAATACAATTAGTAGAGTTGGGACCATTCAATCTGTGGGGATGTGATATTTGTCCTCTCTTGGATTAGTGATGATCCAGCAAGTTAGGGTGAAGTTACTATCTACCAGATAGGATAAAACAAAAAAGTACAGAGAGTTCTATAAAATGCAAAATAAAACAAATATAAAAAGCTTATCATTATCATCCACAAGCCATGGAGACTACTGCTTGCTTCACACTTGTTCTAAATCTCAGGACCAATAAAAAGTTAACAAGTGCCTCCCCTCAGGATCATGGCAATTAAGGGTATGTCTAAAATGGTTAGTAATTCTCCTAGGCTTTTTTTTTTCAGAAAAGAAAAATATCAAGACAATCACTCACAGAACAAAATTATCTTAGTTTCCATTAAATAATTCCCCCCACACCCCAAAATACTTACAGTTCAGTTATGGGCTTTCTGTCTTGGTAGATTTGACTTTTCTAAGTAACTTTGCTGCTGCTAACATCTCTAACTAATCATAGTCACAGAAACGACAGGTCCAAACTGGACAGCTGTTTCTTGAAAATAAAATGTTAACAGCAAAAGCTATTGCTCTTGCCAATGAAAAAGCAAAGGCATCTGAACTTCTCAACTAAAAGGAGCTGTTTCTTGGTTTTTTGGTTCCTTTGTAGTTTCAGGCCACATTTAGATGAATCTGTTTTTATAAAATCCTGAATTTTCCAGTGAAATTGGTTCACGATTAGCCATTTGTCAGGCATAACAGAATCACAACATGCTCAAAGCTTCAGTTTGTTTAGGGTAACAGTAATGAATTTTTATTAATTTTCCTTAAATTCTGAGGGAAACAAAATACCACAGCCTGGTTGTTTGGAACAACTTTGGATCCAAAAGAGAACCTTCATTACTACTAATGTGTTTCCATAATGAAGTCTGATGTGTTTAAGGAGATGTGGGAGTGCAGAGAAACTCAATAAGAAGAGTCAAATGCCAGGGTGGAGAACATATACGTAAGCAACCAAAGACCATATATATAAAGAGCAATGTGATTCCAGGAGGGTTTTTTTGAGAAAATTTGAATTATTACCCTTTTAAAATGAAGATTAGGAAACCAAAAACTCAATAATACTATAAATAATGATAATAATGGTAATAAAAAGCAACTGCTTGGTTTTCTGTTTGAAGGGGAAAAAAGTGATCAGAGGTGAGAGAAAAAAGAAAACAAGAAAGAAAAGATGAGGATTTAAAAAAATTTAATATTCATTTGAAGAAAAACTTTTATGGAATAATGCCCCCAAATATTATTATATTATTATAACTATTTCTGACTAAAGATTTTATAACTCCATTTTTTATTATAGTTGTAATAATCTACTGATAGTAATACTATATTTCTACATTTACCTCTTCTCAGAGAAGTACTTCTTACAGGTCCCACAGAAGAGAAAAAGAAGAAATCAATAATAACTTCAATTTACAAATGAAACTATCATATCCTGAACAAGTGAAATGACATATCAAGGGCCATAAAAGTTAAGTGTTGGTCGTTGGTCAGGAACCCCAGCCTTAGCTTCTGTTTCTAGATTCCTGCCTCTCTGTTGATAATAAAGCCATAGCTTACATGGACTTCTATAGAGTATCACACATTTTACTCAAAAAGACATCTTGAATAATTGAGCCAGGTACTTAGCAGATGACAAAATGATACTTGTCCCCCTCCCCCAAATCACTGTCTTAAAGATGGCCATGATCTTTGCATAGAGTTTCTCTTTAAATGGTTGGTAATAACTGGGATTGTTCTTCATTTCTTCCCATGCTAAAGTATAAGAGTAGAAATTTTATTTTTGTTACGGCTTTTCAGGTTCTAAAGAACTGGATAAGGAAAATAGATGTGTCACTGTAATGAAATTATTGATTTTTTCTTTCTCTCTTCTGTGGGACCCGTAAGAATAGCTTGCATCCGAGTGAGCATCAGAGCAAACGAGGAGGGGCTGTCAAAGAGCGGGACTCACAAGTCAACTCTGGCCTCATGCGTAGACTGCAGCCAAATACTTGTGTCTGAACTGGAAATGTTCTCTCACTGGAACACTCAAAATGCATAACCACAAATGTCATTCTTCTGTGAGTCCACTTCCAGTTAGCTGAGAAGTCTCTTTCTAGATTTGATACTGGACAGTTGAAGGACTCCTGATGTTTTAGCATAATGATACGTGTTTTTCTCATCCAATAAAATAGATATGACCAGACTTTACCACATTTAAATGGTGGAGCAGTTAATGACAAATTCATTACTCTGAACATCTTTGTCCATGTTAAAGTAACAGGCTAAATATTTTTTTTAATTGAGGCATAAGCTGTTGTTTAAATTGTTATATTCTAATTTCATTTAGACCATATAAATTGCATGATGAAGCTATTCCTGAATTCAATCATATGTTGCCACTTTTATATAATAGATATTATATTAGAAGATACATTTTCAAATTTCCTTATATGTAATCTCATATTCCCAAACTCTCAAATAGTCAAGATAAAATGTTATAAATGGTGCTAATAATCTACAAGAATTTACAAACAATTCCCCTCTTTGAATATGTTAAATTATCTACTAAGAAAAGGCATGTTGGAGCATGCCTTGGGAAGCTGAGACAAGAGGATTGCAAGTTCAAGTCTAGCTTCAGCAACTTAGCGAGACCCTATTACAAAATAAATACTGAAATAGGGCTGGGGTGTAGCTCAGAGGTAGAATGCCCTGAGCTCAGTCCCCAGTACCAAAAAAAAAAATGCATTAGATTATTCATAAATCTTGGACAGTCACCCTGAGATATAGTTTACATTAGCATTAAGCACTATGAAATGCATTTTGAAGAATAATGTGCATTATAATTGGCAGGGCATTGAATATCACATTCAGCAAGCCCTTGTTCTCCATTTTTTTCCTTTCTTTTTTTTTACCTCTGGGCTACACTCCCAGACCTATTTTTATATTTTTATTTGGATTTTTTTTCCTTTCTCTCTTCTCTTCTCTTCTCTTCTCTTCTCTTCTCTTCTCTTCTCTTCTCTTCTCTTCTCTTCCCTTCCCTTCCCTTCCCTTCCCTTCCCTTCCCCTTCTCTCCCTCTCTCTCTCTCTCTCTCTCTCTCTCTCTCTCTCTCTCTCTCTTCTCCATTTTTTATTGCTCACTGTCTCACTGTCTTTCAAAAACTGGTTTGGCCGGGCATGGTGGTGCATGCTTATCCCCACACTGCTTGGGAGGCAGAGACAGGAGGATCACGCAGGTTTGAAGCCAGCCTTGTTGGCTTAAGAAACCCTGTTTCCAAATAAAAATATAAAATAAGTGTCTGGGAGTGTAGCCCAGAGGTAGAAGGGTTTCCAGGAACCCCAGGACCACCAAACAAACAAACAAACAAATAAAACTGAAGTTAGAATTTACCCATGGAAGATAAATTGTAAAGTATTTTCTATCTTTAGGACTGTCAGGGCATGAAAAATAAAAATTTAATTTCTAATTTTGGGTAACCCAAAAAGTTTGACAGGAATAATTTCTGTCTAGCTTTCAACCAAAGTATCTAAGAGTTGATAATGAAGTAACATTTTTACTGCATATTGTAACATTTGGACCTTTGCATTGTTTATTTAAATCTGCATTACCAGTTATTTTAATGGACAAAAAATTAGACATAGCAAGCATGAGGTTAACACAATCCATCTAGGCCAACTAGATAATTCATTTAGTTACCAAAGTGATTATCTAGTTTGATTGTCTAGATTTATTTGACACAGGTTAGCAAAAACTATACTTCCTTTTTTTCCTTTGCAGATATGATGTTAATAAGCCCATCTAGGTGGGAATGTGGGACTCATTAAAATGTGATTAAGTTAGCTTGAAATATTTTCTCTTTGGCATTCTTTATGGCATTAGACACAGATGCCCTGGGAAAATTTTGTTTTTTATTTGTTTACATTTGAAGACTTAAACATTTGGTACATATATCTAAAATAAAGCCAGGTTTGATTGAATTCACTTGATATTGCATTAAGGCCTATTTTCTACCAAAATACATTTCGAGAGTGAAAGTCAATAATAAGATTAGTCCAGAAAGGAAAAGATAAAACTTGTATCTACTAATTCTAAAATACAAAGGTAATTCCTTGTACTTAATTTCTGCATTTACTCTATGATTAATAAAATCCCATTAGCCCCATATTGTATAGTATACTAGTAGATATTAAATTAACCTTTGCTCTCCTTCATTTTTACCTTCCATTCACCCATTTCCATTTGTCTACCTATCTATGCACCATTTGAAAGATCTTCACCTGCCATGTTGGAAAAGCTGCACAAGGATACTTCTGATGGACATATTTTAATTCATAGAGGAAATGGACTCTAAACAAATAAGAAGATGAATAGTTTCCTAACCACCTTATAATAGTCTGTCTTTCTGCAATGGAAATAATATTTCATGTTATTATGAAAGGCAATGCTATTTTGTTTCCTCTGTTCCCACCCCACACTAGTCTTTTTTTTTTTTTTTTTAATTTTTTTTTTTAATTTTTTAATTTTTTTTTATTGGTGCACTGTATTCATACATCATAGTAGGATACATACTTTAGTAGACATACATGCACACTTTTCCCAGTCAGCCCCCACCCAATCCCCACCCCATTCTCTCCCTATCCCTCCCTCCCATGCTTGGCTTAGTAGTTGACATCTAGTATTATGGCAATTTATCTAAAATTAAAAATGATAATCTCACATAACAGTTTCATTTGTCTGATACCAAGCTTTTGATGACTTAAAGATAACATTTCAATATTTCTTTTTGCTTTCTTTCTTACCAGAGATTATTTTTTTCTATTTTTTTGGTGAAACTATCATATATTTATATATTTATTTTTCAGAAAAAAACTATCCTAATATGGAATATGGAGTCTAGGTACCCAAAACGATCTTGAAAAAGAACAAAGCTAGAAGATATATATTTTCTGATTTCAAACCATATAAAGCAGATATATAAACCATTGGAGTTAAATAAAAGCCTAGAGCTAAATTCTTCCCTATATCGTCAAGTTATTTTTGACAAGGTTTCCACGAACATTTGGTGGTGGAAATGATAATCTTTTAACTAAATATTGTTAAAAAATAATAATTACATGGAAAAGAATAAAATTGGACCCTTACCTAATCCCATATACAAATATTAACTCAAAATAGATAATAGACCTAAATACAAATCTTAAGACTATAAACTTTTAGGAGAAAATCTGGGTCATAAAACCTCACAACATTGAAATTGTCAGTGATTTCTTGGTTATGATTTCAATGACACAGGCAACAGAGGAGTATACAGACTCCCTAAAAAATAAAAAAATAAAAAATTGTATATCCAAAGACAATGTAAACAGAGTTAACAGTTACTAATAGAATGGGATAAAATATTTCCAATTGCTATATCTGAAGGTATATTAATATTCCAACTAGAAATCCTAAAAATTAACAACAATAAAGGCAAACAATACCATTTAGAGATAGGTAAAAGACTAACATAAATAATGAATCTCCACAGATAACCAATCTTAATTGTCTGTTGGATGGAAACTCTTGTTTCTCTGGTTCTGGTGTGTGTTACCTATTTCTTCTTTGTAGTTAATCTCTTTGAGTATTTTCTCTAGTGCTGGTTTTGAAGACATAAATTCCTTCAGTTTCTGTTTGTCATGGAAGCTTCTTATTTCTCCATCTAATTTGATAGAAAGTTTTGCTGGGTAGGAAATTTTTGGCTGGAAGTTGTTTTCTTTCAGAGTTTGGAATATGTTACTCCAAGCCCTTCTGGCCCTCATGACTTGGTTTGGGAAGTCTGGAGTGATTCTAATTGGTTTGCCTCTGAATGTCACTTGGCCCTTTGCTTTTGTTGCCTTTAAGATTCTCTGCTTGGCTTCCACATTGGTCATTTTGACAATTATGTGGCGTGGGGATCCTCTTCTCCGATCCTGTCTAAAGGGAGTTCTATAAGTTTCCTGGACCTTTGTATCAACCTCTTGCTCTATGTTTGGAAAATTTTCTGCTATTACTTCCTTGAAGAGATTGTTGATCCCTTTGGTTTCACTTTCTTTTCCCTCCTCTATTCCAATTATTCTTAGATTAGCTCTCTTAAAATGGGCCAATATTTCTTCAATATCAGATTCCTGCTGTCGGATATTTTTTCCTAGATTAGAAACTATGAGTTCATTTTTGGATTGCTCATCTTCTAAGAGCGAGATTCTGTTCTCCATGTGTTCTAATCGGTTGTTTGTGCTTTGAATTGAGGCCTTTACTTCATTAATTGCATCCTTTATCTCTTTTTGGCTCTCTCTGAGTTCTTTTCGAAGCACCTCTATTATTTCTACAGTTATTTTCCTGATTTGATCTTCTAGAAATCTCTGATTTTCTGTTTTATCGGGTTCTGATGTTGTGGGGTTGTGGGCATTAATTGCTCCAGTATTATTCCTCTTTCCCATGATTTCCGATATTTGTGCCTTCTCTGGGTTCTTCCCTTGGTTCACTATGACTTTCCTTAAGGTGTTCTGGATCTCGAGTCAGTAGTATCTCGGACCCCACTACTCCATTAATGGGTTTTATTACAGAGTCTCCGACCCAGAGAGTCGATAGAGGCTGCTTTAGACTGTGGGGGGTGCCAGGTTGCACGTTTTCCTATGGTGTGATATCTCTGCCACCGCCCCTCCCCCACTGGGTCAAGTCCCAGGGAGTACAGTACTGGGATTTCTCCTCTGTGGCCCGCAATTTGACTCACTGTTCTTGAGTACGCAGATGTGGCTGTACTGGATTCGGTGAATTCTCTGCTGCTGCCGCCGGTGGCAATATGGCGCTGCTGCTACGCCCTCGGCTATGGGGCTGGCGTTTTTCTTCTTGATTTTGATTTCTACTCTGAATCCCTGCAGCGTGTGCTGAGCTCGGTCACTGGGAGCTTTAGATGCTCTCTGCGCGGAGAAATCCCGCCTGGCTGTTCCGCAGTGGCTCACCTCGGCTTGCTGTAGCCGTCCGGGTAACTCCCCGCTGCCGCCGGCAGTATGGCGCTGCTGCCGCTTCTGCCGCGTCCTAGGGCGCGAGGCCGGTCTATCTCCTCTGTGGCTCTGTTCTCAGTCTGCTTTCTCTCTGGAGCCTGGTGATTTTTTGTTTCACTGGTGATGGTGTTTTCTGGCTATGAAAGGCGCTGATTTTGTGGTAATAGAGATTTGTTGTTAGCGGGGCTCGTAAGCCCCGCTTTTCTCGGTCGCCATCTTCCCGGAAGTCTCACTAGTCTTAAATTTAATTCCTACACCTTCTTATTTTTAACTTGTACTGCTCTTGACCTGGAAGCTACTACAGTGGATTCTTCCTAAATCAGTTGGTTATTTATGAATATTTCCTTAGTTACTACTCAAAGATTAGAAAAGTATCGAAATGACCAACTCTTGGTATTCTATTGAGTTTAGACAAAACTCAACTTCTTAATGGGAGACTGGGTAGATTATGGACACAAAAATGGGAAGATGGAGCAATGATTTAATCTTTCTACTTTCTTGAGGTAGTTTAATATCTGTTTACTGCCTGTTTACTTTTCTAGGACCCAGATGGTTCCTTTTACTTCTATGCACTCCTCAATCTAGCCCTTAAAAAATAGCCAATTTCCTCCACAGTCCTGCTTTGTTTTTTCTTTCTCTCATTAAATGTAAACTCCTCGTGCCTCATTTCTGGATCTAAGGATACCATTTTCTACTCTGGATTCATAGTCAACTGTTTCTTGATCGAAACGGATCAGATAAATATTATAAATGAGATCATGAAAGCCAGACATGGTGGCACATACTCACAATCCTAGTACTTGGGAGGGTGAGACAGGAGGATCACAGGTTTGTGGTTAGCCTTAGCAACTTAACAAGATTCTCAGCAACTTAGCAAGACCTTGTTTCAAAAATAAATAAATAAATAGGACTAGGGATGTAACTCAGAAATAGAATTCTCCTGGATTCAATTCTCAGTACCACAAAAAAGGTTGGGAATTAATTAATTGAAAAATACATATTCTTCTCTTGGGAGCATTAGATTTTTTTTTTTGTGGTACTGGGGATGGAATCCAGGGGCATTAGATATTTTAATAATAGGTAAATGTATGTGTGCATGTATATATATATGTGTTTGTGTGTGTGTATGTATGTGTGTGTATATTCACATATGCATATACATATATATATATATACAATGTTATATATGTATATTTAAAAAATGTATTTCAAATATGTACATATGTGTGTATGCACACATGCACAATGTTAGGTTCTGGCTGCAAGAGTATGGAAAGAGAATTTGCAGCAGGGGCTCATCTTACCCAGGCAACACACACACACACACACACACACACACACACACACCACTTAAGCCATTATCTGTGGAACACTGGCCTTCTTTTCTCATCTAGCAGGGTAAAGTGTGACTCTTTCCCCAAATCAAGGGTTTAATGGGGTTCACTTTACTTATTGAGGAGGGGTTGTTTTACAAGGAGAACATTCCCACTCTTTCCTGAACAGAAGTTCTCCCACTGCCTGAAAACATTAGTGACCTGTTTACTTAGGAAAGTCACAGCAGGGATTCCTCTTTACAACAATATTCTCCCATTGCATAAGACTCTCTCCCTACCATTTCCTGTGGTAAATTAATCCTTGATTACAGGAAAAAAAAAATAGCTTTAGAGAAACTAAGATTTCTAGATAAGACTAGAAAAACTCAGACTTACTTTTTGACAAGAAAAATGCCTGTCTAGAGGAGAGAGGAGGAAATTGCCCTATTTTTAAAAAAAATGCTCCTGACCCATCAGAAGGGACACACTGCCCTGCCTGGGAGGGGGTCAGTGCCAGTTGTATTCTCAGGCACCTTGCAGGCCAGGCCTCCCGAGGCTGCAGGTGGAAGCCTGTGGCTGAGGACGTGACTTAGAAGTGGCAGCCAAAATTCCATGGATCTGTTCTCTCTGGCAGGTGGTCGAGGTCTTAGAAGGGCTGGGACTTGACAGCAGAGGAACCTGGGCCAAAACCTGAGGGAGTCTTAGCATGGAAAAGCTGACACTTGGCCTGGAAATCAAATTCCAGGCACATGTGGCAATGTGGTTGCTGTTTTACAAGAATGCTCAGGAAAAAGTCTCAGAAGCTGCCAGGACTGGGTCATCCACATCCTGCCCCAGCCGTGCCCAGGGTCACAGGCAGGAGAGCCCTGGGCTTTCTTTTCAGAACTCCTAGTGCACTCCACTTGAGGGGATTCTCTACCCTCCTCCCTCTGTTGTCACCCCACCACTGCCCGAGTGGTGCAAGAACTTGTTTTATACCATGGTCTTCCTTTCATAGTCGTTGAACCCTTGGACTTCTCAAAATAGTGTGGATTTTTTTAAAAACATTCAATAAAATGCATAAGTTTACAAAGAAACCCAATTTTTATTGAAAGCGAGTTATCAAAATATTTTGAGTTTATGAGATAGAAGCACCATTTATGAGCGATCGAAATGTGTGTGTATACTTGACCAATCCATTAAATAACAGGATTTAGCAGCAGAGCTTATACCCGATGTAAGTTTAAAGAAGTGATGAGTACGAAGAATGTTCTATGATGTCTTCAATAACATCATGAGGTATGACACCAAAACAGCTGATTTCTGTTGGAGCCAGAAGCACAGGTACCCTCCGTGCCACTCAGATTTGTGATCTGTGATTGAGATTGAAGTGCAGGTGAAATTTCAGTTAGGGGTCAGTACAATCCAAGAAGTGATTTTTTTTCTCCCTAATTCCATGTATCCCCCCTCCATTTAGAACCTCTGCTCTAGGCTGGCCTTCCTTGTTCCTTATTAACAATCGTGTATTGCTTCCTGACTTCTAGAATATTAAGTCCTGGAATGCCTACTACACCATGACATTTCTATCTGACAAAGGAGAGGAAAGAGGTTGAACAATTTTGAGGGTCTTTTATGGGCTGGGAACTTTACAAACATATTTTCATTTAATTCAGTTCTCATAACCTCTCAAAGTAGACATGGTCTCCTCATCTTACATAAGGAGGGAAATGAGTCTCCTCTGAGGGCCCAGGAAATAACTAAGACTGCAGCCAATGAGGGTCAGAACCAAGATTAGTCCAGGGCCCTGTGTGGCCATCATCCCTCAAGTATATCTCATCTCTTTAGGTGAATTAGTCATTGGTCTAACGTTAAGTACTATGCAAGACTTCCCAAAGACTTAACTTTGTTAGTGCGGTGAGGATTACCGCATGGTGGTTAATCTCACACACTTAGAAAAGTCTTCCCCAGTTCCAAGCCTATACCTCTGCCTCTTGCATTTTAACATGGGCAGGTTACTTAACCTCGCTGAGTCTCAGTTCCCTTACCAGGCTTTTGTGAGGCTCTCAGGAGTTCAGATAATTGCTAGCTATTATTATTTGTGAACATCACGTGGGAAGTATCTCATTACTTTAAAGTCACGCTTTGTGTTCATTATATCCTCCTGTTTTTAATCTTTGTCCCATCTCTCCATTCTCCATAATAAAACCAGACTATTTCCAAATTAAAGCTGTGTCATTTCTCTGCTTATCATGGGTCCACAGGATCCCTGTTGACTTCAGGAGGCATTCTAAACTCAGTCCAGTGATTTTAAATGCCAGGCCATCATCTGACCTGCCCATGATTTTCCACTCAGTTCACAACCTTTTCCTTTGTATTCCAAACATACTGAATTATTTGAATGTACTGTTTCCTGCTGTCTGCAACACACATTACAGGATATGTAGCCACTCTCTCATTCTTTCTTACTAAATGCCAAATGTACCTAGTGATTTCATAGCAGACCTATTTTTTGAGAAGGCTAAGGTCCTCCTGATGTGTGTGTGTGTGTGTGTGTGTGTGTGTGTGTGTGTGTGTGTGTGTGGTGCTGGGGATGGAACCCAGGGACATTCTACCTCCAAGTTATACCCCCAACCCTATTTTTTATTCTTTATTTGAAACAGGGTCTCAACTGGGATAATAAGTATATACTACCATGCCCAGCTTCCTCCTGAGTTTTTGAGGAAATAAATACTAATTGTGGTCAATTTGTTATCTTTCAAAATGGCTAACGTAGGCCAACCATTGACATGAATCATGTGTGGCTAACCTGGACAATTTTGACTCTGACAACTAGTGTTCCTATGACTGAGAGATTTTATTGGGAACTTGGGAATCTCAGACAAGCATTAGCATTACCTATCATTACCTCTGGGAACTGGAGTATAAAGATACAATGCCTGGAACTTCTGTACCCAACTTATGGTCATAGGCAGGACTTCTGTAAAGAATGACAGAATAGGAAGAGTAAGATAGTATGAATCCCTTATGATTTTGTGGAACCATGACATTAGCTATTATATCCTTTCTCCATACATATTGTTATGTGAGATAATAAATCATTTTATTATGTGAGATATACTTAGATGGTTTTCCATATATTGTTTATGAAAGCCTGAAATATTCTCTCACCTATTATCCTTTGCACCTCTTTTTTTTTTGCACAGATCATTCTTGACCTGTGCTACTTTTCCTTTACCTGATCAACTCCTACCTAGATAAGTACTCAATTTTCCAACTTCTTAATAATGATGGTGGCTATATGATATAGTTCAATCAAGTAAAATCTAAATTTACCTAAGGGGGTTTGGACAGCTGTGGATTTTCTGATTAAAAGAATGTTAAAAGTACCAGTTGATTTTGTCATGCCATTTCCTGCTACCTTGATGTTGCTTTGAATATGAAAATAGCCACAGCCATCTGGTGACCTTGAGATGAGATGTATTCAGAAAAGGCCAAGAGAGTTTCAGAGACATCAGCACTGACATTATTAAGCTATGAGAAAACATCAGCAATTGCCTAACACCAGAGTCTTTTCAAGTGAGCAAGAAAAACGCTTGTTTTTTAAAGCCATTATAGTCAGGTTTTCTATTACCCACAGCCAAATGTATTCCTTGCAGATACCAATATACTCAGTAACTGCTTTTTGAGCACTGGATTAAGCATATGCATCAATTCTGCTCACTATTAAAGAATGATTCCTTAATAGACTTCTACATGAAGTTAGCAACATAAAATAGGTTGCTCAGGTCTATCCCCCATTGCAGTCACTGAAGTAATTAGATATATTGCAAGTATTGTTTTAAAGACACAAGCATGAAAACTGTGCACTGTAATTATACACTAAAATTCTAAAAAGTAAAAGACTGCTTAGAGTTGAGGTGACAATCACAACCAATTTTTTTTTTTTTGGTGGTACTGGGGTTCCTGGAAACCCTTCTACCTCCAGGCTGTACTCCCAGACACCTATTTTTTCTATTTTCATTTAGAAACGGGGTCTCTTAAGCCAGCGAAGCTGGCTTTGAACCTGCGCGATCCTCCTGTCTCTGCCTCCCAAGCGCGGGGATTACAAGCATGTGCCACCTCGCCCTGGCAACAACCAAATTTAAAATCTCATTGGATGGGTTTGTCCGCGAACCGTGATCCTCCGGTCTCAGCCTCCCTAATGCTGGGATTACAAGCGTGCGCCACCACGCCCGGCTCATTCTACATATTTTAAAGATAGGACAGGGAAAAGTAGTTGCACATTCATAGGGAGGAAGTTTCCTTTGAATGTTCAATTATCCATTCATGAAAAAGTATTATAGTGTTATTTATTCATTTAACATAAATTTATTGGATGATGATAACATTATCATAGTCTATTACAAAAGACGGACATGTACAATTATATAACAAAGTACAGGTTCAAATAATTACATCCTAAGGTGAGGCTGGGGCTCAGAAAAGTAGGAAGAGAGAGGAGGTGAATTCAAAGTGTTCAGAAGGAAGAAGTGAGGTGAGTTCAAAGCAGAACCCAAGAATATTCTTATCCTATACCTTCTCTTCATTCTACAATAAACAATACCAACTCAGTTACTTCAGCTAGCAGCCTGAGAGTCCACCACATCTTCCCTCTCTCCCTCACTCCCACGTATGAACCGGTTTGCTCTATAACCACTTCATGGTTTAGGATCCCATATCTTTTTCCTGAGTAATTTCGTAGCATCCTAACTATTCTCCTGCCTCCATATCTGCTATCACACATACTTTATATTTACTTTCCTAAAATAAAAGGCAGCCAGTATGGTAGTTCATGCCTGTAATTCCAGTACTTAGGTGGCTGAGACAGGAAGATCACAGGTTCTAGGCCAGCCTCAGCAATCTAATGAGGCCTTCAGCAGCTTAGTGAGGCCTTGTTTCAAAATAAAAGATAAAAAGGGCTGGGAATATAGCTTGGGGGCAAAATTATTCTGGGTTCCACTCTTGGTATCACACTCCCCTGCAAAAAAAAAATGTCAGGTCATGTAAATATTCTTTACAGAGTTTAGAAAATCCCTCAATCTCTGGTGGAGGATGTGAGACTCTTCCCTTTTTGGGTCCTGCCCGTCTGCCCATTCAGCCTGCTCATCTCAGACCAGCTTCCCATTTGGACCGGCCTCACATTCAGTCATTGAGCCATGTGTGACTGTCAGTTCACAGTTTTGTACACCCACATTTATATTCACCATGTTCCCACCATCTGAAATCTTCTTCTTCAGCTCATCCATCCAACAATGCTACTTACCCTTTACCTATCAGCACAATTCTAAGTCTCTCCTACCCTCACACTTGAAAGATGGACAGAATTTTTTGCATGTACATCTACTTCCTGCATGTTTCTAAGATGATCTCTGGCTTTGCCTCTCTTCTTGGAGGATTGTGAGCTACTGAGGAACATAAACAAAGCTGTGTAACATAGTAGTTAAAGGGTTTAACTTTAGAGTCAGGATGCCTGTGCTTGAACTTTGGCTCCATATCCTATTTAGTTTATTCATTGTTTTTTGGTTTATTCATCTCTTTGTGTCTCAGTTTCTTTATCTGTACAGTACAGATAATGTTACCTATCTCATGAGGTTATTGTAAAAAAATCTAATGAGAAATAACATGAAAAGTGCTTAGAGCATGACCTGGCACATAGTTATTCTCAGTAAATATAATTTATTATTATTGTTGTTGTTGTTGTCATCCCTGAATGGGACTGTATAACCCAGAAGGTGGTACATAGATCCTCAATAAACATTTAATGTATTTTTCCAATTCTATACATTTCAAGAAAACTTTACACTGAAATGCACAAAGATACAGACATATTGCCTCGCAAACTAAAATTTGAGAAATTTAGCTGTCCAAGATATCACATTTATCATACAAAACTATTTCTGATCCTCTAAGGAGAAACTGTCCTCCTAGTCCATCTTCTGGGTTCCACAATTTTCCTGTTGCAGCGTTTTAGGAGGAGTTCAGTGCTTTCGACTGAGGAAGAGCTCTAGAGCTGCCTCCATGATGTTTATCTGTTAAGTCATAGCATGTAGGGAAAATCTTGGGGATGAAAATCTTCACCACTGCCCTTTGACTGATCTATTTAGGAGTAAATTTTCATATAACTTACCTCTACAATTCATAAATATACACTTAAATATCTCTCAAGCAAAAACTATTGACTGTGTACTTTTATAACATTATAATTTGATGCAAAAGTCATATCATTCAGTCTTTGTAATGACTGTTCTTGGCCTATGCTTATCTTGCCAGACCAAGATTATCCAAGCCTAATTAATTGCTCAATTTTTAGTTTTTATTTTCCCCTCATCCTTGGATTTTGAAAAAAATGGCTTGGGGTGCAGAGTACTTTTTTTCCTTTATATTTCTAAAGAAGCTTTTATAACACGATGGCCAAATTATTTGAAAAATGTCTCCCTATGATGATGTCATTTTCAAGGGAAAACATACTTGGGATATGAAGTATTCCCATCAGGAACTCCAAGATCTTACATCTGTAGTCTTAACCCCAAGAGGTTATCAAATGATAGTAGTTGATTGTAAAAGGGACGACTTCTAATGGGGTGTTGGCAGGCAGGCTGGCCAATAGTCAGAGGTCACTGCACAAATATTTGTAGAGGAAATAAAGGCTTCATTTTGCTTTCACTATCAGACAGCTTTCATAAATGTGCAAAGAAAGACTAATGCTCAGGATTAAGATACCTTGTACATGAGAAAATCTAGAAATCAATAGCCCTGTTGGCAGACTCTTACATAATGTCAAATGCTAATCTATAGTTATACAGTGTAGACTGCCTAGAGGATTTCCATGATGAGAGGGAAATATCCTAAATAAATAAGCAAAGCCAGGCCAAGAAATTTTAAAAAAAATCCATCATTGGCCCAAACAGAACATAAAGAAGTCTTTTAGAATGTGTGGGCATTAATTACAAAGCTTCGTAGTAACATTTATTCACTGATGATTTCAATATACTTTCCAATACTGGACTCAGTAACAAAGTTTTATTCTTTCCAGGCCAAATGTGCATTGTGGTGGGATCTCTAAGCTGCTGTTAATTCACAGAACAAGATACACATGGTCATTAGTCCAGCTGGATGTCAAAAGTGGAAAAGTAAAAGTAGATACTTGGTTTTAGGTGGTTCTTGACTCAGTTTCTTGGAGAAGCAACATGCAGTGGTGGCTAGAATATAGACTTTAAAGCAAGAAGGACTCAGCTCAGAAGCCTTGCCCTGCTCCTTGCTAGTCCTGCCTTGCCCAGACTTGTCTCAACTCCATTTTCCTCCTGTACAGTAGGGATAGTCCACAAGGTCATTGTGAAGATTAAATGAGATTATGACAGTTCAGCCTTTAGCACGTTTCCTGCCATTCAAATTTCATTCCAAAATAGTAGTAGTTATGCTGTGGAATTATTGAGCAGAGGGAGTGATCATCTTTTATTTCATTCAGTTCACAAGTGCAACCTGATTTTTCTGAGAGTGCTGAAAGGTTTTCTCAGGGACCAGTGTCAATGCTTTGAAGTCTAATTGGAGAACCAGAAGAACCTAGACACCAGACTTCTCCACTATAAATAGAAGAAAGGGCTGTTAAGGCCAAGAGCGGCCCCAAACCAACGGCTGCGAGTCTGGCTTACAAAACAGATGCTGTTGATTCTTTGAGTCACTGCTATGGGGACAGATGCAGGAAGGACAGGGCTGTGGTGATGGCAACAGAAATGGGAGTTCTGTGGTAAGTCACAGAATAATCCCATCAGACTACTTGGCATTGCATACCCTGCCTGACAGCTGACTTCATTATACAGATTGAAAGGTTCTAAGGGGATTGATACACTTGTCTGTATCAAACCAGCAAATAGCAAGGGTTGCAGCTGATTGGCATCCCATGAATCTCTGATTTGGGCAGTACTAAAAGAACCATAAAAATACAAATTTTATGTAGCAATATCTTTTTTATTCACCCATTCAGAAAATTTATGACTAATGTCTTCTCCCTATATGTCATAATTAGCTGACAGCAAGAATAGAATGTTTACTGGGTACTCTGTAGCTTAAGAAAAGCTCAAGTCTTTTATATAATCAATTATGTTTTAGTTATGACTCTGCTAATTTTATTATTTTTAATTGAGCACTTTTACAAGGGGGCATGGAACCTTGGGCATGTGCTATTTATTAATAAGTGTTTTATATGCCTCAGCCATTCCACAGCTACATACTGCACCCATATAGCTTTTAGCTTCTGATGTGCTCAAACCACTAGGTCAAAACTAGGCTCTGTTCTTAATATCAAATGTGTAACATTAGTTATCTTCAAGAGTCATGATACAAAAAATTCAACAAATATGCAGCAAATCCAGTAAGCCTTTATCTGAAGTACTCTTTAAGCACAACATGTTTTCAGTTCTGAGTAGACATGCAGTCTCTCTACATATACATGCATTTATGTATATAACTGGAAAGAAATGTGCAAAGCAACTTGGGCATAAGAAGCGATATTATAATTGGTTTGATTCTCCATATCCCTACTTTACTAAATTGTTCACGTTGTTTTAAAATTAAGACAATATAAAATAAAGCGAATCATTCAATTTTCTGCTTCAGTAAATAGAATAGTAACATCTCTTTGACATGATTTAGGATCATGTAGAGACTTTATTAACATTTTTGAGCATCTGCATTTATATGAAGTGTAGAGGAAAAAAAGGGAGAAAAAGGTGATCACATGTGTTAGTTTTCCATCACTATGATATAACACCTGAGAAAATAAGCCCACAAGAAGAATGGATTTTTTTGGATCTCAGTTCCAGGTTTTTGGTTCATGGTTGGTTGGTTTCATTGTTCTGGGGTCTTGCAGTGAAGCAGAACATCAAGTGGGAAGAATGTGGTAAAGTAGTTCATGTCATGGCATCTGGAGAACAAAGAAATAAGGAAGGGTCCAGGGTTCCAAAATCCACATCAAGGACACCCCCGCAGTGCCCTCTCTTCTATTCACCCATCTCTTGAGGGTTCTGCCATGCCTGTTGTGGTAGTTCAGGCATGCCTGTAATGCCAGTACTTGAATGGCTACATCAGGAAGATCGCAGGTTTGAGGTCAGCCTCAGCAACTTAGTGAGGCCCTTAGCACCTTAGTGAGACCCTGTTTCAAAATAAAATAAATAAATTAGAGTTGAGATGTAGCTTGTAGGTAGAATGCCCTTGGGTTCTATTCCCAGCGCTACAACGAAAGGAGAAAAAGAAAGAAAGAAGGAAAGAAAGAAAGGAAGAAAGAAAGAAGAAAGAAAGAAAAGAAGGTTCTCCCAGGAGTGCCATCATCTGCAGACCAATTTTTTTTTAACACATGAGCTTCTGGTAAGATATTTAAGATCCAAACCATTACACCCCAGAATATAATATCTAAGTGTATTAGTAGCTTGTGGGCACTATAACAATTTTCCACAAACGAAGAAGCTTTAAAAGGAACAGAAATGCATTCTCTCACATTTCTGGGGGCAGAAGTTTGAAATCAAGGGGTCAGTAGGATTCGCTCCCTGGGAGGCCTTGGGGAGAATCCCATCCACGCCTCTCTCGTAGCTTCTGGTAACTGCTGGTGCCATTGATGCACCTTGTCTTACAGATACATCACTCCAACCTCTGCCTCTGTCTTCACATAACATTCTCCTGTGTGTCTTACTCCTTTCTTTTATATGAACATTTATTGTTGAATTTATGATCTATTCTAATCCATGATGATCTCATCTCAAGATCTTTCACTTAATTATATCTGAAAAGGTTATTTTTTTCTAAATATGGTCACATTATGAGGTTCTGGGTAGACATACCTTTTTGGGGATCATAATCCAACCTTTACAAAACTGGATGATTTTTGGAATAAACCCCAGTTGTACCACTTTCTCAACATCATATTCTCCATGCCTGTCACAAATAGAACAGAGAGCTTATAGGCAATTCAGGTAGCCACCTCAAGTTACTGTAGAAATCATCATAGAATACTTTTATTAGCCTCACTCCTGGTTTCATTCCACCATGCTAGTTTTGTTCAGTTCTCTTCTCCATGTTTTAATTTATGCAGTCTTTGTTGGATTCCTGGGAGTTGTCTTAAAATTTTTTCTGAAAACTTCTAGATGTCTATTATGTGCTAAAATTTCTATATGTCTATGATGTACTGAATTTGGTCTTCCTCCACATTCATGTGTTGAAGTCCTAACCCTAGTACTTCAGAATGTAATATGTTTTGAGATAAGACCGTCAAAGAAATAATTAAGTTAAAATGAGGTCCTTAGTGTGGGCCGTAATGCAGCGTGTCTCTCATTCCAACAAGAGATTAGGGCAACCAACAGCTCTTCTGATTTCTGTTAACATAACTCAGATTGGTCTCTTATTCATTTTCATATAAGCGGAGTTATATGCCACACTTTTTTATGACCTATATTGTTCACTGAACATAGTGTTTTTAAGTTTCATTCATATTGTATTATGAGTTATTAGTTTAACTCTTTTTATTATTGAAAAGATTATACTATCATTTGCTTATCCATTTTCCTGTTCATGAACATTTGAGCTATTTCTAGCTTGGACCAAAACTGAAATGAATATTCACCCATTTCTTTGTGGACACATGTTTTCATGAGTGAGAGTGCATTTCAGGATAATAGGCAATATTTGCTAAAGTTTATAAAAATAGTTCTCTAAGATCATTGTTCCACTTTGCATTCTCATCAATAGTGTATGAGCATCCTGGTTGTTAAACATCTGCATCAACATTCAGTATTAACAGTCTCAATATATTTGTAGCCAGTTCCAGTGAGATGAAATCTTATTGTGGCATTAGTTTATTCCTTTATTCCTTCATTTCTTTGTTCGTTTGTTCTTTATTTTTCTTCCTCCCTTCCTTCCTTCCTTGGATCAAACTCAAGGCCTTGTATATACTAGGCAAAACACTTCAAGAACATCTCTAATTCTTGAATTTTGAATTAGGGTAATTAACATATTCATCTCTTGAAAAAATTTTTTATTTCTTTGTGTGAGAACATTCAGACTCTTTTTTTTCTAGTTTTTTCTTTTTAAACTTATTGTAATCATACATCTTGATGCAGTACAGGGTGGCAGAGGCATACAAGCACATGTAGCCCTTCCCCAATTCCCACCCCATTCCCTTTGAATTTTCTTGATTACCATATCATCTTCTATGAAATGTCTGTTCAAGTCTTTTTGCCCATTGTTTTTAGATATCATAGAAATACTTTATGATTTGGAATTGAAGTACATTGTCAGATTGTCATATATATATATATGTGTGTGTGTGTGTGTGTATGTATATATATATACACATATATATTGAAAATTCAAATTGTCATATATATATGTATGTAAATTTTGTAAATTGTTCTAGGATCCTACAACCTTACTAAATTTGCAATATATGTTGCAAATATTATCTCCCAATCCGTGGAGTTGCCTTTTAATTTTCCTAAAAAAGAATGTAAACAAGAATTTTTAATTAGTTAAGTCTGGTTTGTCAAGTTTTATTTTATTGTTAATATATTTTGTCTTGTCTAAGAAATCTTTGTCTATCCTAAAGTCCCAAAAGTATTGTTCTGTATTTTTAAATGAGCTTTATTATTTTAGCTATTATATTTAGATTTATCTTCCAATTCAAATTAATTTTTGTGTATGCTACCACAGAAAATTTAAGGTTATTTTTCTCCGTATGCATATCAATTGTTTTATTATCATTGTTGAAAATACATTTCTTTCTCTATTTAGTTGTCTTAGTGCCTTCATTGAAAATTAACTTTGGGGCCTATTTATGGACAATTTTTGTTATATCAATCTATGAATCTATACAAACTGTTTTTGTTACCAAAGATTTTCAAAATTATTTTTGTTATCTTCAAGTTTTGGCATATATACATGTATATTTATAGTCAGCTTGTATCTACCAAAATGCTAGCTTTGATTTGGGTTGGAATTGAGCTGAATCTGTGGATCAACTTGGAAAAAATTAACATTTTGCTATTGCTACTAAATCTTTCTATCAATGAACATTTTCTCACTTCAATTATTTATTAGAAATCTATCATATTTTATAGTTTATCAATGATATTTTTAACATTTCATTTTCTATCTAGCACAAGGAAATTTTGTAAATTGTTCTAGGATCCTACAGCCTTACTAAATTATTACTTCTGCTCACTTCTTTTTGAATAAGTTGTGATTAGCAACAGTCTTCTTTCTTTCTGTTCCTTTTATTTTATTGCTTATTGTTTTTCACCAGGCTAAAAAGACTTTTAGGATAATGGTGAATAGAAATGGCAAAAAGGAATATCCTCATGTTTCTCCAGTTTGGTGGTAAAATAATAAATATTTTGTCATTAAATATGATAGTATTTTTAGATTTTTAATTGTTATTCTTCATGAATTTGAGAAAGTTTTCTTCTTTTCTATGATTAGGTATTAAATTTTTAAGTATTGTTAATTCCTTGATTAAGTTTATCATATAACTTTCTTTTTTTTTTTTTGGTGGTGGTGGTACTAGGGTTCCTGGAAACCCTTCTACATCTGGGCTAAACTCTCAGACCTATTTTATATTTTTATTTGGAAATAGGGTCTCTTAAGCCAGGGAGGCTGGCTTTGAACCTGCGTGATCCTCCTGTCTCCGCCTCCCAAGCGTGGGGATTACAAGCGTGCGCCACCACCCCCGGCTTAACTTTCTATTTTATAGTCACTTTTTGCTTAATATATATTGAGGACTTACTGTAATGTTTATTTCTATTGAATAGACCTTTTAAATTATTATTACATGCCTCTATTATTTATTTATATAATTGAGAAATTCTTTTTTTTTTTTTTGTGGTACTGGGGTTCCTGGAAGCCCTTCTACCTCCGGGCTACACTCCCAGACCTATTTTTACATTTTTGTTTGGAAACAGGGTCTCCTAAGCCAGCACGCGGGGCTGGCTTCGAACCTGCGCGATCCTCCTGTTTCTGCCTCCCAAGCGCGGGGATTACAAGCGTGCGCCACCACGCCCGGCTATAATTGAGAAATTCTACTACCTTTATATTTACCATTTATTTCACTTGTTCTTTATTTCTTGGTTCCTTCTTTCTTATCTTTGAGATAAATAAAATATATATTTTAGTGTAATTAACTTTCTTTACTGGTCATTTTAGGATAACTATTTGAAGTGTGTGTATGTGTGTGTGTGTGTGTGTGTGTGTGTGTGTGTGTGTGTTTGCTCTAGAATAGAGATTAAAATAGAAACTTTCAACTTGACAGTCTATATTAAATTGATATTGAGCCATTTCATATTGAATGTAAGAACTTTAAAACAACATAATTTCACTATCATTCCTCTCATGCTTTGATCTATTTTTGTTCTGTCGCTCCCATAATACATTTACAATTTTTTTCTTAAACGTAAGTATTTTTCTTTAAAAAATAATTATAAAAATTGGGATTGTTGGTGAATGCCTATAATCTTTGTACTTGGGAGACTGAGACAGGGAGGTTGCAGGTTCAAGGCCAGCCTCAATAACTTAGTGAGCCCATTTCAAAATAAAAAATCAAATAAAGCTAGGGGTGTAGCTCAGAAACAGAATGCACACACACACACACACACACACACGCACGCGCGCGCGCACACACACACACACATACACACACAAAATACTAATAAGAAAGTAAAAAGTCTTTTATACTTACCTATCTATTTCTAGTAATTTTACTTACTCCTGTAGATCTGTATTTTCATCTGGTATTATTATCTCTATTTACAAAACTAAAAATGAATTTTTCTCTATTTCTGTTGATGTGAAACTGTCATTTAACTTCATCATTATTATTTTTCAGTGCTGGGGATCAAACTCAGAAGCTACATCCCCAACCCTAATTCTAATTTTTGAAATATATTTTATTTGGTTATAGAGTTTTAGATTGATTTTTTTCCAGCATTTTAAAGATATTGTATTATTGTCTTCTGACCTCTCTAATTTCTAATGAGAAGTCAGTTTTTATTATCATTTTTTTCTAATTTGTCTTTTTCCATGGGTTTCTTTTAAGTTTTTTCTATATCCTGGATTTTCAGTTATTTCTCATGGTAAACCTCATTATAGTTTTTTGTATATTATTCCTTCTTAGAGTTCACTTAACTTCTTGAAGTGGCAGATTTTTGTTTTTCATCAAATTGAAGAAATTGTTAAAATATTTCTGCCTTATTCTTTATATCCTTCTAATTACATAAAATTTTGTTTGATATTATCTTGCAAATCACTGAACTTTTTTCTTTATATTTGATATTTTTTCTTTCTGTGCTTTGGTTTAAATAGTACCTATTTATCTGACTTCAAGTTCACTGTTCCTTTCTAGTGCAGTTTCTGATCTGCTACTAAGTCCATTAATAAGGTCTTGTTTTCTAATATTTTATTTTTCTAAGATTCTAATATTTCTAACTGGTTCTTTTTAGAGATCTTATATCTCTCCTTTATTATCAGAATTATTTTAAAGTTTTTATCTGTTACTGTCAGCATTTGTGTTGCCTTTGGACCTCTTCCTGTAGACTGTCACTTTTTCTTATTTCTTTGAATGCTTAATAGCTTATTTTAAATTGAAAAATATTTTTCTTAGAAAAGATATACTATTGATATTCTGGATTTTGTCATTTTTCTTCAGAGTGTTTTATTTTAAGGAAATGCTGAATTACTGACAGATTATTTCTAGTGAGGCTTAGTTTTAGGGCTTTATTGGGGAAGGTTTATTTTGGTTCTGCCTTTAGTTTTAAAGATAGAGCTTTCGGTTCTGGGATATGGTCCCTATTTTTAAAGCATGACTCTTTAGAGGTCCTAATAGAAAGCTTGAGATGTTTATTAATTTATTCTGGCTTGGTTGAACTTGAACCTCAAACCCTGCTTCCTATGCCTTTCACTGGCTGATATCTTGGCTCAGCTCCTTAACGTCCAACTATGCTTTCTGCTGGTTTTTCCTTCTATTTTCACCCAGCACTCAATTTTAGACTCAGTCAAGAATTTGAAAGAAATTTTCATTAAGACATGTGCTCCTTTCTCCATGACTACTTCCTTTCCAGGACACCCCTCTCCCAACTTACTTCTCAGCTGTGGTGATGGCCCAGAAACCAGTCTTTAACATCTCAGGTGAAACCTAAGACTGGTGCTTTCTGCCTGAGCTCTGTGTCATATTTCCATGTAAACTAGGATGTGCCTTTAGGGGGACAGTTGGATAACTGTGACTGTCACCTAATTCGCATTTTATCTTTCAAAAGTCATGTCTTTTCCAGTGTCTGCCTGCTTTGGGGTTCTCCGTGTGTCCCCCAAGACACTTAATTTATAAAACAAAACTTTATAGCTACCATTATCAAGAGGACTCGGCCAATACAAGCTACTTAGTAGTTACCAGAACTGTAACTTCTCTAATTACCTGGTTACTGAAAGTATGTTACTGAAAACATACTTTGTAAATAAACGAGAAGGGTTATTCAGGAGCTACTCCTAATACTACAATTGTGGTTTCTGGTTTATTTTTCAACACGTGTCTCCATAAACATTACCTAACTTCCTCTGAGTCATTTCAAACCATTAAAAAACCTCACAATGAAGTATAAACACAAACCCGTTTTGAAGTAGTGCAGAACCTCATTCATTATGGCATCCCTGGCTGCCCTGTGTTCAGTGCACGCTTCAGGGGAGATAAGAGGGATTCTCCCATTGACTGGGGTGGGGGGGGTATTCAGCACTGTTTCCTCTCCAGCATCATCTGGATCAGGGAGTCCTCTTAGGCATGTAACACGTGCCCATAGTTTACACTTATAGCACTCCTTAAATCCCACAAAGCACAGAAAGATCATGTTATCTCTTCTTTCCCAGAAAGTTCCATTTGCTGCGTAACAGTTTTTCTTTTTAGGCCCCCAGATACGCTCACCTTTTGAAATTTAGTTGTCCCATAGCTTAAGTCCTTGCCATCCCAAAGAGAATAAGCAGAGAAGACCCAGCCTAGGTGAGATGAACTTTGTGCCCCAGCTGGATTCTGCTTCCTGCCTTGGCTACCTTGCATTTAGAATTCCACCAGTGTAGTGGGTTATAAAATTGTCTACCTCCATGCTAGCAGCTACTACATTTATACCTATTAAAGTATTTCATCCTCATAATAGATACATTTTAAAAAATATTTTTTATTATCTTTTGGGGATTACTAGTGATTGAGCCCAGGGGCATTCTACCTCTGGACTACATCCTCAACTCTGAGACATTTTATAGTTGAGAAAGTAGGCAAAAAGATAAGTTATTTTACAACCATGTGTGCTCATACCCAAGTGCATAATTTCACTTGAGATCAAGGTGCCTGGTTGTGATTTAAAACCCATGGTCTGTGCTTTTTCATCTCTGTATTGGACTCTGATGCCCCTCAAATCCCATTAATTCCTTTAACCTATTTATAATCTGTAAATGTCCCAAGCCAAGATATCCCATCTCATTGATTATTTTTTCAAGCCTAACATAGGATAATTATATTTTAATTTTTTAAGTTCCATCATCATGGTATATGTAGATTGGTATAAAATAAAAGCAAGGAATGATAAAGGATTTAAAATAAAAATAACAATGTCCTTTTCATAGCTTTGCTACTCTAACTCTTACTGTTCAGAAGCCCATTTCTATTTTTAGTTATTGTAGTGTTTACTTAATCACTAAGTAACATGTTTATACTCTCTGTTAGTATTATTTTATTATCTGTGGACTTTCTACTATGATAGTGAGGAGCTCTCAGTTCTTATTTTGTTATTTTTATAAGTACTATGCTAAAATATAGAAGGATTATTCTAATAGGTCATGTAGAATCTAAGGGAGGGGGTTATAGAACAGCATGAACAGCAGGAAGTGGAAATAATTGGAGGGGGGGGTACCTGAGGGGCTATCTCCATACTGTCCCAGAGCACCTCTTTAGTTTTTACACTTTCTTCTCAGTTTTTTATGGTCATTCTTCCAGATTTTGGATATGCCAGAGTCTTTATTTCAGGGTCATTATTATCTCAAGAACTGGGATGGCATAAAGCTATTTTCCTTGGGAAAGTCAGAATCAGACCTCTCTTTCTTTTTTTTTTTTAACTTTCTCTAAAGTAGTATATAACATATCTTTATTGAGTTATCTTCTTTATGCTATGCATTATCTAGATATAAGGAATAAAATAAGATCATTGCCACCCTTGAGAATTTTAATTTAATAGAAACATATATATGTATATATGTATACATATTTATATGTGTGTGTGAGCATTTTCATTGTTATAATCCAGAATACTTAACCACACAACATAGAGGAAACATGATTTCCTTGCTCAGGGTTTCTTAGAGATTTCAGTACATGTGAAGCCAGAGCCCGTGGGTCTCAGGACACCACGGCAGGAAGCAACGAGGGGGAGAGCACAGGGGTGCCGCTCCTCATCACAAAGACTGGAAGCAGAGAGAGCCAGCATGCAAGGGGAGTCAAGGGCACCAGCACAACACTAAGCCCACACCCCCAGGCCACACCTTCTCCAGCCACAGCCCACCAGCCTTGTCAGCTCTGCCGGTGAGATTACAACTATTATGACCTCACTAGATCAACTCTGAGCCTAATGATCCTCAGGGGGCATTCTATTTCTCACCATGAAATTGTGTGTACACTGTGTACAGGGGTGTGTGTGTGTGTGTGTGTATGTGTGTGTGTATTGATGATAAAAGTCTGTGGTAGACAGTCCATTAACTGTGAGATCACAGAGGAAAGAGCAAAGCAACTCACTACAATTACCCGTACTTGGGGAGTCTGGAGAAGGTACCATAGCAAGGGTGTTTTATAAATGGGGCCTTGAGGCATGCACAGAAATAAGATGAGGATAGTGTTTCACACAGAGTTCACAGCATCTTTGAAGGTATAAAGTAGTAATGACATGGCTTCCTGAGAGGGAAGTAAGGTCAGTATAAACACATGGAGATAGAAAATAGAGGATGAGGCTAGATAAGCGAGCAGAAGACAGATTGTGAGGAAGTTTGAATTTTTCTGAAAGGAGTATTGTGATAATTCCTAACTTACCTGATTTCATGCTTATCCCTTGAACAATCCTTACTCTTTATATCTCAAACACATGTGTGTGTGCCTGTTCTATCACCCATCTATCTATCTATCATCTATCTGTCTGTCTGTCTATCTATCTATCTTTCCTTTCCAGGATGAAAGTACAGCTTGATGGAGTATATATTCTTAGCACTGCTGGTTTTAAGAGCCTGTTTTACTGAAGAAATGTTTCATAATTTTGCTGTTTCTCATCCAAAATGGATCCTCCAAGGATCTTAGAGAGAAAGACCAAAATAGATCAAGAACTAAAAGACTCAAAGAAATATAGTTAATTATTTTCCTTCACTCTTTACTACTTTCCTGCTTTCATCTTCCAAACAGAAAAAAGTAAAATTCTTTTTAAAGCATATGATTAATTTTATACTGCTCATCTGACATACTTTGTGTATGATTTATCTATACATTTTACTTAACTGGTAAAAAAATAGAGCATCTGGTTTGACAAGCTATTGTCTTTTTTTTCTCATATTGTTTTAAAGAAATCTGCACTTTGCCACAACTGAAAGGCTAAGTTGGGTTTTTTGACTCCCTACCCTTCCAGATGTGTAGCTTAAGATTAGACTGAGGTCCAGAATAAATGTTGTTATAGGCTCTCTCTTCCAGTCTCATCCTTTTTTTCCAGAAGCTAATAAATTCTGAAAGTGTTGCCATAGCTGCTACTGAAGTCAGCCTCTGAAAAAAGACCCAGTGTGCACGACTTCTTGTTTGACTGCTGTCATCCTAGAAGAGAGAAGTAAAATGATAGAAAGGGTGAATTCTGACTCATCCTGTCTTCCCTCTTTCTTTTTGACTGCCAAATATCTCCTTCATTCCTTTTTTCTTCTTTTAATTTTCCTTTTTTCCTCTTCCCCCCTCCCTCCATCTCCCCCACCCTCCCTCACTCATTCTCTTCTCTTCTCTTCCCTTCCTTTCCCTTTTCTTTTCCTTTCTTTCTTCCCCTTTTTATCGTTTGCTCCAGCTTCTTCTGTTTTCCCTTTAAAATTTTTCTCTTACATGCCAAAAGATGATTAATTTAGGTGCACAATAGGCAGAATTGCTGTCTCCAGGGAGTTTCTAGGTTATACCAATGTAATAACAAAGCACTTGTGTCCTTTTGAAAGGGGACTGATGGCTCAGTGTGAAGGTGCATACTTTTAGTCCCAGTACTTGAGAAGCTGAGACAGGAGGATTGCAGATTTAAGGCTAACCAGAGCAACTAAGTGCGAAGGTTGGGGATGTATCGCACAGGCTCATGGCCAGCCTCAGAAACTTAGTGAGGTTGTCAGTACATTAGTGAGACCTGTCTCAAAAAGTAAAATAAATAAAATAAAATAAAATAAAATAAATAGGACTGGGGGTGTAGATCAGAGGTAAAAGTCCCCGGGTTCAATTTCTACTACTACTATTACTACTACTAATTTTAAAGCATCAATTGTAGTAGTAGCAAAGAAGTAGAAATATCAAATAAAATGCTACTAACTCAAACATATTATCTCTTTATCTACATTCCTTCCTAATTCTTATCTGAAAGCATACATATTTTTACATGATAGTGGCCATAGAATCAGCTAGATTTTTATAATTCTGCAATGGCAATATCTTTTCTTACTTCTTGATATATACTTCTTAATATAAAAATTTAAACAACACGGAATTATAACAGTACATGAAAATCTTTCTCCCATAATTCTATTATTTAGAGAAAAGCATTATTTGAGGCTCATTATAATTGCTTTTGACTTTTTAACATTATATATATGTATATATATACTCATTTTTTTTTACTTTTTATTCCTATTTATTTATTTATTGGTGGTACTGGGATTCCTGGAAACCCTTCTACGTCCGGGCTACACTCCCAGACCCATTTTATATTTTTATTTGGATACAGGGTCTCTTAAGCCAGCACGGCTGGCTTCGAACATGCGCAATCCTCCCAAGCGTGGGGATTACAAACGTGCGCCACCACGCCTGGCTATTTTTCTGCTTTTTAAAAACTCATTTGTTTGTGTGTTCATTCAGTATAATCTTATGAAGTGGCTTAGTGTTTTTCTAGGCCATAAGGACACCGTGATAAAAAAGACAGGGATGGTCCATCCCCTCACAGAATCTGTAATCTTGCCAGGTAGGCGTGGAAAGGGCACCCAGTAGGAAGAAACACTAATTGGTGATGTCTTTGTAACTCCAGTACCTCTCTAGGCCAATACAAGTTGAGCTACTTCATAACTTTAGTAGCTGCAGAGTAGTGCGTAGTCTGATTGTGATAATCATAATAAAAAGAGCAGCAGCCTCCACTGAGTGCTCGGGGCATGCCTGATGCTGTGCTAAGTGGTTAGTTCCTTTACCTCCCTAAAGGGTCTCCGCCTCTGATAAACAGATTGTATCACTATTTTGCGGGTAAAAAAATAAAGGCAAGTATTATACAAGTGAAGGATCTCAAGTTCTCACTTCTCAGTAGGACTAAAATCCAAACTGGATGCTCTGACTCCAGAGCCTATAATATCAACTTTCTTACTATGGATATTCCCTAATTTATTTATAAGATAAAAGTTTTTATAAACTTTCTTTATAAAATGAGGTTATATAAAAGGCAAGTTGTTTTTACTTTTCTCACTCATAAATAATGGAGAAATGAACATATAAGTTATATAAACTTATATATTTTTTTTGTATTAAAATACCTAAAATTGGAATTTTGGGGTTCAAAGGGAATGACCATAATTTTAATACATATTGTCAAATGATGTTTCTCAAAACAACAGTCCATGAGACTTTATATTATCAAGTAACCTTGTCAAAGCTATGATGCTTTCTGACTCTTTGATTCTCTGGTTCTGGGCTTTTCCCCTTTTTTACTGTAACTTGAAGGGAATTGTGTAATTGCAACTTGATGTGAGTCCTTGGATAGTAGGAATAGAAGCAGTAAAACTTCCTTTTAGAGTTTGGACCTGAAATGTCCTCAAAAGCACTTGTGTTGAAGGCTTAGACCTGAAACCTTTAGGAGGTAGATCCTAATGTTAGGAATTTAGATCTTTGGGGGTGTGCCCTTGATGGGAATACTGGGACCCTGCCCTCTTACTCTCCTCTCCTCTCCTCTCCCCTCCCCTTCTCCCTCTCCCTCTCCTTCTCCCTCTCCCCCTCCCCCTCCCCTCCCCCTCCCCCCTCCTCCCTCCCTCCCTCCCTCCCTCCCTCCCTCCCTCCCTCTCTCTCTCTCTCTCTCTCTCTCTCTCTCTCCTCTCACCATGAGGTGCACTTTTTTGCTTCATCATGCCATTATAATCCACTTCACCACAGGCCCCAAAGTAATGGAGACAGCCAAGCATGGACTGAAATCTCTGAGACCATGAGCCAAAACGATTCTTTGCTTCTTTAGTTATCTCAGGCATTTTGTCACAGTGACAGAAATCTGACTAGGATACTTTCCACGTAAAGCTAATAATTACCCTCTGAAGACATAACTTCAGAGCTAAAGGGCATCCCATTATCTCTGTGGACTAAACTACATGAAGTATTAGAAGGAAAAATGAGGTCTTGGAGTTCTTTTGCAGCATGTATACATGCCCACTTGTTCTTAGCATCTGGATGGCATCTCAACTAATAGTCATTCCTTTAAACTTTGAAGTTGAGAAATGCTAGTCTGGTTCCCGGCTTGGTTTTTTTTTTTTTTTTTTTTTTTTGTGGTACTGGGGTTCCTGGAAGCCCTTCTACCTCTGGGCTACACTCCCTGACCTATTTTATATTTTTATATGGAAACAGGGTCTCCTAAGGCAGCGCACGCGGCTGGCTTCGAACCTGCGTGATCCTCTTGTCTCCGCCTCCCAAGCACGGGGATTGCAAGCCTGGCTCCCGGCTTGGTTTTTTATCTCTTTACTCTTTAAGGAATTTAAGTTCAATTTTTAAAAATCCATTACTATGCCGGGCGTGGTGGCGCACGCTTGTAATCCCTGAGCTTGGGAGGCAGAGACAGGAAGATCGCGCAGGTTCAAAGCCAGCCTCTCTGGCTTAAGAGACCCTGTTTCCAAATTTCCTGGAGGTAGAAGGGTTTCCAGGAACACTAGTACCACAAAATAAATAAATAAACAAAATAAAATAAATTTGTTACCTAATTTTTAAAAATTAATCTTTTATTGAGATGGTGGACTTGATGTTAGCCTTTTGAGCTTCAGATTTCTCTTTAATGCAAGAGGATAATAAGATCAAAATCTCCCTGCTAACTCAGATAACAAAGGGAGTTCAAAAATTAGGAAGTTTATATGCAAGGAAGAGAAGAGGATGGCTTTGGAGAAATGTAGATCCACTTTAGTGAAGAAATGTTGGTTCTCCAGAATGAAAAAAAATAAAAAATAAAAAAAGAGTTTGGTGCTTAGGGCCCAAAAGAGGAGGGAGCCTAGGGGAACGGGACTTGTCTAAACACATGGGGTATGTTTTGCTGTTCTCTGTGACCCTCTCTGACCTCTCCTTTTCCCTCCTCTTATGGCCACAAACTCAGTGATTTGACTAAATGTTTCACCTCTCCCCAAGTTATGTTGGTGTTAATTAAAGTTTGCATGTGGTGAGTGAGAAGGAGAAGGGCATTCAAACTCACTGAGTCAGGCCCTGTGAGGGAAAGAAAAAAAAATCAACAGTGTCAAAATGACACCAGGAAAAGAAGGAGGTGCAAAAAGCCATTTGGTTCAAGCTCTGTTAATTCAGGCCAGGGAAGAGGTAATGCCGAGGCCCGAGGGGGTGAGTTAAGGACAGCTTTCTGCCTTAACTCTCAGCGCGCTAGGTTTTATTAGTTTAGGTCGGGCAGCTGCTAACATTATTTTAGTATCTATTTTGTGAGTGATTATGTCGTATGCATGGGCAGGAGGTCGGGTGGGTCAAGCCTTTCTGCTGCAGACCATCTCGGCATGAGCCCCCCTGCCTTCAGATCTTGCTGAAACCTGCCACCTGTAAAAGCAGACAACCTAATGGGAAAAAGAGCAGCACTTAAAATGCTGTTTTTTTTCTCCACTGCTCTCTAGTGTAAAGAACGTTGTAAAAATATTTCAAACTGGATATTTTGTTTGGGTTGCATTAACTCTTTATTTGACTGTCCTCATGATTTTCCCACCAAAGTTACTTTCAGTAACCAGAGATGTTTTGGAGAAACTGAATATTATGTCTGCAACAGAGGGAAGCAGTCAGGGAAGCCCAAGGGGAGACTTGCTAACACTCTGACTGCTTAAACTCATCTGTCCTATCAGACTCAATGACCACAGCCTTGGAAAGTTCACAAGCCCATCTATTTTTTAGGGACTTTTTTCATTTGTGTTTGAGCTTAACATCCATGAAATGTGGACCAGCTCCAAGCACAATGTTTCTGACAGCCAATACCCAGAAGAGGAAAGGATGTATCTCGTTCTGAATCCTAATCTCTTGCCCGATTGCCTGTATGACCTTGGACTCATCATTAAGTCTCAGTGCCTCAGTTTAACTTGATAGGAGCCTACTTGCCTCTGCCTTGCTGCTGCTTGAGAGGTGGAACTCTTTCATGATAAATAAGAGATGCTGGGATTTTAGGCAGAAATCACAGGCCCATGATGGATATAGTGGTATAGATGGGCCACGTGTTTCTACTCTCTCTAAGCTGGGGTTTGCCTAGCAAAGTCTTCACCATACGCAGCAGGAACTCAGGGCTGGTGTAGAACCACGGTGCGAGGTATGCACTTGGTAAAATGAGCCATGGACCTTACTTCTTTTTAGGTAAAAATCTGACTCCTGATGCTCTGTAATCCCTCCAGCCTTCTGCCTAACCCCTCTGGAAAGGTTATGGACATTTATTCCTTTATTCATGCAACAAATATTTGATGAGCATAGCCTCTGTTCCAGGCACTGTGCTATGGTGCCTTGGGACCCAGCACCAAATCCTCACTCAAATGAACCTTTTTCTCAAAAAAAGATAACACATGTTCAACAAATACATAGCTATCCAGTGCATTAGGTGCAAGTGCTATCAAGGGAGATTTAGAGGATGGGGGAAAGAAAGTCTGTAAATTCTAATGAGGTGACAAGAGCAGAGGTTTTGTTTTGCTTGCTTTGTTTGTTTGTTGGTTTGTTTTTCAGTACTGGGAATGGAACCCAAGAGTATTCCACTTTCAATCTACGTCCCCGACACTATTTTTTATTCTTTCTTTTGAAACAAGCTCTCACTAAGTAGCAGAGGGCCTCACTAAATAGCCCAGGCTGGCCTGTGATCCTCCTGTCCCAGCCTCCCAAGGACTAGGATGACAAGCATGCGCCACCGTGCCTAGCCCCAGAGACCTGTTTTAAGTGGAAGAATAAACTGTGCAGGCACCTGGGGAAGAGCATTCCCTGTAGAGTAAAGAACAAGCACAGAGGCCCTCAGGTGGAAGGCTCTGGAATTTTCTAAGACAACAGGGGGTTTTATGGTGGTGCCGAATGAGTATGTAGGACAAAAACAGAGACTTGTTTTAAGTGAAAGACTGAACCATGCAAGTACCTGGGGAAAAGAATTCTTGGCAAAGTGAAGAACAAGCACAGAGGCCCTCAGGTAGAAAATTCTGGAATTTTAAAGACAACAAGGGGTCCTTTATGGTGGAGCCGAGTGAGTGTGTAGGACAGTGGTTGGGATCACGGACTGACTCATCGGACAATGTATGAGCAAATGAAGCACTTTGGATTTTGTTTTCAGTATGATGAAAGAAAACAGCGTGTTGTTTTGTCAAAGAAGTACTGTGATCTGACTGAAAAAGTACCACTTGATGCCCTTCTGTGGATTGAAGAGGGTCAAGAGCCGTGGGACTAGTTAGATTTTTTTGTCTCAGTGGACCAGGTCATTGTCAACCATGATATGGATTAAGGTAATAATATTACTAGTATCAAAAAGTGGCTTGATTTTCAGGGCATAAAAGGGTTAGTGATGGTTTGGATATGGAAGATGAAAAGTTAAGAATGATACTTGAAACAAGGTATGGTGATGCATACCAGTAATCCCAGTACTTGGGAAGCTGAGACAGGAAAAGCACAGGTTCAGTAACAGCCTCTGCAACATAGAAAGTCTCTCAGCAACCTAACAATACCAAGTTTCCAAACAAAAAATAAAAGGGGCTGAATGTGTAGCTGTGAGGTAAAAATCCCCTGGCTTCAATACCAATATTAAAAAAAAGATAGGAAAAGAGAAATAAAAGAAAGATACTTGAGCAAATAAATTCTGTTATAGAGAAGGAACATCCTGGAACAAACACCATGGAGAGGTAGCTAGCTTGAGATCTCCACAGGCTGCTGGGAAAATCCCACACTGTTATAGGTGTAAGTTTCAAGGTTACATCTGAAAGACAGAATGCCTGCTTTTTTTTTTTTTTTTTTTTTTGGTGGAACTGGGGGTGGAACCCAGAGGCTTTCTACCTCCAGGCTATACTCCCAGACCTATTTTTTATATTTTATTTAGAAACAGGGTCTCACTAAGTTGCTGAGAACCTCACTAAGTAGCTGAGGCTGGCTTCGAACCTGTGCGATCCTCCTGTCTCAGCCTCCCAAGCCAGGGATTACAAGCGTGGCACCACGCCCAGCTAGAATGCCTGCGTTTTAAGGCAATGCTAATTTATACAGGATAAAGTACCAGGAAGATTTCACATGAGCCAGAGATATGCCATACTTTTTAGGGAAGAAGCTACAGTCAGTTTGCTCTTTTAGATTGGATGATCTCATTTGAGGCAGATAAAGACCACTGACTCCTAGTACTTAATTGGTTTGGATAAAAGTGGGTCTCTATTTAGAGCTGAGTTAGAGCTGTTAGTGTCTTAGTGTCTACAATTATTTTTTTTTTCTTTCTTTCTTTTTGGTGGTGGTACTGGGGTTCCTGGAAGCCCTTCTACCTCCGGGCTACATTCCCAGACCTATTTTTTTTTTTATATTTTTATTTGGAAACAAGGACTCTTAAGCCTCGCGGCTGGCTTTGAACCTGTGAGATCCTCCTGTCTCCGCCTCCCAAGTGCAGGGGTTCCTGGAAACCCTTCTACTTCCGGGCTACACTCCCAGACCTATTTTTTTTAATACTTTTTTGATTTGGAAACAGGTGTCTCTTAAGCCAACGCTGCTGGCTTCGAACCTGCTTGATCCTCCTGTCTCCGCCTCCCAAGCGCGGGGATTACAAGCGAGTGCCACCACACCCGGCGTGTCTACAGTTCTTGATGCTGTTCTAATGGCAGCTTGATCAAGGGTGAGACAGGCCAAACTGGCAAAGATTCTGGAAGCCATGCCTCCTGCCCAACTCCTTATCCCTCATTGATCCCGCCTCAGAAAAGTGTCAGTGTACAATAGGAGGTCTTAACTGAAAACAAGGGAAAATATCCCAGGACAGGTGGCACTTTCAAGTTTAGCAGTCCATAATGGACAAAGGGCCAACCAGATAAATATTCAAAAGCAGAGAGATAGGACAACAGATAGGAAGGATTCAACATGAAACAGGACTACAGCAGGATATTAGAGGACACCTATTTCTTTACTTCTTCCTTCATCTTCTTCATTTCCTATCTTACTTTTCTCTCCACATCCTTCTTTTCCTTTTCCATTTATCCCCATCCATCCCTTGCATTTACGCCTTCATGCCTTCAGCAAACAATGCATTTTATATATAGCCACTATGGTAGGTCTTTAAGGTCACCAAGGAAAAACATAGGTTCTGTGGCCAGACGTGAAGGCACACGCTTGTAATCCCCGCGCTTGAGAGGCAGAGACAGGAGGATTGCGCAGGTGCGAAGCCAGCCTCGCTGGCTTAAGAGACCCTGTTTCCAAATAAAAATATAAAAAAAATAGGTTTGGGAATGTAGCCCAGAGGTAGAAGGGTTTCCAGGAACTCCAATACCACCAAAACAAAACAAAACAAAACAAAAACAAAAAACATAGGCTCCACCTCCCTGAAGTTGACAGTTTCGTGGGGGTAGGGAAGTTACCCATATCCCCTCCTGAGATAGTAGAACAGACTAAAGAGTTGGCAGTAGGGGCCACAGAGGTTACCTGACCACACACACATTTGTAATCTGTTTTCAGTGTAGAGTATGAAACCATCCTGTTCTAGGCTTGCTTTGTTCTATGTTTCTGTTCAGCGAGTGTCAGGGCTTCCTTTCTCCAGTGTGTGTTTTTTCAAAGTCTTATCAGGCGGCACAGCATCTTTGATGCTCCATTTCTACAGCAGAAGCTGGCCTGTTATATGAAAGGACATTATTAATGGCTTCATGCCTTCTGTGAAACTCTTCAGTTTGTTTTTGTTGAAGAAAATACTTTTATGGGCATTCTAGGCTGGAAAGCACAGTAGTTAGAAGGATAGGTTCAGAACTCAGACAGAATCAGACAGCTGAATCCAGGCTCTGGCGTCTAACAGCTGTATGACTTTGAACAATGTATTTAGATTTTCCTGAGCCTCAATATCCTCATTTATAAAATAGAAATAATAATTATATATAACTCAAAGGGTTGTTAAATATATTAAATAAGACTGTCTAGATGAAATATTTGGTGCATAATTAGTACACAGTAAATGACTCTTAAAGTCCCCAATTCACAAATGATATGTTTTCCTCCAGTGTTCGTCTATGCCTCTGTGTCTCTTACATCTGCCCACATATTTATTTAATATTGGTTGCTCAATATACTCATTATGTGTGTCCAAATTGTCTTGTTTATTGCCTCACAGAACAATTATCCAGGGAAAAAAGACCCAAGATGAAACTAGGAAACCACTCTATGCATCAGATTAGCAACTGAGTATAAATCAATCCCAATTACAGGGACACAATCAGGAATAATAATTTGGGGAACAATGATCATTTCCTATGTTTAAAAGTGAAAACCAGGAAAAGTGCTCTGAAGATATTAAGAATTAGGTTCTTGCAAGTAAAGTTATTTCACAACAAAAGTCCTTAAAAATTCCACTGGAAGCTTAAATAAAAAAGTTATACATCACATATCTTTAAAATATTGAACAAAAAATGCTCTAATAGGTATGCAATGGCAAATATATTTCTTGACATGTACCAATTCCACCTGATTAACACCTGTTGAGAGAATTATGATGAAGTTTCATTTTGGATCTGTGATAAAGGGGCTATACTCATTAGTAATATTTTGCATGGATAAGCATAGACATGGGAAATATTGATATGTGTATTCTCTAGTGGCCATTCCTAATCACTATGCTTACCTGGGAAATCACTTTTAGTGATGCTTAAGATAAAACAAACATATCTAATTATCCTAAACTCTTGGTTTTAGTTATTCATCCATTTACTTTTGTATAGTTTTATTCTTTTAATCTGTGTTCTATTGTAGCTTAGAGTTAGTTCAACTCAAAATAGCATAAAAATATATTTATAAGTAGTCTTGAGATCTGTACGGATGGGGTAAAGTAGGTATAAAAGATGACTGTTGCAGAGGAAAGGGTGAACTGATAATCCAAAGGAAAGAAATTTGAAGTAGAAAAGGATAAAGACTGACACAATTCAAGAGAACTGGCTAGATAAGAAAGACAAAACAGAGTTAAGCTTGGATTTACAAGTGGTCTTAAGAGAAGAAACTGGAACAATTGGAATGAAATAATAGGAACAACAACAACAAAAAAAAAAAAACCCTAACAGCAGAAAAACTTCTTAAATTGAGAAAGAAAGAAAGGAATTTTAATCTCAAACAAAGGATATTGCTTTGAAAGATAATTAATACACTTTGTGTTGATTAGTGCAAAATCCTGATCCTCTTTATGTTTTTAAATGAATGAACCAGTATGTTAATAGCAAATATCCCAAAAAATGAATCAATGCAAGGTGAAGTAATTAAAAATCTGAGCAAGTATGTGAATCTTCATAAGTAAGCATAAAAGAGATGAATTCACAGCAAATTTCAAATATAAAAAGAGAGTAATTTATAAAACTTCATAAACTTATTTTTGGTTGGCTTGTTTTAGTTTTGACTTTTCCAAGCACTAGTAAACTAGTAAGGTCAAATCCGTACCATTCTTGAGAATTTAAAATGACAGCATATTGAATGCTAAAAACTTTCCACACTTATTTGTCCTTTATAGTTAGCCAGTGACATTGGTGTTATAATCTCTGTGGGTTTTTTTGTTTGTTTGTTTGTGGGGTGGTTTTTGTTTTTATTTTTTTTTTGGTGGTACTGGGGTTCCCGAAAACCCTTCTGCCTCTGGGCTACACTCCCAGACCTATTTTTTTTTAATTATTTTTATTTGGAAACAGGGTCTCTTAAACCAGCGCGGCTGGCTTCAAACCTGCGCGATCCTCCTGTCTCCACCTCCCAAGTGCAGGGAATTACAAGCGTGCGCCACCACGTCCTGCGATAATCTCTGTTTTAAAGGTCTGAAGGCTTTGTAAGAGGATGTGTGAGAGCCAGGATTCAAACCTCAGTTTCACTCTGAAGCCCGTACAGTTCTAACCCCAGATGAAAGTATTCTTAATACCATTCCACCTGGAGAGTCGCTGAAGCTAAGAAGGACGATCCCTGGTGGCAGGAACTGTAGGAAAACCAGGGTGATTCTCATTGGGTATGATATTCTATCCTTTGGGCTTTCAGTGCAATCACCCACTTCCATGGGCACTGAACAAATTACCATGGCCAATGGGCTTGCTGATGGGAAAAAAAAAACACCATATTACCATATTACTTATCTCTTAGGAAAGTAGGTACTTTATCTGCCTCTTTGTTGAAGGTATTCCTATTTAATGCAGCTAAGTTCCTTTGCTTTCCCTGTCTCTGGGTTCTGCCATTCAGAATATATGGGGTGTCTTTAAAAACTCCTGCTACTACAGAAATGGCCAGGCTGTGGAAGGATGCTCATGTTGAAGACATCCATTAAGCTGCTTATCTAGGAACTGATATTTTCATGTATATGGCTTTTCTCTACCATGGAAGAATAGTCAACTCTTTGCATTATTGATATTTCAATTTGCCAAATCGTGCTGGATCTGCAGACTTATAACTTTGTAGTACGATATTCCTTTTTAACCTTGTAATTTATATCTATCTATCTATCATCTATCTATCTATCTATCTATCTATCTATCTATCTATACATATATATATCTGTACCTTTAACACTGGATGTAGCAGTCATTTAATTTGTTAGAACATGGAGCTCAATAAAATACAACAGTAACTTATATTTAGAACTGTTTTTATCGGTGGGAACAAAAGGGACTGGTACATATTTTTATATATAATTTTAATAGCATTCGATCTTTGTGAGTAACTCCTCCCTCACCTTGATTTCACAGTGGCTTTGGGAAGAATTTAAATCTGATACCAAATCATAGTATTAAATTTCCCAAGCCCCCAAATTCACCTTTAAATTCCTTTTATCCTTCTCTGTTAGATTATGACTTTCACCCAAAAGTTCCCCTCATAGCTTTGTGGTCCCAGAATCAAGAACATTTCTCTTTACATTGGATTGATCTTTTGGCCAATAAAATAAAATTTGCCTGCATAGGCTTCTCCATTCATAATGTTATGGTTCGTTTGAAAAGGAAAGGACTGTCCTTCATTTGGACTACATCAGAAACATTTTCCTTAAAAATGAAAGAAAACAAACAAAATGTAAGGGAATAGTGAGGAATTCTGCCCGGCCTGTTATAGACACAAAGACAAACTCTGGAAATTGGGTCTGAGAGCTGGTTGAAGAACACATATCCTATCAGTTTTTCTCAAATATGCCCAGGGTCGGTGGGAATAATATCTAGGTATAGTTTTAGCTTCATATGGACTCAGTTATGGTGATAAGCTATTTTCTGAGTGCTTGAAGCAGTGGTATCAGCAGTTTACGCAAATTTTTCATCTGTCAAATATTTATTGAATTCCCTATATGCATCAGGGACATAAAACTGAAGTGGGGGAATAGCTGAAGTCAGACCCTCTCTAAAACTCTGATGGGTATTTTCATGTTGTTTCTAAATAATTAATATGATATTTTTAAAAGAAAAACACTAGATCTTTTTATAAATGGCTATATTATTTGAGAAAAAATAATTCAGTTTCAAATATACCTGATTTATAGCAACAAAATGGCTAATAACTTGGTCTCTCTGATGCTAAAATATCAAACTGCAGAACAGAAACAAGTGTCTAAGAGACAGCTTATCTCCAACTTGTTCTTTAAACATAGGCAACCTCCACTGATCTCCACAAAAGGAGAAAAACCAAGGCATGGCTATTAAATTGGTAAATAACAAACAGTAGCATGTCTTCTAGTTTTGTGTTAGCATGCATATATGGTTGATTTTTAGTTTCGGGAAGTTATTTCAAATGGAATCTTGTAGCCCCACTTGAAGATGGGACTTGGGAGGAAGCTGGCAGTTTTTTGGTTTACTATTTCTGCCCCATGTTCACCAGCATCTCCAACCACATCCACCCTGGAACAATTCCATTCCCTCTCTGATTAAGACCAACTGCCCACGTAGAAATCTTTTCTGGAGTAGGAAGTGGCTTAAACTTTTGGTTTTCAAAGGCTTACTGTGCAAGCAAAGGAAACAGCGTGTTTATTGGATTAGTCAGTTGAGATCAAGCAAATTAGCTCTCACCTCTTAAAAATGTCTACTCAAGAGGTCAACAAAGTAAAAATTTGTGTCCATAATATCACAAGCAAGTTTAGCAGGACAACAGGAATGGTACAGTGGCAGAGACTAAATTGCTTCTGTATTCCCAAGGTCTCCAGGAAAGGCAATGCTTTCTTTGACCTTTGTATCTTTGGGCATTCTGGATTGGGAATGGGGAAACAACACTCTTAAGTAATATTAAGAAGAATGTGATGATGGTGATAAAGATTTCTCGGTCAGGTCCAGTGCCAAATTCACCCAGTCCCATTTCTGTTCTCCCATCCACATTTTTGCTGTAAGTTAACAGGTATTCCCCACAAGCAATAATTCTCACTCACAAAGTATGTAATTCCATCCATAAGGAATCCCAGCTCCCCGTAGAAGCCCTGGTTTACCCATGGTAGAGATGCACCGATGACGCCTCAGATTGCACCCTCTCTCTTGATTGAAAGCAGAAGGACCCCCCCTCCCGCTTGGCCTCCTTACTTCTGAACAGTGTTGATCCATTTCCTGTTCCCCCTGTTAATTCATACCAGGACAGACACAGATCAGAATGAGGGACCCTGCATTTCGGCACCTCTTTGGAGCGGTGTTGATGGGAATAAGTGTTTTCAGACTGTAGGTTCCTGTTCAGGCTACCAGAGGATGACTTTTCAATTTCTAGTTAACTAGTTCCAGCCCAGAAAAATAGGCATTGTACACAAGTACTGTTCAATATTATTTTTCCTCTCTTCCCTTGAAGTATTGACCACCCAACCATTATCATTCCCAATTTAAAATAAAATATGGAATGCCTCATCTGGGTTTCAAATGAGATGCAAGTATCTCTTTGTTCTGCTAAAGTCAATCAGAATCTTGCCTAAATGAGGGGTTTTAGGTTACCACAAGGAATGTGTTTCCAGGGGTGTTTGCTCTGAAATTTTATAAAATGTGATAATCATTACGTGGAAAGCCAATAATTATAAGCATTTCATCTTAAATCACAAAGAAAAATGCTAGTAACATACCAAACTCAAGAAAAAAAAATCACTGAATTTTTGTGTGGTATATTAAAGCACCTGATTGGGGCCTATGGCCACATTCTTTTTGAAGGCTGCTGCATTTTAATGTCATCGTAACCCTAGTTGAATCAGCCACTTTGTTTTGCCTAATGTGCTGAGTTTTTCAAAGCTTTTTGTTTTTGTTTTCCTTAAAGTGAAAAGCTCTAGAAGACACATGGTTGAAATTGTTGATCAAAAAAATGCTATAGCTGGGTGTGGTGGTGCACACCTGTAATCCCAGCGCTTGGGAAGCTGAAACAGGAGGAGCGTACAGGTTTGAAGCTAGCCTCAGCAACTTAGTGAGACCCTGTTTCCAAATAAAATATAAAATAGGTCTGGAGTTAGAAAAGCCCCTGGGTTCCACCCCCAATACCACCAAAAAAAAAAAAAAGCTATATTATACTTTGTTGGTCAAGTGCATTCTAACCTCTAAAAGGCTATGGATTCTTGTTATCAGGAAAGGTCATGATTCAATAGAAAATGAGATCACTGTGGGCAATTGCAGGCACTGTTGACAGTCATGTGGCATATATATTAGATCATGGGATCTGCACTTAAAATAGGCATGGTGCTATTTCACAGAGAAATATTTCAGAACTTAGTAGGTTATATTCCATTGAATATTCTTTGTTGTGAGTTCAAAGCAAATAGCCCAGCAGGTCAGGCAGATTCTACCTACTGAACTCAAGACACACTTAACTTCAGCTCTTTTGTCTGCTGCTTTATACCTACAATTTAGATACATTATTTTAGAGGCCAAGTGAAATGTGCTAAGTAAAAGCTATTTGCAGGTTAATTTGGGATGCTCTAAAACTCCACTAGAATCTGGTTTCAGGTTTCATTCCCAGAATCTCTGTCCCACTTCAAATCCAAAGGGACTCCTGGAGCAAAACACGTCAGGCTGGTGCATCAGCCTTGAGTTGCCATGGTGAAAGGGAGGCAGAGCGATCACTCCTGCAGCTGTCTTCCCGCCGGCAGCACCAAAGGCTCCAACTTCTGAATTAAATAATTGGAACTCCACATGATTCTGTTCTAGAGAAACCCGGGACGTTAGATTTAAGTTGTGCATAGTTCTCTTATTTGTACTTCCATCTCGACTATGCATAGATGAGTATCATATACGAACAGTGGTCATCTCTGCTAGAACATTCAGGTAGGAAAGACCAAAGCTAGACAAATACAGAGGGGCCAGGGAAGAGAACTGTACTTTGTTTAATACTTTTATCAGTGTGTTGTAGTTATAAACCATAGTGAAGTTCAAAGTCATACAAAGTCTTGGTGTGTTTTCATTTAGGTCTCATCCCATTCCTTTTCCCTCCCTGTACGTAACAGTGAGGTTGACAGTGGTACTTTCATACGTGAGCGTGGCATAATTTGATTTCGCCACACTTTTTGTATGAGCCTGGCTCTTTTGTGGCAAGCTCATTATAACCCCAGAAAAGCTCAAAAGATAAATGTGTTTATTTCCACTTTGCAGATGTGAAAATTGAGAAGAGAGAAGGAAAGCAACTTTCCACAGGCCTGATTTTAGTGACAAAGCAGACATATTCAGCTCTCCCCCACGTCAAATACACACCTTTCCCTTAAGTCAGGCAGCCACTCAATTCAGGGCATCCATAGATGTCTAAGTGGAGAGGGACCAAGGTGACATCTGGCTGAGCCCCTCGGTTTAGAGACAAGGAGTCTGAGGCATAAGTGACTCATCTGAGGCCAGCAGACTTAAGATCAGATGTTACTGAGCACAAAGTACCATGAAAGGACAAAGAGAGTTTTAAGAACTATGTCCTGCAAACCCCAAATAGACTCACTTTTCTGAATCCTGAATTTATTTTTTCATGATTTTTATTTTTGTATGAATTTTTTTCTTTTATGAATACATTTGATAATGGTATAGTTAATAAGAGTTTCCTTAATATTCCATGGTTTAAAACTGAACTTTTGAGAGGGAAGATTGCCCTTATGGTAAAGTTATCCTTAAGACTACAATGCACTGATAAAAGTATTTTAAAATAAAAATTAAAGTTTAACAGAAAAAATATAATCATGGTAATGAATTACTTACAGGATATTCATGTAGTAATCACAGCTTCTTGTTTCATCCTAAAACACTTTTAACACATCATCTCATTTTATTCACTGAAACACACACACACACACACACACACACACACACACACACACACACACACATTTTGCAACAAACTGAGTCCTTGGAATTTTGTAACACTTTTTGTGGATTAAAATTTTATTTTTTATTTCATTTGATAAAATGGTATAGAGCCTGGTAAAAGTAAGACAGGGAGTACACTCATGCTTAATGTAGAGGAAGAAGGGGAGATAGGGATATGAGGTCTGTGTAGGTATTTATATTAGAATTTCAATAGAGGAGACCTGGACCCATTTAAATTCCTGATAAATAAAATTTAGCAAATTCGTAGAAGAAGCCAGGGCTAAATAGAGGAAATTAAATATGGCTTGATAAGCAAGAGGTAGGTAGGACAGATAGAACCTTCATATTAAGATACCAAGAAACATCTGTCTCCAAATAAAAGATATGCCATTGCAGCTCATACCAGTGGTCTCTGGTATGAACATGCATGCCAAGAGTGCCCTTGTTGAACACCAGAAATACTAAGCTTCAGGAAACTCATCCCTGGTAGAGTTTATACATCTTTTCACACAAAGGGTTTTTTTTTTCAAACTGACAATGGGTCTCAAATATGGATTATGTCTTGAAATGAGAATTTATTAAATTCAATGCAGAATATTAGAATTTGAAGAATCCTTAGTAGTTACATGAGAGCAATTCTTTTTAATAGTTGGGAGAGAGAGAGACTCAAAAAGGGGGCAGCATCTCACTTAAGAGCATTGGTGGTTAGTGACAGACCTTGATTTTGAGGCCAAGACTCCAAGACTACTGCCACATTGTATGCAGTCTCCAGAGCCTTATTTTTGTTTTATATACCCTCTTTGGGATGGATGATAACCTATGAAACAGAAAAATAGAGTCAGAGAATGTTAAGAGAGAAGGAACCTTAGAGATAGTATTGGGAACACCCATATTTTACCAAGAGGAAATAATGTCTGACTTACCATAGCCCCTTATGGAGAATGGTAAACACAGGACTCTAAATTTGTCACTTTTCTACAAGATAAAGACAAAAAGGTAATTGACCACAGTTTTCATTTACAAGTTGACGTTCTCTTCTTCACTTTCTGATGCCCCCTATTCCTTCATTCTTTACTTTTAGTCTCATGAGTTCAAGCCATACACTTAAACATGACCCTGTCATTGGAAAGCTAACTGGGAATTCAGGCTGAGACCAAGGAAAGGTGTCCTGGAGCACTGTGATGATAGGCTGGAGGGTGGAGAACAGGAATGGGTGCCTGTCATTCAGGATGGGAAGGCAGCAGGTGGCTGTGTACGACTGCTCCATTTAAGGTTTGGGAGCCAGGGAGGCTCCTGTTCATGCTGCATATCAGAGCCTTTCTTTGTGCTATTGCACAAAGCAGTGGTGGAAGAGCCAGATGATCAGCCCTGGTAGCCCCAAATATATTCCTAAGCAGTGACACCTTGTGTTGTGCAGAAACAGGGAGGTAGTTCTTTGCTCAATTAGCTGCCTTTCAGAACTGCCCCCAGCACAGGCTCCATCCCATCTCCTGTCCAAATTCCTTGGCCCAACTGACCAATACTTATTTTTTCATACTAATCCTCAGGACCAATGTCACCATGAAATTGGCTTGTTGATGAGAATAAAAAGAAATAGAGAGACCTAATATTTCTGAGGACTTGTCATGTTTCGGCACTTACTTGCCGGGTGTTTCCTGAGCATGACTCCTTTTAATCTGCACTTGTGTTCCATCAGGTGGTGCCATTAACCTGAATTTACACATGGTGACACTGGCACTCTGTGGGGTGGATTACTTAGCCCAAGTCCCAAAATTGCATGTGAGGCAGAGCATTTTCTGAATACTTTTTTCCCTTCAAGACTAAGGCATCTCTTTCTTCAACATCAAAGACAAGGTGGAGGCTGGGTGGCAAACAGGTGTGGTTATACTATTTAGTACCAGCACAGGGTCTCTGCCTCCTACCCTTCTTCTTACCCCTGGGTTCTACCATTCATGTAGTCAGTGGACCTCTTTGGATACCTTCATGGAAAATACTCTGTTTCATTTCTTCTGAACTGGGTATCTGGGCTTTGGTCTATGGTTTTCCCAAATCTTTAGTTTAAATAGACCTCTTTCCTCCTCCAGTTCTTCATTACTTGGCTGGCATCTTACGCTAACAGTTTTTATTGTCTGGCAAAAAGGCCCAGAGGTCTGCTCAGCCACAGGGCAGGGCATCAGGAGGGATGGTGGGTGGGTAGCCCTGGAGCATATGTTTAGGGGGAAGCCATAGGCTAGCAGTCATTCTGGTGGACAGACCTGGCACACAGGACACAGCAGAACCCAAGTGCCACTTTTGACACTAGTTAAATGTCCTGAATAAGAAATTCAAGTCCCCTTCCACAACCACATCGTCTGTAATGGGGGTAAAGATACTTGCCTTGCAATGTTGGCCCAGGATTAAGTGAAGTAATGGTTGCAAAGCACATACAGTAGGAGTTCAGTAAGTGTTGGCATCTTGACCGCTTTGTGCTCCTTGGGTGACAGAGCCAGTACCTTAATTAACAGACAAAATAGCCATTAATCCTAGGTCATAAAGAAGATCCAAATCCACCCTCTCCATATTCTGTATTCCTCATCGATTTCTCTAGAGACACCTGTACCTGACAGAAACTGGATGCACAAGTCCTTTTTGTTCTGGCGGGGATTTGCAAGCAGTTTGCTGTTGAAGCAGATCCCAGGCCCTGGGTTTCTCATGTGGTCTCCAGACTACCATCATTACAATAGAAAATCCACTGTAGAAATTGGAGCTGACCAAGTCTTGAGCTGGTTCCCCCCACTAATTTCCATCCCTGTGCCATTTACTAAAAGTGATACAGGTGGGTAGAAATCAGGTGAGGCCTGCTTCTCAGAAGTAACCGAAGATGCCCACACACCTCCGTGCGCACTCAGCCTATTCTTCCTGGGGATGCAGAAGGCAGTCAGGTGTGGGGCCAGCCTTGTCGGGAAACCCAAATATTTTCTTGGAAAGTAATCTCAGTTTATTAGAGCTCCTTGTCTCAATTCAAAGTATAGATTTTTGAATGCGTTTGTTGACAGATTGACCTGGACTATGTTTTCCCCTTATTCAGGCAGTGATCGATCTTTATCAAAAGGATTTGTTGACTGACAGGCTTTCACGGTTCTAATGTGCTGTTTGATACTTTTAAAAGACATATGCCCCTTTGTATAATGAAATTATCTGATAAAGGCGGCAAGGAAGCTTGAGTTTTCAGAAGCATCTCAGCTCTCCCCTGCTCTAGTGATTGCCAGGGAATTTTGTTTTTATTTTCCTGTGACGGAAACCTTACAACCCTTGCTGAAATTGTTTTTGAATATTCAAGTTTTTCGACCATATACCATGCTTCTAGGCCTAAGGGCCTGAAATAAACCAAGATTGTGTTTCCCTCAGGTAAGTACTTCCAGACACTCTATCTGCTCTGTCTTTCCAGCCCTCTTCTCCTCATTACTGTACCATGTAACACTAGATGCGCATTATATTCCACATAAAAAGCCATTTCTGTAGCATCTTGTCATCGTTTCGTGGCCGCTGCTTTGAAGCCGTGTTGAGTTCTGAACTCACAGCCTGACAGCAGCGGCTCAAGTGCACCGTGCCGTATTATTTACCCAGATGGGGTTAATTGTTAAATAAAAGAATGGTCCCTTTCAGTTTACTTTTTTGCAATCTCTCTCACACTGGTTATGGAAGACAGGGAAGTCTATGATAAATATCAAACTTTCTAATCAGAAACGAGTCCAGTTGTATTTGAAATCTTGAACTTAATCCAGAATCAGGAAATGTAGCCACTTGTGTTACTGTTGCTGAAAGAAGAAAATGACCTTTTTATTGTAGCTTACATTCACTATTGTACTTGAGAGCTTCAGGGAACAGGGAGTAAATGCAGAGGCTTCAGGAGACTTCTCCTTTGAACAGGAAGGACATGGCTCCCTGGGCTAACCCATCATCTCCTTCATATTGAAGGAATTTTTGCTTAGAAGGAGCCTGCTCCAGATCCTAAACAATATTTTTGCCTAAAACTTTATACCGACTTATTTCAGGCTCCTGGTTTTGCTGTGGCTCAAGGGCAACTGCTACTGGCTTTACTGATTGATTGTTGAGATATAGCTTGAGATGTAACTCACAAAGAGTAAGTTTCACAAATCTGAAGCATAGGGTTTTACAAAGTTTTATAAGTATGTGTACATATATGTATATATTCACGTATATATCCATTTTACCTCTGCCCAGAATAAGAACATTTGAATATCAGTAAGTATCCCTATCAGTCCTCTCTTGGCCAAGTACCTCAAAAGTAACCTCTCTTCTCATTTCTATCACCACGAATCAGGTTTGTTCATTTTAAAATGTTATGTCAGTAGAATCATATGCTAACACTCTGACTAGCTCTTTTACTCAGGAGTGGTATTTTTGAGTTTCATCTCTGTTGTAGGTAGCATACCACTCTCTCTTTAGATGTCATAACATTTTGAAGTGTGTTAGAAAAAACAATACATTTTCTGAAGAGAGGTTTTGAAGGTAACACTAAATTAAAAAGCAAAACAAAATTTATTTATCCTCCAATCTATCTTGTTGGTCTTTATAATATTACTGTGGTAATATTATAAAGAATTTCAGGAAGATTCTACATAGATATGCATGTATGCATATGAAATCTATATGTTGGTATATTCACATATACATATATAATATGCATATACAAAACATATAAATGTTGTAATTAAATAGCATTCAAGTAATTTGACATTGAAGTCAAAATCAAAACTAGCATATTTTATAGTGCCACATGTGGAAAAATCCCTTCCAAACCCAATAAAAGTGATAGGATCAAACATTGATGTGTGAGCTGCCTAACCTATCAAGAAGCACATACTAAATATAATTTTGAAATTATTCTGGGCACATTTATTATGGGCAAGAATGTCATGAGCCTTTTACCATTTTTGTATTACCTGGAGTTTCTGTGGAGTCGAAATACTAGCAGAGGCAAGAGCTCTCATTAATTATTTGAATCATTAATTCCTCATTTTTCATTTGATAAGTATTTGCTGAGCCTCTGCTCTGAGCTAAGTATTGTACTAGGCACTGTGCACTCAGCAATAAACAAGACAAATCTCTATTCTCCTAGAGCTTATATTCTAGTTGGAATGAGGGAAAACAGGCAATATAAAGTATATGAGTAAATTAGTGAAAAAATATTTTAGACAGTGATCAGTACTAATAAGCTTATTAAAAAAGTAATGATAGAAAGAGTAATGATGAAATTGGAGTTATTGAGATAAGGTGCTGGGGAGGCACTTGGAGAAGCAGCCATCTGAGCAGAAGGGAGAAGCTGGCCATGCTGTAATCTAGGGGAGGAAGAATTCTAGGTCAAGGGCTAGTGAGTGCTCAGACCTGAGGCAGAAAGTTGGTATGTTTCAAGGGACAGAAAGATGGCCATTGTAACTAGAGCCTGGAAGAAGGTGTCAGTGGTAGAAACCTGCGCAAGGAAATCAAAAGCAAGGTCTTGTAGATTCTGCTAGATTCAAATGCACTTAGATGCCATTTGGGAGATTTTAAACAAGAACAGTCACATGATTTGGTTTTTCTTATTGAAAGTTTACTCTGAATGCTATGTGGAGAATGAATGGAAATACACAAACTAATTAGGGGCATATACTTGAAAGATGACTTTGGCTTAGACCTGGATATTAGTAGTGATAAGGAGAGAAGTGGTATGAAAGGGGATTTATTATTATTATGGCAATTATTATGGCAGATAGTAAAGCCAACAGGATGAACTAATGAATGGAGTGGTAGGGACATAGTGGTTACCTTTTTAGTTGTTGGTCAATTCAAGTGGGTAAAAGATGGAGCCCAACAAATGCAATGGAACAGTAACTCGAGTTCTGTTCTAGGTATAGGAAGGTCAATCTGTGCCCACTAGATTCATAAATGAAAGTGTTAGGTTGGATATAGTCACTGGAGGTCAAGAGAGAAGACAGGATCTAAGATAAAAATCTCAGAGCTATCTATTTAAATCAGTACCAAAAGCAATGTGATGGTATGGGATGACGTAGAGCTTGTGGAAAGATGAGATCAAATCCTGAGGCTCATTGCTATTGCCTATATTAACCATCAACTTCATCTTCCTCTTTATTATGATTATGAAAATTTTATGAGTACCATCATCATTTATTAAACATAAACTGTTCTAGGCACTATTATGTGAAGCTCAAGAGAAATGTAAAGAGAATGAGAAATGCTGTGAACATAATTTATTATATTCATATGAATAGAAATAGTGTTATGGTTTGGGAAACTGTCCCCAGAGATCTTTGTTAGACCCCTGGGAATAATTTCCCGAAGACTCCCCAAAGAAACAAACAAACACAAACAACAACAACAACAACAACAACAACAAAACCAGAAAGACTGAAAAACACAGAAAAACAGAAAAAGAGGAAAAGATAGAAATAGAGAAGATAGTTATAGTCCCATGCCAAACTGGCATGAGGGGGGTGACTCGAAATGAATACACCAAAGGGATTACATGTGGACCAGAATTTTTATACCCATGACCTCCATCTTGTTCACGTAATCCTGACATAGTGAACGTCCCTGTAAGGTACCTCCCCTTAATCCTGTAAGGTACCTCCCCCCCCCACCCCTGTAAGGTGTGGCAAGGTGTCTTCTTTCTTGAAGGGAAAGGTCAAATCCTGCTCCATCCTCCCTAGATCATTATGTAGATCTATCTTTAGATAAAGGCCTAGTTCTCCTCTCCTATGGACTTGTTTAGCTAGGTTAATTTACATTGGAATAGTTGCCTGCTTTTAGGCAGAAACCAAGTCCTTGCACAGATTTGCCCCTCACCCAGTTTTTGAAATATATTTATAATCATAGCTTTCTCAAATTTTCCTAGGCCATTCCCAATACTGGTACAAATAGTGAACCTTGGGGAGGAGGGAAAAAGTTAGAGGGTTTTTTAAACCAACAGGGTAAGGGAGGAAGGTTGGAAAAGGAAAGAGAGAAGTCTCAATGATTCTTTAGTTTCAAAACTAGGCCATTGAGTGAGTGGGAGAGTAGCTTTTCAAAATTGAGAATATTGAAAAATATGTAGGTTTTAGAGAAGAGAATAGAGTTATTGGTGGGTGTATTATTTTCCAGCATCTGTGAAGTTTACTCTAGAGACTGGAGCATAACAGAGATAATGCCGATATAAATATGTGAGGGTAAGATGAACAAGGATGAGTATCTCATAGCACCCTGGAGAACACTGAAATGCTAAGGATAGAACAGGAAGTGTCCATGCTGGAGATTAAGGGGAAGCAGATCTAAAGAAGTATTATTCATTTTCCCAAACTGCCTTGTATGGAACACTGATAGGTTAGGGTCATTCCATGATCTCCATTGTTCTTACTGTGCGTCCTCAACATCTCTAAGAAATAGCAGAAAAAATTCCTATGTCATGGTGAGTATTGAGCTCTTGGAAGTGAACACTTGGGTGCCGTTCAATGGTGCTGAGAAAAAGAAGCAGAGTCTCAAGGCTGAAATTAGAGGAGATATTTGGCCACCTGCCACGCCCCTTTTCTGGGCCACAGAGGAGGTCTTGGGTCCCGAGCCAGAAAAAGAGCTTTGAAAACTTGCAGATGAAAAACCATTTTGGTCTCCATCCTTCTTGCTCCCTGGGGGCATTCCAAAGTCTCAGACTCAGACTACTATTTGGGATTGAGTCAGCCTCCAAGATCATTCAAAGTAAATAATAAAGACTTTGGGGGAGTCTCCAGGAATAAGCATGCCAGTCCTGACAGATGACCAGGCAGGACAAACAGAAGCTAAACAAAACTCCATGCAAAAGGGATGACACCCTAAGAGTGAGGGGACGGCGGGCTCCCACAGAGGCCACAGAACTTAAAGGAGCGCATACATATAACTAGCAGAGGCAAAGAGTGAAATGGGATCAAGAAAATGCCAGGAATGTAAATCCTGTGCTTAGCACTGGAGATAAGGGTCTGCTGAGAGACTACTCAGTGATCCCTGGATCCCAAGAAGATCCCTGGGTAGGTGCCCCGAGGCCACCAGTTATCAGTAGGAGTCACTGAGTACACAGAACAGGGTTGTAGATAAGAGCTTTATCTACAAGACTGCAAATCACAAAATCAGTCACAGTTTTCATTTTCCTTCTGTTTACTAATGAGAGATGTTCTTTGTCATTATGCCTGTCCTTAAGTCTCAATAATTACTAGCTAATATTGTTCTTAAAATTCTTATAGCCTCTGTCTCCTCATCTAATGAAGTAGGGCTAAAGATAGTGCCTGCCTTGCAAAGGTGTTGGGAAGATGAAACAAAATATCTTAGGTTGGGCAACTTTAGCACTGAGTTCCTTTCCTCTGCCATTGAAAGTTCTCTGCCACTACTGAAATATCTGTTTAATAATGTACAAGCTCATGGAGAACTATAGTGAGTTTCTTGGCAAGCAATCTGATTATGCAGTCATCACTTGCACATCTCTGATGCTATCTTTGGCTGAAACAAATACAAAGTCTGCTCAAGCAAGCAAGAAAAAAATATTGGCAGTGATAAGTGCACTATGAGAGTTCTACAAATATGCATTTGGCAGAAGCCTGGCCATCCAGACAAATCACAAACCACTAGGCAACACACCTGCTAGACGACAGGGAATGTTATTACTGTTATAAAGATATGATTTATGAGTCACCTATACCCCAGGCAAAGACTCACTTATAGCAGACCTGTTGTCCAGACTGGTCATTGACCTCCAAATGGGGAAATGACAGCAGTGATCGAAGAGACAGCAGAGTGGGCTGTGGAATTAAGCAAAACACTTGACCCTGCGGTCTATGGGAGGCTGAGCCCCAAGGCAGGAAAAGAGGCTGCGTTTTGAAGCTACTTATCCAGATGTTGCAAAGTGGTTGGTGTGACCAAAACACAGAACACATGCAGGTGTGTTAGTCTCTGAAGGAGTGGCTGCTGCCGGCTTCTAACAGCTAGGGGGATTTTAAGCAGTGTCTTGTCTGAAATAAGTCAAAAGAAGAAAAAAGATGTGATCAGAGTTACTCTTGGGAGGAGCAGCTTTGATCATGTTCCTAAACTATTCCTGGTATGTGCTCACTGGTTCTTTAAGTTCTAACTGGACACTTGGCTCTGTCATTTAAAATTGCTCTCCCCAAATCTAGTACAATCATATTTGAGTCCAATTACAACTTTTGAGTCTCGGGCTGCAGTATCTTCAAAACTTACAAGTTATTTTGTAAGCTTTCAGGTTCTTCATGAACAATAAGGAGAAGTTGAGCGATGGTCTAATTGCATAGAATTGGCCAGCCACTGGTGTCATGGAAGAATGACGTTTATTATGGAGATGGTAGAAAGGTGTTAAAAAGGGGAGGTTTCCTACAGAAATTGTATATTGAAAACACATTTATTTCAGGGGAGATGATCAAAACACTGAAGCAGTCACACTAAACACTTTTGGAAAACAATTAGAATATTTTTTCATCATCATCATCATCATCATCATCATCATCATCTGCTATGCTTTGGGCAGTCTACTAGGTGACATACAAACATCTTATTTTTGTGGTACTAGGGATCAGACTCAGGGGTATTCTACCTCTGAGCTACACCTCCATCCCTATTATATTTTTTGAAACAGGTCCCACTAAATGGCAGAGGGCCTCACTAAATTGCTGAGGCTGGTTGGTTGTGAACCTGCAATCATCTGTCTCAGCCCCCCAAATTCTAGGATTACAAGCATGTACCACCTTGCCTGACTCAGAAATGTAATTTATAATCCTCATAGCAGTCCTCATTAGCAATAGGTACTGTTAGCTTCATTTTACTGATGAGCAAACTGAAGTTCAGAGGCGTAACTTGTATAAGGCCAGGTAACAAAAATGATAGAGCTAGCATCCAAATCCAGCTATCTCTCACTTATGCCCACCCATGGTCTTTTCATAACCAAACTGCCTATGTCATGCTGTGTGCATATATGTCACAATCATTATGAACTACATTATGCTGTGAGGTCATAACACACCAATAGAAGCATAAGAAAAATGAAAAGTAAAACTCTTTTATTCTATTCTTTTATTCTATTATTCTAATCTCTGCTTGCAGTAAATGTCTAATATGGCTAATGGATGGAACTGAGTTGTTAATTGTTATGGTTTGAGATGATATGGTTTTGGGGAAACTGTCCCCGAGAACCCCTGTTAGGTTTCCAGACACAATTTCTCTCAAAACACAAAAAAATCCAAAACCAGAAAAACCGTGGGTTCTTGTCCTGGGATAAGGGTAAATACACATTAGCTCAGACTCTTGCTGAAGATTTAAAGAAGTTTATTAAAGAGAAAGAAATACAGAAGACAGTTAAAGTCCCATGCCATTCAGAAATGGCATGGGGGGGGGCGATTCAAATGAATTCACCAAAGACACAACACATGGACCCGGCTTTTTTATACACATAACCTCCATTTTGTTCATGTAATTCTGACATAGTAAAAACCCTGTAAAGTTCCTACCCTTATTTCTCTGCCAAGGTGGAGCCCAGGTGTCCTTTCTGCCTAGGTCTCTTTTCATGAAGGTCATGATCAAAGGTCAGGTTGACCCCCTCCTCCCATCCTAGTTAGATTATCTAATTATTATGTAGACCTGTCTTTAAACAGAGAAAGGCCTAGTTCCCCTCTCCTATCGACTTGCTAATTACTTTTAGCTAAGTCAGTCTAAGTTTCAATAGCTGTTTGTTTCCTGACTGAAACCAAGACTTTCTCTCTCCAGGTCTGCCATTTTGACACAGTTATTTTTGAAATTATTATATATATATATATATATATATATATATATATATATATATTTTTTTTTTTTTTCTTTTTTTGTGGTACTGGGGTTCCTGGAAGCCCTTCTACCTCTGGGCTACACTCCCAGACCTATTTTTTATATATATTTTTGAAACAAGGTCTCTTATGCCAGCACAGCTGGCTTCAAACCTGTGTGATCCTCCTGTCTCTGCCTCCCAAGTGTGGGGATTACAAGCGTGCGCCACCACGCCCAGCCTGAAATATATTTATTAATGATCAGAGCTTTCTCAAATCTTCCTAAGCCATTCCCAATACTGGTACATTAATTAATAAATTCAAATCCAAATAGCTACCTGTGGATAGTGGCTGCTTTATCCAACCTAAATCTAGAGACCAGACACTATCACTGTGCCTGGTTCAGTGCTTGAGTAGACTGAAGCTTTTGGTCCTCCCTATGTTCCAAAGTCTAGAATTTGAATCCATGAACAACTTCACCCCCACCAACCATTATTTTAATAACTCAGTTGAGATCAAACAATAATAATCTCTTACAGTATGTTTTTTCCAGTCTCTCATACTGGTTCACCTGTCTTCTTTTCCTTGTTTAGAATTTCCCTGTTTCTTTGTTCACAGCTATTGTAGTAGTTATAAACTCTTAGGATGTTAAAGACAAAAATATTCTCTAAAATAAAAAAGATGACTTTAGAAAAAGTATGCAAAATGATGTGCTAAGGCACTAACCAAAATGCAAAACTACAACTATTGATAAATAATATTTGCATAGAGATTTATGACTCTGATACTTTCAAACACTTTAAACCAGTTAGTACCATTCATTACATTCTCTGTCTATTCCCATATTCATCAGCATTTTTAGCCTTATTTCCAGTGGTCTCTTCCTATATGTGTCTCATTATAGGGCCACTTCAAGTACTTAATGAAAAGTAAAGTAACTATGCTATGCCAATCAAAATAAGTAAATGAACCTACCAATAAAATGACAAATAGCCTTCGTAAAAAGAGAAACGTTAAGATCAGATATTGAAGTGAATTCCTCTTGAACTCACTTTGGTAGCCAGCACTAAAATATTTACTATAGAAAAAAATTATACAAAGTTTATGTTGGTCCAATAGACAAATTGATGAGAGAGAGAGAAAGAGAGAGAGAGAGAGAGAGAGAGAGAGAGAGAGAGAGAGAGAGAGAGAATATGAGAATGAATGAATTCTGAGTCATCCTCACATAGGAGGGATTACTTTTATTGATTTAGCTGCTGAAGCACCTGGATGGATTGGTGCCAGAGTTGCAGTGTCCCTGGAAGCCCCAACCCAGAGATCCCCCACTTCTTTGTTTTTAACCACTGAGCTCCCCATACATTGACTGTGATGTAAATATTTTTTTACACTTTTATTGGTGCATGGTAATTTTACATCATAATGAGGTATAGTGTAATGGAGAGATAAGTGCACACAACACTTGATGTGTTTTCCTTTGGTTCCCCCCATTTCCACACCTTCCCCATACATATAATTGAGAATGGTATTGATAATTTCATACATGCACATAGCAGTATTTAAAGTGCTCCTTTCATTAAATCTCTATCCTCCCTTCTCTCTCCCATAAATTTCCTCCATTGTTCCATTGGAATCTCTGCTCCTTTATCTTAGGTCTCCTTTGTTACCTAATTTCTCACTCACTTCCACATATGAGAGAAAACATATAACTATTCACTTTGTTTTTTTAAATTTAGAAAGAGGTGGAAAATGCTCCTTTTACCTACTGTTCATATTTTGATTTTGTCCCTTTCCTTACATTTCAGGTCTTCCATTCTGAACCACTTATTGTATTTAGTGTCAATATTATTATTTAGTGTTAATATTATTCAAAAAGGAACTGTTTGAAAGCATTGATCTCCTGCCCTGCATGATTATATTTTCACGTGGCTCTCAAAGACCTCTCTTATTAGAACCCTTTCTCAGCAAGCATTAGTAATGGCACAGACATAAGGATGTGATTCATTGGTGGCTCCCTGGAATTATTTTTAATATTTAGGGCTACATAACAATTGCCTATCTCATTACTCTCAGCCTAGAGGTTATCTCCCCAGAAGTATGGATCATGGGCTTTTATAATAAGCCCCATGGTGAAGCCTTTGCTGGAAAAGTTTCCTCACCTTGTGGGTCTACTCAAGGGCCAACTTTAGTTTTTCTTTTCATGATCAAGAATCAACCTTCATTATGTATCTAGCTCAAATTCTCTGTAAGAATCAATTGGAAGTTAATATATATATTTCATACACACACACACACTGCACCAATGTTTGTCCTTTTAAAAGGAGCTACAGGAAGAAAAATTCTTACACTAGAACATTATTGGCAAGATACACATGTCTACTGTGAAACTGTACAAAGCCTAATTGCCTGTATGCTTGTCTGTCTACATTTTAAACATGTCTTTAAAAGTATGTTTCTTGCTCTGCTCATGGTTTTGCACTTAGCACCTATCATTAGCTTGGTGTGTGGGTTTTCTATACATGTTTGTAGGACAAATGAGTAGATGGAGAAATGGATAAAGGGATGGGTACAAGAGGACACAGTATCCATGAATGGAGAGTGACAATAATAATAGTGGTTAAGTGACTGAGCTCTAGAACTAGACTACTTAAGTCCTGACTTCATTGTTCACTAGCTGTGTGCCCTGGGCAAATTATTTAACTTTTTTTTTTTAGCTTAGCACATCTTAAAACAATAATAATAAAAATAATATTAATTTCATAAGGCCTCTGTGACAGTTAAAATGTTCTACTTCATAGAAAGCACAAAGAATAGCACCTGGCATGTGAGAACTGCTTCATCAGCTTTGGCCATCATTGCTATTATAACTATTACTATGGGTAGCTGAAGTCTTAAGACAACAAACATATGTAAAGACAAAAAAAAGATTTGATAAAATGGCTGATGAAGATCAGAAACAATATCAAACTAATGTCAAATAAAAATAATGCAGAAAATTGTTCCCAATATCATAAAACTAAATCTGCAGACCCCTCCACAAATAAAATGTTGAGGGGGAAAAAGTCCCAAGAGATAAAGCATGTAGGCAAGTATTTGTGCCCAAAGAGCCAGTACTGAGCTTATTGAGTAGGGCAGTGTTGCTGAAGTCACTGTTGTTTCTGTTTGGTCATCTGTTCCATTCTGATGGACGTCTGTGTCCCTGAAGGGATTCTAAGTGTGTTTATGTGCAGAGGCTGAAGAATGTAGCATCAGCAAGGGACCTTGGTTAGAAGAAAGTGCATTCCACTATGGAAACTGGTTAATGCCAATTTTGTGAGCCACAGAGGATGCCTTGTTGCCATGGCCACTGGGTAGAATGAGGCCTAGCAGAGAGAACTTTTGGGAGTCAGAAATCCAGCCCTCCCTCTAAGAACTGAGTTTGGAGTGAGTACTAACATAGGCCCAAGTCTGCCTAAAAGAAGGTTCATCTTCGCTATTGGTCTGCCTAGAGGGGATGTTTCTGCAAGTCTCCCACCCAGAGGAACCGTCTTTTTCTAATTAGCACGGAGGTCCTTCAGTGCAAGCAACCACCCTATTTGCAGCCCTGGGAGATTTTTTAACATGTTGCAAGATATGTTGGTTTTCAGGAAGAGGAGAGATTAATGGGGCCACAGAAAGATGGATGTTAGCTTGGCGCTGCCTCCGCCCCCTTCACACACGCTGTGGCCAGCAGGGCTGACCCTGAGTAGAGTTACATATTTTTCACACCTCCTACTAAAACTCAGCAAATGCTTGACTGGCTGTTCCCAGCACAATTTTTCTTCCTGCAAAACGTGTTGGGATTATTGCTGTTAGCCACATATGGGCTGGAAGTACTTTGTAGGCGCCCCATGGGCTGTAAGTGTTCAAATCACTATCCTTGGGAGGGAGTTTGGGGAAGTAGGGACCCAAAGTGCCTGTCTGGGAGCTCCCACGAAGAGGGACGGTTCCCACTAATTAAGTCCAGTTTCCAAGACTGAATCAAAGCTGCCATACAAGTTATTTTGAAAGTTGGGAGGTAAAATACATGTTTCAACCTCAACACCTTCCCCTTATCCATCTTCTTGAGCCATTTCAGGACATTGGGTAACATATGACTTTTCCTTAGTTGAGCCTAGATATTATCTGCTGAAATAGCTGTACTGGTATGGGAGGAAGGTTTCCAAATACGTAACAGATGCACAGCTGCCACCTGAGATGATGCATTATGAGTTCAGAACTGTCATCACCTCCCCCACCACCCTTCCCCTCCCCCCAAGCACATATTTGTTCATGTGGTTTACACCTGTGGGATTGTGGGATATGAGACAGGAATCTGATTACTGTTTGGGAGACAATCCAGTCTCTAAAACTGATCCATGTATCTTTGCTTCCCTGGAGAAGCTGGAAATCTCTTGCCAACTCTTCATGTGCTCCAGCTGGTGAGCATTCCAGTCCAATTTTTCTGGAATTTGGTACCAATGACTAACTCTGAGGCCTTTATACAATAAGCCTTATAATATCTCTCCATCTCTGTCTCACTATCTGTGCCCTGCAATGGGGCAGAGCAATTTTTCAGCTCCTCTCTAAATAGGTGCTGTTGTGTAGTCTGGTTAAAATGAAATGGAGTGCTCCCAGTTCATGATACCCAGATGCAAAAAGACTTTGTTTCACTGTAATTAGGGAGATAGTCCTTGCCCCTGTCTGATGAGAAGTAGCCGCTACATAAGGGAAAAATATTTCACAAGAAGGGGAGGAAAAGCAGAAAGCTATTTCAAGAGGTCGATATGGAAAGGAAACAGAGAAGTATAGAATGTGATCAGAGAAGTCCCTTCTATAGGAATACCAACTGAGGAGAATTCCAATCACCAAGAACTTTTCATGGTTTGCAATTATATCTTGATGCATTATCTGGATCAATATTGCCTTATTCTGCTACATTATAAATATTTTTGAGGCAGAGAATTAGTTTTCCTCATTATTGTATTGTTAAGCTTAGAATAGACACATAGTAGGAATTCAGGAAGTATTTTTTGAATGACAGAATACATCCTGAATACAAGTTGCACATCTGATAACTGATCACTAGGATAAACTTCATGTTCTTTACACTGGGAACTCTGCTTGCAGATATGAATGTGATGTTAATTCAAGTCTTATTTATTTTACATGCTTGCTGGTGAATGGTTCTGACCACCTGGAGTGTGCTTTTCTAGGCTGGACTCTGCCTATTCTGGAGGTGGATCTCATCCTGACCCACGCTGGTATTGAAGTTCTCAAGTCTTTCCTCTTCACTTCTAGAAGAGGGGCAGGGACTCTCCCATTCCTCATCCTTGGCCCTCTAAGCTGCTATTACCCATCAATGTATTTGTTTGTTGTGCCTGCAGGGCTGGGTCAGCTGAGCCTCAAGGTTCACCCATTGGGCCCTTTGAAAGTCCCAATGAATAAGGTCACACTACTGGCTTCCCTGAAGCATCTCAAATATGAATATAGTCCCAGGCCTTGCCAGCAGCTCTTATTCAGTCCACACACCCAGAATTTGGTTCATATCTGTTTGATCCTGGTTCCAGTCCTACATGTCCCTTTCTGTTCCTCTATGTCAGGATAAGGGAAGTTGATGATGGGGTCATCTCTAAAGCTTTGAGAAGATGTTAGCAAGGGCATTGCATTGCAGGTTAGGCTCTTTTTCCACAATGGGGAGAGAAAGCTGAGGGGTTGATCTGTAATATCAATACACAAAAGGAATCAGAAGTCAGACTAGTAGTTTGGATTAGATTCTCAATTATTAATGCAATGAAGACAAATATCTCATCATGACACATGTATTGAACATTCATATGCCCACCAGATGGGGTTTCACCAAACTACATTTTAAGGACAGATTATAAAGGAATTCTGTCACTTTAAGGATAGGTTCTAAATGGATCAGGAAACTGATGTTTCTATTATAATCCGTGGACAGAGGGATAGGCTTATAGTTACCCTTTAGGTTTGCATTCACCTTTGGTTTTCTTTTCTGACTGCCAAGTGAGCTTGAGTTTGGATCCACTGAGCAAAGAGTCTTACTCTGATAGCAATTATCAAAACACCAAGAAGGTGAAATGCTCAGAGCAGCACCTTGGACCAAGTTTCTCAGAGTTGAGGGCTTTTAGTTGACCAGTCCTCTGATTCTTGGCTTTATCTTTTTAGAACAGTTAAAGTAAAAAGCAGAACCTCACACCCTTTACTTGCCAAGCCCATTGGGCAAAGTATCTTCACTATGACTATCCTCTGCCTCCCACCCCAACAAAATGTTGGGAGATGAACACATGTTGCTAATACCTTCATTGTATAGCAAATATTTCCATCCCTCATATCATGCATATATCCCAACACAACACACCAGGGGACTTACCAGTGCTTAACCCATACTTAGACAAAAAAAAAAATGTGACCTTAATGACAATACAAATTCTCAAGTCTTCTCCTAGGTCTACTCACAGATTGGAAGGATGTGATGTTAGGTGCAACTGGAAGAACTAGACTACTATTTAGATTTGCCAGAATTTATTCATTTCTTTCCAGGCCCAGTAGCTGATAGTATATTTTCAGAGTTGCCCACAAACTCTAAGAAGTTCCACTGTCTCTCAATTTGATAAAAGAAAATGATACAAATCTTTTTGATTCTGGCATCACAGAACTCCAAGATATTTTTAAAATGTATAACACAACTATTTAAGTGAGAAAAGCATAATTACCAACTTTTTAAAGTTAAAGATGAAAACTAAAAAAAATGAAAACATATGGGTAGAAACATGTTTTTTATTCAGTAATTTTCATCTAGTATTAATTGTTCTAGTTTCTCCTAAACTTGAGTATAACATTGCTCATCACATTAGACCCTCTTAAGCTAGGGTAAATGATTACTGGGCCATATAGATAGATCTGGAAGATGGGAGCAATGTGATACTAAAAGCCTTTGCAGAAAGTGGTTCTTAAGTTGTCATTGATTTCCTTTCCTCGCTGGTGTATGAATAAGTCACTTGCACGGCAGGTACGAGTAATGAAAGACCTCACTATTCTCCCTGAACCCTCCACTCTAAGCTTTTTCTCACCTCCTCTGTTACACCAGTTGTGCAGCACTTTCTCCCACAGGTGGATCAAATCATAGCTGCCTTCTCTGCACACAGAAGTGGCCCCTCCTCATTTACTGTGAAAAGTCCCTCTTTCTCTCTGGCATCTGGTATAAGCAAGTGAAGTCCACAGAAACAAATTCTAGTTCACAATCAAGACAGAGAACTATTTTCCTCTTTGAAAAGATCAATTCCTTTTTTTAGTGCAGTTTCAAATTTGTAAGAACATGACTTAACCCATTAAATCTAAACGTGACAGAGTTGCTGTTTCACCAATGCAAATGTCTGTCAAAATGGAGCTAACTTATGTGACTTAGTTTTAATCACAAAATACATACCATATGTGTATATGTTCTGGAACACAAAACATAGAGTATGTTATTTTAGGGGGGCTAAACCCTAATATTTACATAGAAGTAATTAGCCTCTAGCCTTATTATTAGCTAGGCAAATGCTGGATCTCTGTTCCATCCATAAAATGAGCAGTGTGGACTAGATCAATGGTTTTCAAACAATGTTCCTGGAGCTACAGGATTTCACAAGCACATCCTCAGCAGCTGCAGAGTAAGATGAGGGATCTGGGAGCCAGTGGGCATGAGTCACACTCCATACCCCTACTTTACCCAGAGGAAATCTACTTTTTATCTGTTTTATACATGCAGCTTCTGGGTTCAGTTTAACAAAATCATGAACTTTATAGGAAAGTAGACCTTTGAACACCACTGCCATATTAATGAGCTCTAACTTTTGTCATTTGCCATCCATTATCAAAAGACTTGTTAAAATTATAGTCTTAATTATGCCTCATTGGTATAAGGCCTATAAGGTCAGAGTAAATTTGGGTGATAGAGAATCAAAAAGAATTCAAGAATTGAGTTTTAAGAAGTAAGGTTCAGAATCCTCAAAAAAAATATGGTCAATAAATAGTGATGCTCACCTACTAGATGTTTCTAGTTGTTGTTGGGGTGGGGTGGGAAAATCTTGCATCTGTTCAAGAAGTTCCCCCAGATTTCCTGGTGAACATTATTTTTTTAAATGTTGTTAAATCTGGAAACCAAATTTTATGGATTTCCAAGTGAGAATGCTTAAGGTTTTTCTGGAACTTGAAGCATTCTTCAATCTAAAGGAAATAAAAGTAATGTTTTTGTGTGTGGTACTGGGGGTGGAACCCAGGGACATTTATTTATTTATTTTTTTAACTCCGACCTATACTTCCAGACCTTTTTTTATGCTTTATTTGGAAATAGGGTCTCACAAAATTGCTGATAGCCTCGATAAGTAGCTGAGGCTGGCTTTGAACCTGTGCAATCCTCCTGTCTCAGCCTCCCAAGCACTGGGATTACAAGTGTGCGCCACCACGCCCAGCTATAAAAGTAAATGTTTAATTTTGTGTTAAGTCAATAAATAAAAAATAGAATTTTTGATGTTTGAAATCAGTTTTCTATATGGTGAAGCTACAACCTGTGTATCTCAGCCTTTTCATCTCTGGTCTCAACTTGACACACAACCCATGTCATTACAGACAGCCCCATCTGGGGTCCTTCTGATTGCTCATTGGGCTGCACACTTGTTCAGCCCTCTGTAGTGATAACTGAACCCTGACCTCTAGTGGCAGGAAAGAATTAGCAAGAAGAATAAGGGGGGTATTATCAGTGAATTCCTAACCAGGAGAGTCTCCTTGCAATGCATGGGTCCAGTGTGGTCCAGTCCCAGCAGTAGCCAATCTGGGAAACTAGTAACACACAGCAAATGGTTGACTTGTAAGGACCCCAGTGTAGCTAACCTCCTGTGAAACAAACCCTAGCTCCACTGAGAGGTGAAGATACACACTTAGCATGGTGTACCCACCCCATCAAGTAGCATTGAGTTAGAGAAGAATAGAGGATTCAAGTTGGGGGTGGATTGGGAAGAAAAAAATTGAGAACCAAATGTCCGTACAAGGCATTGGTTTATAATTTTAGGAAAAAAAAGTAATTCCTTAGGGACATTAAACTTCATTTGAAAAAAAAAATACCTGCTCTATGCAATAGCATGGAATGATTCCAATAAATATAATGTCAAGCAAAAAGTTCGATACAAATAATTCATACCTAGTTCTAATCATATGATATTCTAACTAATCTCTGGATAAGAAAGGTCAGAATAGTGGTTAACTTTGTAGATGGTATTTACTGGGACGGTACAAAGAGACCCTGCTGGAAGACTGGGAATGTCTTTTATATGGATCCCTTGAATAATTTCCCATAACTTTTATAAAAATAGATTTTATTATAAGGTTATTCAATGTAGACATGTAAGATTGATGTTTGTAAATTATGTGTTAACAAAACATCATAATAGTAAAAATATGTTTGGCACTTAGTATGATCTTCCTAAATACTGGTTAAAGGAATTAATATTTCAGCCCCATATCACCACCAAAAGAAAAGAGGCTGGCTTAAAGAAGGAATAATAAAAAGAGAAAGATAAGGGAAAGGAAAGAACAAAGATGAACAGCTTTTCTTTAAAAAAAGCAAGAGATAAGAAAGAGTTGGGAGAGAGACTTAAGTTGGACAAAACATGGTAAGAGAAAAGAGAATGCTGGTGTGATATAAGGTATAAAATCTTTTCTTACAGCTATTGCTTTGCCTAAATAATTTCCCCTGAAAATTATTCTCCTTTTATACCATAGGAAATGTCTGGTCTTATTTTTAAGTTTTTAAAAAAATATTTTTAGGAAAATTTCAAACTTTATATTTTTGAAGGAATAACTTTGAGCCCTAAATTATCTTAATTATCTGTTAAGTTTATGGTCCATTCTCTGAAAGATCAACCACTGAACACATATATATTGAACATCTACCAATGATACTGGCTGCAGGACAGGGCAGCGAACAAAGTAGATGAAAACCTGCCCACCTGGAGCCAATGTGTTTTTTTTTTTTTTCCTGTCTTTTTTTTTTTTTTAGGAACTTAGGAATGTCTAGTTTACAGTATCTAATAGTTACCTTGAAAGTGACTCTAACTCTCTTAGCTGTTTTGTTCTTATTTGTTTTAATTAAAGTCAAATATATTTTGTTTGGTTGATGACTATGTATAGATAGAATAACAGTAGTAATAATCATAATAACTATTATCATAATAAATCAAGGAGCTTTCTGAATTAAATAGGCTAAAACTTTTTTCCCTTGCAGCTGGTCAGCTACTCTTATCAGCATTCTACCTCTTTCTTCTCTTAGACTGAAGCCAGGCTGGCCTGCCATGGCCTACCATGAATTATGAACTAAGCCTTATGGCCTAAGCAATAACCTTTTATTCTGAACAGACTGACATGAAGCAGTAAGCCAGATCCTGGGCATACCCACTCTCAATTGTCAACAATTAATAACCATTGAAGTCTTTCTGAAGGCCTTTAGTGAGTTTCCTCACTAGCAAAGTACAAGTAATAAATATAACAGTAGAAAACATTTGTTTAGAATATGCTAATTATGTTTAAACATCCTGCATATATCAATTTATTTACAACAACAACCCTGTGAAGTGTATGAGAAACAGACATAGATTAAGTGGCAGAACCAGGATTTGAACTAAGTAGTCTAGATCTAAATTCTTTGTATCACCTTATTGATCAAGAAAGTTTTTATAATTTTATAAAAATCAGAGAAAACAAGAGAGAGAACATAAAATTGCCTAGAATTTAGATTTTTCCCTGTTAATGTTTAACTTAATCGCTTGACTTCTTTGGATTTCAGTTTCCACATTTTGGAATTGAACTTGTTGGTTACTTCTAGCACTTGATCCCCATGAGTCTATGAATATTAGGTTTGAAAGATGCCTCGAATGTCATGTAATCCAACAACAGTCTTGTGCTGTTGATTGTCAGAACCATCTGGAGAGCTTCATAAAAATACAGGATGCTAAGCATCATCCCAGAGCAACTGAGTCAAAATCTCCAGGGGAGAGGCCCTGATTTCTTATTTTCTCAATCTGCCAAGAGGAGTTTGACATATTTGAGAACTACTAATTTAGTTTAGCTTCCTTTTGTGGGAGCCCTTTTCATGTATGTGTGTGTATGTGTGTATGTATATATATATACATATATACATACACACACATATATATGTTCATATATGTATTTTCATATATATATTTTCACATATATATTTCATATATATTTTTGTCTTAGCAAAAATATCAGATATACAGAAGTAGAAAGAGTAAGATAATAACCCCATCTAACCAGCTTCAAAAAATCATCAACTCATGACCGGTCCAACTTTATTTTTACCCCCACCCATTCCACAGGCTTCTTGGCAGGTGATGGTAGCTCTGCTTCTCTTCATCACCTCCAGAGATGGAGACCTCACTATCCCCAGAGACAGCTGATATTAGTCAGAGTCCTTTAAATTGAAAGTGTGAAAAACCCAACTCTAATACAAGTGAAGATACTAGACAGAATACTAGGGTATTTATTGAACAAAACCCAGGAAAGAGTTGAGCAACCAAAATGTTAGGAGAATAGTGAGCTTCAGAAATATCTGAGATTCAGGACTCAACTGTCTTTGTGCTTTCCCTTTGTCTCCTCTCTCTCATCTCTAGTTTTCTTTCTCCTTCCTTCCTTCCTTCCTTCCTTCCTTCCTTCCTTCCTTCCTTCCTTCCTTTATTTCTTCCTGTACATCAGTCTTTTCCTCTTGGTGCAAAACTCTTCCCTTCTGCTGCCTCTTTGAACTTCATCCATGGGCAATCTGAGTCTTCTTTGCTTCCAGTTCCCCAAATCCAAGGGGAAGACTCATTGGCATTGCATCATGTGCAACCTGCAACACAACATTTTTCTGTGATTACCAGGCAGGCGTGAAAGTGATTCCTCATAAGTGGAGCTAGAGAAGCTAAACTCCTTAAGCACTTTTTATGGTACCCACAATATATCCAACCCATAGACATTTTAGATCTCACTGACTGTTGGAAATATTTATGTTTCTCTTACACTAAGCTGACTTCTCCCTAGTTCAACTTCCACCTCTAGGACTTTTTTTTTCCACTCTGGAAATATGCATATGAAATCTATTGCTCCTTTCACGTGATTTGGAAACAACTATCAAATCCCACACTTAATCTTTTCTCCCTCAGGCTAAACAGCCCTGGTTCCTTCAACACTTCATGGCCTGACATGATTTTGAGCCCTTTCTTTGTCCTGGTCACTCTCTTCTGGATGGGTTCCAGTTTGTCACTTAAAAATTGGCACCCAGAACTGCAGGCAATAAATGTTCCAGATGTGGACGGGCCTGCAGAGCCAAGAGCAGCACTAAGCAAGTCTCACACACCATACACTGTGGACACGACATGATATCAGCAAACCCCAGTCTGTACTCCTTGTCTGGGCCTTGAAATGCTCAGCCCATATTGGGTCTGCAGTTAGCCTAATCCCAGCTCTCTTCATGGGAATGGCTGTTTATACAGCAACCCTCCCCTCCCCTAACCTTTTGATTGAACCCAAAATATTGATCCCAGGTTTTAAACGCATCTTGTTAGTTTGGCCTGAATATTCTATGCTGTGAGAAAATTTTGTCATTTTTATTTTGGTCCTTCAAATATAAGATCTGTCAGCTGCACGTGTGATCATCATACCCTCTTGTCTTCAAGCCACTGAGAAAATGTTGAGGAGAACCAGTCAGAAAGCCAGGACACAGAAACACACTGTCAAAGACCCCCCCACACCCCTTACAGTTCATATGGATTCACTAGTTAGTTTTCTCTACGTTGAATGTTTAATCACCTTACTGAACTATGGATTCATAATTCCTTATTCACATAATAAAATACAAAATTAAATTAAATTTAAAAACTCTCACTAATAAATATAGCAGCATGTTAATAGCATGCACCATGGAAAAGTGAGATTTGTCTCAGGAATGAAAGGATAATTCAACAAAAGAAAAACAATCAATGTAATATAACATATTTCTAGAGTGGGAGAGAGGGGAAAAAACAAACCTACATAAATAAATTCAAAGACAAAAGCTCTTGTCAAAATCTATCACCTTTCCATGACAAAAAGTCACAAAAAGTGGGAATATAAAATAATCTACCAACCATGATAGGGGGAAATTATGAAAACCCCACAGCTGACAACACCCTCCATGGTGACAGACTGAAACCTTTCCTCTAAGATCAGAAGGTATCTTATCACACTGTTATTCAGCATTGTACTGAATGTTCTACACAGAACAATTAGACAAGCAAAAGAAATGAGACATGCAAATTGGAAAGAAAGAAGTTGAATTATTTCTATTTGCAGATGAGATGATCTGGTACTCATAAAATTTCAAAGATACCATAAGAAAGCAACCAGACCTGATAACTGAATTCTTCAGAGCTGTAGGGTACAAGAAGATCAACACATAAAACATTAGAAATATTAGTTGCATTTTCATACACCAGAATGAACAATTTGAAAGGGGACATTAAGAAAATAATTCTTTTTACCATAGTATTGTGACTTTTATTCTTTAAGGATATGCATACCAATATTTATAGCAGCACAACTCAGAATAGCCAAGTTATGGAACCATCTAGGTATCTGTCACCAGATGAATGGATAATAAAATATTGTATGCACATAATGGAGTTTTACTTATTCATAAAGAAGAACAAAATTATGTCATTTGCAAAAAATGGATAACACTGGGGAACATTGTGCTAAATAAGATCATCCTGACTCAGAAAACCAAGGACTACCTGTTTTCTTTCATATGTAGAAGCTAGAAGAAACCAAAAGGAAAGAAAGGAACAGGATTCATGAAAATTGAGAGAGAGAGAAGAGAGAGAGAGAGAGAGAGAGAGAGAGAGAGAGAGAGAGAGAGAGAGAGAGAGAGAGACACTAGTAGAGCAGTGGAGAGTGGTTGGGGGAAGAGAGAAATGGAAGGTACAGGGAAGGAAACAGATTATATACTTTCATGTACATTTATGAACCCTCACCATCACAGACAATTACAATGCACAAACAAAAATTATTTTAAAAAGAAAATAAAATCAGTACAAAACTGATTAAAAGAATAAGGTATATGGGAGTAAATTTAACCAAGAAGGTAAAAGACTTAAACACTGAAAATGATAAAGTATTGTTAAAAGAAAATAAAGAAGACCTAAATGAAAAAAAATCCTCTGTTCATAGACTGAAAGATCTAATGTTATTAAGTTGGCAACACTTCTCAAAGTGCTCTACAGATTTAAAACATCCCTATAAAAGTACCAAGAGTTGTTTTGTGTTTGTTTTTGTTTTTAGAAATGGAAAATATGGTCCTCAGAATAAAGGAACCTCAAATAGCATAGCCAAAAATAATTTTTAAAAAGAACAATGTTGGAAGACTCACACTTCCCAATTCCAAAACTCCCAACTAATCTATAGTAATCAAAACAGCATGATGCTGGCATAAGGAAAGATATCTAGACAAATGAAATAGAATTTAAAATCCAGAAATAAACCCACATATCTATGCCAATTAACTCTTTTCAAAGGTGTTAAGTCCATTCAATAAAGTAGAAATGGTTTCTCCAACAGATGGTGCTGAGACAGATATATTTTCACATACTAAAGAATGAAGTTGAGCCCTTATCTCAAACAATATACAAAAGTATACTAAAAATGGATCAATAATATAATTTTAAACCCTAAAACCATAAACTTTTAGAATAAAACATAGGGATAAATCTTAATGACTGAGGGTTTGGCTATAAATTCTTATATATGACACCAAAAGCATGAGGAATAAAAGAAAAAATAGATAAATTGGACTTTATCCAAATTAAAAGCATTGGCGCACATCCAAAGACATCAGAAAGTAAAAAGGTAACCTACAAAATAGAAGAAAATATTTGCAAATTATACATATTATAGGTGTCTGGTATTCAGAATATGTAAAAATTTCTTACAACACAACAGAACAAGACAAACAACCTAATTAAAATAGAAAAGGCTTTGAAGTATACACCAACAAGCATTAATTATTAAAGAATTCAAAGCAAAACTACAAGATACCAGTTCACATCCACTAAAATGGCAATAGTAATTTTTTTAATAAAACATAAAGTACCAAGTATTGGTGAGGATGTATAATGCCTGCCCCTCCTCATTCACAGTATTCTCCATGATCAAAAACCCCACCAAAGTAGCACATTTGTTACAACTGATCAAAACATAGCATATCATAATCACCCAAAGTCCTTAGTTTATATTAGGTTTGCTTTTGGTGTTGACATTCTATGGATTTGGACAAATGTGCATTGACCTGATGTTGTAGTATTACATAGAACATTTTCACTGCCCTAAATAACTCTCTGTGTTGTATCTGTTTATCACTCCTCCCATCATAGACCCTAGACAATTACTAATCTTTATATTGTCTCCATAGTTTTGCCCTTTTTAAAATGTCATATAGTTGGAATGTCATATAATAGACTTTTCAAACTGCCTTCTTTCACTGAGTAATGTGTTTAAGGTTCATCTATATAATTTCCTGGCTTCATAGAGCACTTATTTTGGGGGTTAAATAATGTTCCATTTTCTGGACTACCACACCTTATCCATTCATCTACTGACGAGTATTTTTTTTCCTTCTAAGTTGGACACTTGCACATAAAGTTGTTATAAACATTGTTTCTGTAGGTTTTTGTGCTTGTATGTATTTCAGCTTCTTTGGGCAGATACTAAGGAGTGCAATTGATGGATTGTATAATCAACGGATGTTTATTTTTGTTAGAAACAGCCAAAGTGAAAATGGAGACACAAAGGATCATAAGAGATAACTAAAAACAATTATTCACCAACAAATTTCATAAGTAAGAGAATTTTATAAATTACTGTAAACATATGGCTTAAGGAGATAGATCAAATAATAAAAAATGCAAAATCATAACAGAGCAATTATAAGTAAAGGGACTGAATTAGTGGTCAAAAACCTCACAAAAAAGAAAATCCCAGGATCAGCTTCACTAGTTATTTCTTCCAACCTTTTAAGAAAGAATAATTGTCAGTCCTTCTCAAACTCTTTCAAGAACTTGAAGAAGTACCATTTAAAAATGCATTTTACAGTGAGCATTATTCATATAACATTGAGCTTTACTCATAAAATGTCCAGATAAAGATACTGCAAGAAAAGAAAATTATAGGTCAATATCATAGATGCAAAAATACATAGATGCAAAAATTCTTAATAAAGTACTAGCAAATCAAATTCAACAATATATCAAGAGGCTTATATCCTATGACCAAGTAGAATTTTTCTTGCAATGTATAGATGGTTCAACAAAACTTTAACAGAATGAGGAATAAAAATCATGTGATCACCTCTAAGTTAAGATAAAGTCATTTAATAAAATTAACATCTCTTTATTTCAGAAGTACTTGATAAATTAGCATAGAAGGTATGTACTAAAACACAAAAAGGCTGTATATGATACTCCCACAGTTGGCATCATATTCATCAGTGAAAAGCAGAAAGCATTTTCTCTAAAGAACAAGGCAAAGTGCTCACTTTTTATTTCTATTCAATGTGGTAGTGGAAGTTTTAGCCAGAGTAATGAGGAAATAAATAAATAAGTAAATAAATAAATAGTATCTGACTTGGAAAGAAAGTAGTTATATTACCTCTATTTGTAGATGACATGATCTTATATTTAGAAAACTCTTAACTATACCAACAAAAAATCTTAGAACTAATGTACAAATAGCAAAATTGTAGGCTACAACATATGCAATAAAAATAAGTCTATTTCTGATTTCTGCTCATAGGAGCAGAGGGTGGAATATTAATAACAAACTACCTGAAGATGATATTATAAAAACAATCTCATTTTCAAAACAGTAAAAGTATGTAGGCATAAATTTAACCACCAAGGTGAAAGATTTATACACTGAAAACTAAAACATATTGATGAAATAAATTAAAGAAGACAGAAACAAATGGAAAGATATCCAGTGCCACATAGTTTGAATGTCATATAGTAAGAAGTAACTTCAGATTGCTTTCTTTTATTCATTAAGGTTTTCTCTGTATCTTCTTCTGGCTTCATAGAGTACTTCTTTGAGGGGTTGACTAACATTTCATTTTCTGGATGTACCACAGCATTTCCATACATCTACTAAAAGATAATTTTGTTTCTTCTTTTCTTAAATTTTTTATTGGTGCATTATATTCATGCATCATATTGTTGGGGTAAAAAACTTGTGTGTACATACATATGCACATCACTAATTTAACCCCTACCCAATTCCCACCCCATTCCCTCCCCGTCCCTCCTTCCCTTCCTTGGCTTAGTGGTTGACTTTGATATGTTTAAGTACATTGTATGTTTTAGAGATGTTCCTCTTCCCCCCTCCTTTCTACTCCTTTAGGTTGTCTTGTTTGCTTCTCTATAGGATTTCCTTTTTCATCTAGAGTTCCTCCTATGACCCATTTCTCCTTAGTTTTCACATATTAGGGGAAGCATTAGATTTCTTATTTTTTGTGACTGACTAATTTCACTTAGCATAATGTCCTCCAGTTCCATCCATTTCCCTGAAAATGATGTAATTGAGATTTTTTAATGGCTGAGTAAAATTCCATTGTGTACATATCCCACAGTTTTGTAATCCATTCATCTGTTGATGGACATCTTGGCTGGTTCCATAGTTTGGCTATGGTGAATTGTGCAGCTATGAACATAGATACACATTCATTAGTTTGGTAGTTTTCCTATATTTTGGGTAGATACCCAGAAGTGGTATTGCTGGATCAAATTCATGGACTGGAACATTAACATTAAAATATCTATATTGCCTGTATCAATATACAGATTCAGTGCAGTCCATATCAAAATCCTAGTGATGTTCATCAACAGGAAAAAACATACTAAAATTCACATGGAACCACAGAAAATCCTGAATGGCCAAAGCAATCTTGAGGAAGAACACAATTGAAGACATCATGGTACCTGATTTCTAACTACAATGCTATAGTAATCACAGTAGTATAGTTCTAGTATAGAAAAAGACCCATAAACCAATGGAACAAAATAAAGAGATCATAAAAAAGCAGACATATCTTTGACAAGAGCATCAAGAACACACAATGGGGAAGGAATTCTGTCTTTAATAAATGTTGGGAAAACTGGATATCTGTAACACAAAATAATGAAAATGGATCCCTGTTTACACCATACATAAAAATTAACTTGAAATAAGTAATAATTTTACTAAAGTATAAATTCTAAAAGTAAACAAAGATGTGGGCCTTGGTAATGATTTTGGATATGACTATAAAACAAATGCAGCAAGCTAAAATAAAAAGCTTTTACACAGAAAGAAAAAAACAATAAAATGAAATTCAACCTATAGGAGAAAATATTCAACCTATAGGAAAACCTATTTGAAGCATATATCTGGAAAAAAGTTAATACCCAAAATTGATAAGAAACTAATATAACTCAATAGCAAAACAAAAGTCAAACTAACTCAGCTAAAAAGTAGGCAAAGGATTGGATAGATATTTTTCAGAAAAAGACATACAAATGGCCAATGCATATATGAAAATGTTCTCAACACCAGTCATCAGGGAAATGCAAATCAAACCACAATGTGATATCTGCTTAGGTCTGTTAGGATAACTACTATGAAAATGAGTATTGATGAAGATGTGGAGAAAAGAAAACCCTTGTACACTGTTGATGGGAATATATATTGACACAATTATATGGAAAGCAGTATAGAGATTCCTAAAAACTTAAAACTAGCATGTGATCCAATAATCCCACTTCTGGGTATTAAAAAAATTAAATCAATATATCAAAGAGATATCTGTACCTTCATGTTCATATTGCAGCATTATTAACAATAGCCCAGATATAGAAATGACCTTAGTCTCAATCAATGGATGAATGGATAAAGAAAATGTGGTGTATATGTGCAATAGAATAATTTTGGGCCTAAAATAAAGAAATCCTGCTATTTGTGATACCATAGATGAGCCTAGAGGGTGTAATTATAAGTAAAATTAGCCAGACATAGAAAATAAATACTATATGACTATATGATCTCACTTTTTAGAAATCTGAAAAATAATGAGCTCAAAGGATCACAGGGTGGAATATTTTCTGAGGTTTAAGGAAATGAGAAGATACTGATCAAAAGTATAAACTTTCAGTTGTAAGATGAATACATTCTTAAGACTCAGTATGTATCATGATACTAAAATTAGTTATACTGCAATATTTGGTATTAGTAAAGAGAACAGATTTTAAGTGTCTTCTCATACACACACACTCAGATGTTATATCATCCTTGTATACCTTCCTTGGTAAGGTGTTTATTAGGATATTGGTCATTTTTTAAAATTCAAGTTGTAGGTGGTAAAAGATGTGTTAATTAATTAATTAATTTGACTAATACAATTATCATGCAACATATGCATATATCAAATCATCATGATATACAACTAGACTATATGCAATTTTTATTTGTCAATTGAAGATAAAAAAAAACTTCCAAACTGCCTTCCAAAGTAGCTGTATCATTTTGTATTCTTTCTTGCAGTAAATTCACGTTCCTGTTGTCACTGGGATTTGGTACTGTCAGTATTCCTGATATTGGCCATTCTGCTTGGTGTGTAGTAGTACCAGGTTGTTTTAATTTGTATTTCCTTGATGATGCATGATCTGGAACATTTTTATACTAATTTTTTGTCATCTGTATATCTTCCTTGGTAAGGTGTTTATTAGGATATTGGTCATTTTCTAAAATTCAAGTTGTTTGTTTACTTACTGGTAATTTTTAGAGTTCTTTATAAATGGCAAATATTTGCTCCCAAAATGTGGCTATCTTCTCATTCTCTTGACATTATTTTGCAGAGCAGAAGTTTCCAGTTAAGTCCAGCTTTATCAATTCTTTTTTCAGTATCTTTGGTGTTGTCTCTAAACATCACCACCATGCCCAAGGTTATCTAGGTTTTCTTCTGTATTATCTTCTAAGATTTTTAGAGTTTTGCATTATATATTCTGTTGTGTAGTTCATTTTTATTTAATGTTATAAAAGGCATTCATGTTTCCTGTTTTGCACATCGATGCCTGGTTGTTTTAATGTCATTTGTGATAAGTCTCTTTGCCACCATTGTATTACTTTTTCTTTTTTGTCAAAAATACTTATAGTCTCTATTTCTATTCTTTCTGTTTTGTCACATTGATATATTTTTATTCCTTTACTAATCATTTGCCACCAATTTTGTTCTCTTTCAATGTTAATGTTGGCCATTCTGGATCTTTTGCCTCACCTTTAGAATTAGTTTGTGTCTGCAAAATAACTTCTGGGATTTTGACTGGGGTTTCATAGAACTTATATATCAAGTTTAGAAGAACTTAAGTCCTGACAATATTAAGTCTTCCTCTTCCCAAGAACATGGACTATCTTTCCATTTATTCTTCTTTGATTTCTTTCATTGGAGTTTATGGTTTTCCTCATATACATTTTATATATAATGTTATATTATACTTAAGTGTTTTATTTTGGCATCCTAATGTAAATGGTATTTTGCTTTTAATTTCAAGTTTGTTGCTGTTATATAGGAAAGTGCTTGACTTTTATATATTAATTGTGTTTCCTGAAAGTGTATAATAATAAGTTTTTAGTTCTAGGAAATTTTTCTTTTTTTACTCTTTTGGTTTTTCTAGATAGATGATGATGTCATCTGTGAATAAAGATAGTTTCCCCCACCCAATCTCTATATTTTTTCTCCTTTTTTTTCTTTCCTTATCCTATTGAATTAGCTAGAACTTCTGACATAATGTTAAGAAGATGTGGTAGATAAATAAGACATCCTTGCCTTTGTGAGAAATTATCAATTATCTCACCATTACGCATAATGTTAGTTGTACATTTTTGGGCCACTTTGTTTTTATTGTCTTGTGCGCTCTTATCCCTGGGAACTCAATCCCAGGTGAACTCAGTGACATTTAGATTTGGGGGGGAAAGGGAAGTCTATTGCTTTCAGTAGATTTTCAAATGTTTTTGTAATGTAAGAAACAAATGTACATGTTTTTGTAAAATAGAATAACAAAATATAAATATGCAGAAAATTTTATTACCAAGAATTTTTGGCCGTCATTTTTAGAAGAAATAGCGAATACCAGACAAATAAACATATATCTAAGCTTTATTCAAATTAGTGGCATACTAAATGCTGCTCCTGCACTTTATATTTACAGCACAGACCATAGCAAAAGTAACATAGTTTTTATCAGCTAGGACATCCTGGGCCTCCTCCCCAAGTGTTCCAGTTTAAATTCTTATGCTCAAAGTAATATTTAAGATCATCATAACTTAAAACTAGGCAAGGTGGCACATGCTTGTAATCCCAGCATTTGGGAGGCTGAGACTAGAGAATTGTGGTTCGCAGACAGCCTCAGCTACTTAGTGAGACCCTCCCTAACTTAGTGAGACCCAGTTTCAAAATGAAGAATAAAAAATAGGGCAAAAGGTATAGCTCGGAGGTCAAATGTCCCTGGGTTTCATCCCACATCCAAAAAAAATAAATAAATAACCTTAAAAACTAAAAGAGTAAATAAATCTGGGCATAGTGGTGCTTGCCTGTAATCTCAGTGCATGGGAAACCAAGATAGGAGGGTTGCAAGGTCGAGGCAAGCTTCAGAAATTTAGAAAGACCCTGTCTCATTATAAAAAATAAAAAGGACTGGGGGTAGGAGTGCAGGTCAGTTGTAGAGCACCCAGGGTTTAATCTCCAGTAACACACACACACACACACACACACACACACACACACACACACACACACGAAGCCAACATGAATGTTGATTGCTAAGTTTTTTCTCAAGTGGTAATTGAATATTTATCAATTTCAAACTTCTTGGAGTCATGGGAGAAAGGAGCTGAGGAAATCTACACTCAAAAGAATACTAGTCTTCCATTTTCAAGGGATAATGAAATTTACATAGTTTTTGGCTCTATATGTCTCTATTCATTGTATTTGGACATGAATTATTCCCAAGTTTCTTGTGCTGATGAGATAAATGTACCGGAAACTTGTTGTGCATTCACTGCTTGAAATGAGTGATTGTACTTCTGAATCTACTAGGTACCTGTGTAGTGAAAGAAAAGCTTTGGGGATTCTACTTATTAGTCCCAAGCTTTGTAATAACATGCTTTTCAAAAAGTCCTCTTGGGCACAGCTTAGCACATATAATAGTTTTTTTTTTTTCCCTGTCCTTTTGACTATAGCCCTAAAGATCAGGGAATTTTGTTTTTACAACATGAAGAGAACAGTTAGTTACAGCTTAATCAATCCATCAAAGTCAAAATAAGAGCACAAGTGAAGTTTGACTTGTATGTCATAATGATTACTAAGATATTTTCCTATCCTTTTGTTTCTTTTTCAAAACAGTCATCCCACAAACTCGTATACACTGCTGATGAGAATGTACATTCCTATTATGAAAACAGTACAGAATATCCTTAAAAATTAAAAATAGAACTTCCATATGACCCATAAACTCTCTTTGGGGCACATGCAAAAGAAATGAAATCAAGTCAGGTGTGGTGGTACACACCTGTAATCTCAGTACTTGGGAGGCTGAGACAGGAGGATCTCAGGCTCAAAGACAGTCTCAGAAATATAGCCAGACCCTCAGCAACCTAGTGAGACCCTGTTTCAAAACAAAAAATAAAAAATAAAAAATAAAAAATGTGCTAGCATGTAGCTCATAAGCAGAGTTCTTCTGGGTTCAGTCCCTAAGTACCACAAAAAGGAAAAAAGAAATCAACACCTGGTAGAGATATCTTTGCTCCTATGTTCATTATAACCAAGATGCATGACTCAACTTTCCACTGAGTTATGGATCACTGAGGGGTGAATGGATAATAAAAAGGTAGTGTCCGGATACTGTGGAGTATTCTTAGCCTTAAAAAGAAGGAAATGTGTCATTAGTGACAACATGGATAAAATGGAGCATTATGCTAAGTGATATAAGCCAGGCATAGAAAAAGAAATACTGTATGATCTTACTTATATATGGCTCTGAGAAAGTAGAACTCATAGAAGCAGAGAGTACACTAGTGGTTACCAGGGTTTAGGGGTAAGGCAAGTGGGAACATGTTAGTCTAAGGGTACAGGGTATCAGTTATATAGGAAAAATAAGTTTTGAAGATCTAACATGTAGCATGTTAACTGTAGTTATTAACTCTATTATATTCTTAACATTGACTAAGAGAGTAGATTTTGTTTTTTTGGTGGTACTGGGGTTCCTGAAAACCCTTCTACCTCCCTCCGGGTTACACTCCCAGACCTATTTTATATTTTTATTTGGAAACAGGGTCTCTTAAGCCAGCGAGGCTGGCTTCAAACCTGCACAATCCTCCTGTCTCGGCCTCCCAAGCATGGGGATTGCAAGCTTGCGCCACAATGCCCGGCTAAGAGAGTAGATATTGAATGTTCTCATTATGCACATCAAAGTATTAACTATGTGAGGAAATAAATGTATTCATTAATTTAATTGTGGTAATCTTTTCAGAGTGTATACACATATTGGTGTTGTACATTATAAATATATACAATTCTATTTGCCAATTATACTTCAATAAAATGGAAAAAAATTGAAATTAAAAAAACACACAAATGTGGCATTTTTAGTGGAGTGTCACCCACCTTGGAAGAAGCCAGACTCTTTGTTACAGATCTGGTCCTCCAAGGAGTCTTATCTAAATTTCATTAAGAGATAACCATGATTATGAGATTGTCCAACGAATGTTAAGTATTTCTCTAGACTCAAAGTGATGTTAACCTTTTCCATGACCTTATATATAGCCCAATTATAAATAGCCAGTGAACAAAAAGGTCATTATTTTCCAGAATCCAAGCATGCAGGTTCTAGTGTTATTGCCGAGACACTAGTGAGTAGAATGAGAAGCATCCCTGGGACCAGAGGCTTGGTCCCCTCCAGTGACCATGGACAGTGCGTGCTTGCCCCGTGGGGCCTCAAGACCTCGTCAGTAGGTAGAACTGCTGGGCATTGATTAGGTAATCATAATTTAGTAGCTAACGTAAGCAGGCTTATTAGGAATTGTCAGAAACTAGAATGATTACTACACACAAATTCAAACCATCTGGCCTATAACAGAGTATGTTCTTACATAGGCTTTATCTTGATTTTTCAGTAATAAATTATTCTATCACATTCCCAATAAAGTGCTGGAGAAGAGAGGTCAGGTGACCCCAAAGTCTGATTTAATTCAGCCTCTGCAGCTCCATCATCCATTTTATCACCATCTCCAGATCAGAGGGGTAATTTTTTCTTTTCCCACTGGCCTGACAACCAGGAATGCTACTAGCTGAGTTATAGGAATGGTGGAAGCATTAGTCAAGCCCTGCTCATGTGGGCAGGTGGCAGGAAGGAGGGAAGAGGGTGTACATAGTCTACCAGAGTGGTTCCCATACCTGGCTGATGATCTCAATCACATGAAGAGCTTTTAAAAAATGCAGATTCCTGAGCCCGGGGCATGTACTTTAGTGGGCATGGAGTGGGTCCTGGTGTACTGGTTACTTTGAGCTGAGTAGTATGGACCTGGACAACTCAGAGGCTTGCACAAACATGTGTGCCCACATGTCATGAGGGCTGTGGTCTGCTGCAGCTCTGTTGGGCTTGCCTGGGCTTGTATTCTCATTCCAGAATCCAGGCTGAAGGAGTATACACTAAGTAGAGCATGCCGTTCTCATAACTGAGGGCAGAAGCCCAGAGGGGTGCCAAGCCAAACCATGCCAAGCCATCTCAGGTTTCTGCATTGGTGTGGCATGCATCATGTCCACTTATAAGTCATTGAATGCGGCAAATCTATGGGCACACCCAGTGTTTATGAGACGAGGACTAAACTCCATCTACAGGAAAGGAAGACATATATGGTAGGCCAAAGAATGGCTAGGGAGACAACTGTGAACAAGTGATATAGCTTAAGAATATATAATTTTTAAAAGCTCCTTAGCAGATTCTGATGAGCTCTTTGATCCCTGCTATTTCATGGAAAATGCTTCTTGTATGCACCTGCTATGAAAATTGAGCATCCATTCACAGCCTCTGGTCAACAGATAATTGATTAATGCAAGTAATTGATTAGTGCAACTCAGTCACTTATTCCAAAGTCATGTGTGCCCAGCACATAGTGGAGTCTGGTGCTCTGTCTTGGCAACTATTGCAAAGTGAATTTATGTCCTTTATCTCATGTAAACATGGTAACTATCTTACTAAGTGACAATTGTTATTTCCACTTTGCAAATATCAAAACTAAGCCTTTACTTGGAATGTACCTAGACTAATCCCATTCCATCCAGATCCAAACTTTTCTTTTTCTTCTATGATGGATGTCCCAAGAGAACCAACTCCTGTTATTTCCATTGCTTCTCTAGGATATGTTTGTACAGACATTGGGATCTATAAGGTAAAATTCTAATTAATTCATTTCCTTGGCAAACATTTCCCAAGCACTTAGCACATTGTAGGAACTATTCTAGGCCCTGGACATACAGCATGAGCAAAACTGATAGCAACACCAGCTTACAATCTAGCCAGGGGTCACAGATGTTAAACAAACAACGAAACTTTGCTAAACAGCAAACCTTGGAACATATGCTAGGTGGGGATGAGTGGCAAAAGGAAAACCAGCTGATTTTTAGCTTGGTCACAACCAGTCACTGCGAGATGTTACAGGAAGGCAATCCCTTTAAAGAAACAAGAATGAGCTGGGCGTGGTGGTGCACACTTGTAATCCCAGTATTCAGGAGGTTGAGACAAGAGGATTACAGTTTGTGGATAGCCTCAGCTACTTAGGCCTTTTGCAATTCAGTGAGACCCTGTTTCAAAATAAAGAATAAAAAATAGGGCTTGGGCTATAGCTCAGAGGTAGAACACTCCTGGGTTCCATCCCCAGTACTGAAAAAAAAAAAAAAAGATTTAACTACTTAGGTCCTCAGACTCCATCAGAGCACAAAATATTTCTAGAATTTTCCCCAAGTCACTCCTGTGCTTCAAAAATATAAACGATAATAACCAGGCATGGTAATGCATACCTTTAATCCCAGTATTTAGGAGGATGAGACAAGAGGACCACAGGTTCATGGCCAACCTCAGAAATTTATAGTGAGTCCCTCCAAAATTTAGTAAGACTCTGTTTTAAAATAAAAAATAAAATAGAGCTGGAAGTGTAGCTCAGAGGTAGAATGCCCCTGAGTCCACTCCACAGTGCTACAAATATATATTTTATATTTTTATATATATAAACTTTCACTGCATTTAATAGTATAAACCATATTTCTTCTGACATATCAATTACTAAAAAGTAATTTATTATTAATATGATCCAATGTGGCCATTCCAAATCTTGTAGCAAGTAGGAATAGTAAAAGTAAATGAAAACAAGCACATTTTTCTTTATTTATAACACTATTTTATAACTTGTAAAGGGCATCAATGATCAAGTTGCAACTAAATCTTAGACTAAAGAACACCCCTTAAACTGATCAGACAGATATCCTGCTGTGTCTCATGTGTTAATAAAGCAAATCACTATATTCACTACTTGTTTAGTATGTGTCCTATTTCTCCCCCTCCTCCCTCTTCTCCCCCTTCTCTTTCTCCTCCTCTTTCCCTTTCTCTGCTTCCTCCTCCTTCCCTCTTCTTCCTTTTGTGTGGTGATGCTAAAATTTGAACTCAGGGGCATTCTACCTCTAAGCTACATCACCTCCAAGACCTCTTAGTTTTATTTTAAAACAGGGTCTCACTAAGCTGATGAGGGTCTGGCTAATTCTCTGAGATTGATCTTGAACCTGAGATCCTCCTGTCTTAGCCTGAGATAACAGATGTGTGCCACCTGGGATGACAGTTGTGCACTACCATGCCCCATTGGGATTATAGGTATACGCCGCCACACCTGGCTATTTTTTATTTTTAATTGGCATAATAGTTGTGTATATTTAAGGGATCCAGTTACTCCCTGCTTATTGCTAGTCAGACTTCTCTTCCCTGGAGGAAAACTGAGGAAAGACATTAATGTCCAAATGTCATTTTATCTGTTCATTTTCACAAATATAAATTGACCACCTGCCACATGGTAGATGTACAGCTAGAAGCTGCATATGCAACAAACAAAGTAGAAAAAATTATTTTTTCTTATTAAGCTTATAATCCATCTAAATGGAGACAGATAACTCACAAAATTATTTGCTCATTTGAGGAAGGTGCAAGGGGTCTCAGCAAGAAAAGTCCAGCACACTAGAGCCTTGAGGTCGTAGGCACACAGGAAGCAGTTGAGTGCCCGGGTCCGTTGGCCTTGTTACCATAGACACAGTTGTTAGGTGTGGGCCCCACGCACGTCCCATACTGGCTGGTCGGTTGGGAGATGTTGCACGTTAAGCCTTCTGGCCCCAGCACGGATCATCTGTCATGCAGTATTTCTGTCTAACTCTCTAATGTGGTTATGGGCCATCAAAAGGGAGTGGGGCACAATCAATCCTTGCAGAATAATTTGTTTGAAGAGGCATCATGGGCCACAGCTGGAAACGAGCACATTAAGAGTGACAGGATCTTGGCAGTCACAGAGTCTGTGACTTGGAGTCTTGCTTTTCAACCAAACCAACTGGGAAGGCTGGGCATGCATTAGGCAGAAACGGCCTTCCCCATTGCCAGCCTCTCACATTGCGTCACCCCCACCCCCGCCCATGGACTGAGGAGGGCAGCCTCAAGTTCTCAGTCTATCCAAAGTGAGGCTGGTCAACTCGCATTACAAAAGAAAAATTTAAAATCTGATAATTATATTATCAAGTCATTATTAATTCTAGACTATTTATGACGAGCAGCTTCAGTCACTCAACAAAGAACAAACAGAAGACAATTCCTTTACATTCCTTGTAGTAAAAATGGACAAATTTTAGCCAAAAGTTTGTTATATAAACTATTTGTCTGAAGTCTAACCATTAATTCAATGAAAAACAAACAAACAATAAAAGACAGTAACATGGGAGATGAGGAACTGCCTCGGCAGTGATTTTACATTACAGACAAAAGGAGCCTAGTACCTGAAACACCTGTGATATTCAACTGGACATAGCTATCAAATGCCTACTGTGTGCCTGTGTGCCATGCACCTTGCTTGAGAGTTATATACCTAATGTGCAAACCTTTCCATAGCCTTATGGACCAGTGCTATGGTGACCTTTGACATATATGAGATATGACCTTTGACATATATGACAAACTGAGATTCGGAAAAATTGGGCAACTTGCCTGAGATCAGAGCTGAAATTCAGGCCTAGGTGATTGTGTTCTTTTCACTATTTTGAACATACTGAAGTTCCGTTGTTGGCTTGAAGGGGCAGAGATTAAGGACAGAGACACACTTCCTCCCAAGGCAGTTATTATTACAGACCAATATCTAATGACAATGTCGTAAGGGTGAAATTTCAGAGGAATTTCACTCTTAAACACTATACAGTATTTGACTTTTAAAAATAAGAAGCATGTGGTGCTTTTTATAATGATAATAATAGGGACATAATTTGAAGTTCACAGTTGAAGGATGAGGATCAATTCCCTAACGTCTACTCTTTGTCTCTCTTGTCCTTTGAACTTTATCTGATGCTATACTCTCTAGATTCAGGAGACTCATGTAGTTGTATAGAAGATCCATGGTTTAGTCACCAAAGGATCAGGGGTCTAAAGAAGACTTGGATTGTAAATGAGAACTTACTTTGAAAGTCTGCAAAGGACTTCTGCTGAAAAGCCCCACTAGGAGGGTTAAGGTGAGGGGTTTCTCTTACAGGAGGTTTTGGGAGAATAAAGACAAACACCTGTCTTGATCATTTGGAATCCACCAAAGGGAATGGACCAAAGGACCCCTTATATGGAAAATACAAGCCTGCATGGTGGTGCACAGTTGTAATCCCAGTACTTGGGAGGCTGAGACTGAAGGATTTCAGGCTTGAGAGCAGCCTCAGGAACTTAGTGAGACACTGTTTCAAAATAAAAAATAAAATAGGGCCAGGGGGTGTATCTCAGAGGTACTCTGCCCCTGGGCTCAATCTGTGGTAGTGCACACTCACATGCACATAAATGCAGATAAAATTTCAATTTCTATAATGGTGGTGAGGATTAAATAAGTCATATGGAATAATGGAATGCCTGTCACATAGTAGGGGCTCAACTAATGCTTATTCCATCACCAACCAGTGAATAATGACTTAAAAAGTCACCTCTGTGGGAAGAGATCTGTTTAATACAAAGCCTTTCATCCCCGCCCACTCATGTGTCTCAAAATTGCCCCAAACTGAGATTCATTCAAAACTTAAACCTTTTAAGTTGAAAGTTCTCCCAACTAAGAAAGGCCAAAGAGAAAGCAGAGCAGGGGCATTCCTTACTGCCTCTGTCCTTCAGAGGGGCCCTGAAATTGCTTGGTTGTTATCCCTTTTCTATTTTCTAAGACTTTGTCCCTTACTAAATACTCAAAAATGTCACTGGAGTGGGTGAAAAACTTCAAAGCAAGAACAGTTCATATTTCCAAATGAAGACCCCACTATTAGTACAAGCAACACATTGTACCATTCCAATTAATTATTTACTTTAAGTTCCACATCTTCTTTTCTGTGACTATAGATAGTCTCTGGGGAGGATGACTTGTTTTTTCCTTATGGTTATTATATTAGGTTACTTGAGTTAACATACTACATCAGGAATGTTCCACTTGCTAAACTTTTTGAGGGTTTCTTTGTGTCACTAACATATTCATCAGCTAAGCGCAAAGTCCTCTAAGGAGCGTTTGTCTTCCCCCTTCATATTTCTCCCTTGGCTCTGGAGTGGAAATACATGCTCAATTGATAATACCATCATAAGTTTCTTTGAGGTGTCCATAACTCTGTCAGGCTCCATTAGTTGAGCTCGCTTCCCTTTTGGGTGGGGAATGGGGATTGAACCCAGGGGCATTCTACCTCTGAGCTACACCCCTAACCTGTTCACTTTCTAAATTTTGAAACGAGGTCTTGCTCAGTTGTTGAGGATCTCTCTAAGTTGCTGAGGCTGGCCTCAAATCTATGATCCTGCTCTCTCAGCCTCTGGAGTATTAGGCTTACAGGTGTGCACCATCATGCCAGACTGCTACTTTCTCTTTCAAATGTCTAAAATGCTCAAAAGGAACTGATCCAATAGAGTTTTCCCACCTCTGTGCACTTCCTGTTTTCTGAGAGGAAGTTAACGAGGGTCAAAGGATGAAAAAAGAGAAGACGGAGATTACCAAAACCAGAGGCGAGAAGAGATAGAAGCAGTGACGACAGTAAAGTAGGGAATCTCATGCTCAGACACCTGGGTGTGATGGTGTGACGTTGGGAGGACTCCCTTCTGGCTTTACCTGACAAATCTGGCTAAGCTAGCAAGGATGAAAATTGCCTGTGAGTAGCAGCTTTCCAAAGTCACTCACATAGCATTCAGCTATGCAAAGATAATTAGCGACTTTCTTTTAAAAAAAGAAGTCCCAATAATACAGTCAGTACAATTCAGTTTAAAATTAGTTTGGCCCAATCATTTATGCTGAATCTTTGGATTGACTAATTTTTCTGCTCACTTCTTCAAAGCTCTCCCCTCCCTTCTTGCTCCTCTTTTCCAGTCCCCTGGTCCATGGTGCTGGGGGAAGGGAGCCCTGGATTTACCTGAGTTTGGGTGTGAGGTGCCTGGTGTCTGCTGAGGAATGCATGGCACCACCCTATGGCTGGCGGCCACAGCTGGCGCCTTCAGCTGACATCTGTGGCTAATGGACTTTCAGTTTATTTCTGCCTGGCATGCTTGGTTGGGGGCCCCTCCCTGAAGACTTATCCCACTTCCTACTCCCTCATCGCTGGAGAAGACCCTTTTGAGGCTTTGCTGTATCTTTAAATTCTGGCCCAGCTGTCCATCCTGGTACTGAGGATGCGGCTCCTCTAGGCCCCCACTAAGCAGCTGGTGGCAGGTCTGCGGCTTCTCACTCTGGCAGTGGGAAGCAACGGGACCTAAGGTGCACAAGCCTGTCCTTTCTCAACCTAAACATCACATTCACACTCTGAGTTACATAAGCTCCCATATTCTTCCAGGGCTAGTTGTGTCCAACCAAAACAAGAGTAGGACAAAAGTACCTATGGCTGCACTCTGGTCCCAACTTTCCCTCCTCATCCAGAAGGACCTTAGCGATCCAGAGAGGAATGGTCAGCTGTGTTCTTCCTTGCCCTTCTTGGCTCTCTGCTCTAACATTTCCTTCACAACCCGCGATTAGGTCGAGGAGGGGTCTTCTTTTTTTACTCCTTTTCTACTTTACATAAAATTATGTGATGTATTCCTCCAAGACTTTTCTTTATGTTTTAAAAAGGCGCTAGCATTATTTAGAAAATTCTTGTTCAGTAATTCTTGCTTTTAAGACTACATGTCTTGCTTAAAAATCCTGTTTTGAATGTCAAAAAGCCAACATAAATTTTACTTCATGTTTCATTATGTTGCAAAAACATTACTTTGAATTGACTAGAAAACTGATCATGAATACATAAGAGAGGAAAATATTAATGTCATTCAAAATACTATGTTCATTGTATGGGACTGAACCATCAGGTGAGGGATAGCTTGAGAGAAAACAGATGTCTTGCCTGGGCCTCTTTTTTAGTGGCTTGCACCTCAGAATGGCTAATGTCCCTGATTGGCATAATGTTTGGGGTAGCAGATTTCATTTCATTCCTTAGAGTTGTCTGTCACTGATTGACTATCCACACTTTAAACCAGGGACTATCTTCTCATAGGACACCACCAAGATCCTGAAGCTAAAAATGAAATCTTTTATCTTTTATCATTTTATCCATTCATCAAACATTTATTAAAACCTACTATGTGATATATACTGATACAAGTACTATATGGCACAGAAATGAAGATTAGATAAAAAGAAATCTGCAGAAAACTATTTTATCCACATATTTGAGCCTCTCTCCCAGTACTATTTATTCCAAATAGCTCAATGGGATAAAAATCATTGATTTCAGTTTTCTCTTCCGGGACTTATAAAGATCAAGACTTTTATTTAAGTCTCATTCATTCATCTTTTTCAACAAATGCTTATCGAGTATCCATTAAACGACAGGTACTTTGCTAGATTCTGGGGAAGCTAGGATTATTAAGGTATGTTTCCTTACTCAAAGGGCTCACAGAACTGAATGTGGTATCACATGCCTTTAATTCTAGCACTTGGGAAGCTGAGACAAACCTGTGAAGGTTTGAAGACAGCCTCAGCAGCATCATAAGATTCTCTACAATCTAGAGAGACCCCGTTTAAAAAACAAAAACATTTTTTTAAAAAGAGGAAGGGCTGGAGATACAGCTCAGAGGTAGAATGTCCCTAATAAAACACACACACACACACACACACACACACACACACTTCATAAGGAGTACAAACATTACAACGACAAAAATAACAGTGGTATGGTGTTCTCCTTAATCCCTGAAGGTGGACTCTACATGAGTTTCTGCACAGTGAGCACCAAGAAAGTCCTTGTCAGGTTGACCTTGTTTGAAGAGGAAGATGCTCAGGAAGGCTATGTGAAGAAAGCAGTGCCTCAACTGAGACTGCAAATGTTCATAGCTTATTCTTTTTCTATTTGTTTTCTTATAAGCAAGGAGGGGATTCTGAGCAGAGAAAGCAGCAAGAGCAATGACCTGAAGGTGGCCAGTAGCCTGAAGTGTCCAGGGAGCTACAAGAGGGTGGAATACAGAAGGAGCCAGTAGAACAGAAAGAGCCAGAGACCATGCAATGGTTTGGATTTGAGGTGTCCCCTGCCCTCACAGAAATGGGGTGGTAATGTCAGAAGTGGGGCTTGGTTGTAATCTCAGCAGTGGATGGATTCATCATAATGGATTTATCTGGGTGGTGACTTAAGCCAGGAGGCTGTGGCTAGAGAAGGTGGGTCCCTGGGGCTGCACCTTGAGGATTATATATAGTTTCTCTTCCCCTGGCTGGATTTCTTGCTTCTTCTCCCCATGATAGGAGAGCAAAGTCTTGTGCCGTCTAACTACACCTCCCACCACCACCATGCCCTGAAATCTGCAGTCCCTGCCCTCACATGAACTGAGCTCCAATATCTCCAAGGAAAAATGTTTCTTCCTCTAAGTTACATGGTCAGTTCTTTAGATGACAGTTGTGAAAATGTGAATACAGACCATTACCTTAGGCACATGGCAGACCGGAGAAGAAGGTTCATTTCTGCATGGAAGCTTTCTTGGTTATTTTCTGTGGGAGACCATCAGCTGTTAAAGCCAGTCACCAGCAAGCACTTCAAAGGAAGGCCATGTGCAGAGAGAGGGCCAGACAGAAGGAAGAGCTGGTCCTTCTGTGGTGGACAGTCATGCCTCAGAATCTGGAAAATTATGACAGAGGCATCTGCTCCAACCAGATGACAAATCTCAGCTCTGTTTCTCTATTTTTGTGGCGTTGAATAACCCGCAGGCAGTCTGCCAGGTCCCTGTCCTCCTGGAGTGCCACTTGCTTCAGAGGAAATGCCACACGTGTTGAAGAAAGGTCCAGGGGGTGGCAATTTAGTCACATATGCCTGGGGACAGTATAAAGTGACCACTGAAAGATGTAAGCTGTGATCTAGGAGAGCCAGCCTCGGTGTCAGTGGGACAGGCCTGGTGAGCGGACAGAGGCAGAAGCTGCTTTCATGGCTTGTTTTCACAGAACCCAGACATACTTAAATGACCCTTTCCTTCTGTCACTCAAATATGACCCGTGTCTGTATGAAGCAAAGAGGAACAACTTGATCCTCACTTTCTCTGACCTCATGATTCTAAATAGGCAAGCATGGTGACACGTCATCGACAAACCAGAGTCTGTGCCTCGTGGTCTTTGGGACCTTAGGTATGACATCTACACATGATCTTCAGACTCCCCTAATAGCCAGGTAAATAAGACCAACCCTGGGTGCTTTGGGAGGTCAGTAATTCTATGGAAATATGAAGAGACAAAAGACTTAATTCCCTACGATACCAGGAAATCAGACCTACTTGAATCCTGGAATTCCATTTATGAATCCCTTATGGCTCCCAAGTCTCTCATTCCTCATGGGTAGTACAGACACAATATTATGTCAAACTCATAGGGGTGTGGTCAAGTTCAAACAAAAAAAATTGCACTTAAAATGCTGAGCCCAATGCCATAGTGGAAATAAGGGAGAAGCATTCACTTAATTTTGTGATTAAGTAAATCCTCCTTTTCCTTTGTATCAGCAAAGAACTTTTGTCTAAATAGGAAAATATGCAAGCCAAATTATTAGAATACATTAAACAGGACACTTGACATTAATAAATAAATACACACAGACAAAATCTAAAAACAGACAAAATCTAAAAATCTAAAAATCTAAAAAGAGAAAAAACATTTGTATTGGTACTTGAAAGGGTTATCATATTAGGTGGATAAAAAATCCTTAAACTAGGTGGTATCCATAGGAAATATATAATAGTCTCGTGGTTAGGAGAATAAAGGCATGGTTTTGGTGCATTTGAGGAATGCTACATTAAAGACCTGGGGCAGTGAGACCTGGGAGGGTCAAAGTGCACAGCAGGTTCAAGAAAGTTGGAGCTGCTTAAAAGCCTTTGATTTGGGTTTGGTTTATCAACCATCCTGAGCTTTTATCAAATGCCTTTTGTTTTAAAATCAAGACGCACTTACTGGAAATTGACTATGGGTCCCTGTCAATGTCTTCTTATGCAATCTGCACAAAAATAACCCAAGTGATGCTGTGATGCAGTCTTTAATAAAGACATGGCAAGATAACTGCAGAACACAAGAACAGGGTGGGATTGAGTACTGTTAAGATCAGAAAGAGCATAAAAACTATAGCCTGCTGGGGGTTACAATCTGGCTAGAGTGATATGATGAAGGGTTAGAAATAGTTTGACCACTTAAAGACAAGTTATAACTAAAATGGGCCAAGTTTTCTCTGGATAGATATTTAACTTTCTTCTTTACTTACTCTCTAATATGTTTGTCAGTATATTTTGCTTACAATTTGTGTTGATTAAAATAATATTTTATAACTGGGCATGGTGGTACATGATTATAACCCCAGTACTTGGAAGGCTGACACAGGATGATTACAGGTTTACGGCCAGTCTCAGCTACTTAGGGAGGCCCTTCAACTTAGTGAGACCCTGTTTCAAAATAAAGAATGAAAAATAGGGCTGGTTGTATAGCTCAGACATAGAATGCCTCTGAGTTCTATCCGTAGTACTGCAAAAATGATATTTTTTCTTATCATATGCATGCACACATGTGACCATGTGAGATGATGTTAATATGGTAATTATCTGGATTATACTGATCATTATCTCACAATATCTTTGTATATCAAGATATAACAAACACAATTTTATTTGCCATTTATACCTTAATAAAGTAGGAAGAAGTAGATACAGGAGGCTTTGATTCTTAAAAAAAAAACATCATCTTTAGAGTGAATTATTGAATCAGAAGGGAATATCATTTTATTTACCAGTTCTTCCCAATGCATTTGAAAAAAACTGTATTTTCTTAATTTGGGGAAAATGTTTCTCTTAGTTAGAAAATATTTATTGATGATACACAGTGAGCACTATGTCTTGCTATAATAGTCTTTTATAAAGAGGTCAAAGCTCACCAATGTGTGGAGGCTTCTGAGGTCTCTGCATGAAGGATAACTGTGTTTGGTTCTCCAAGCATTGGTTCTGGAGGTAGGCTGCCTGGAGTAGACACGATACTCTCACTAACTCTGGGCCTCAGTTTCATCTTCATTTAAATAAGTATGGTAATGAAACCTGCTTTATAGAACTGTTATGAAGATTCAACAAGGAAATGTACTTAAAACTTGTAGTAGTGTGTGGTACATAGAAAATGTTCAAAATAATGGAATAATACTATGATTAGAACAAAGTTAACTACTACAAAGCTCATCTTCTGTTTTTCTTTTCTATACACAAACACACACACACAATAATTTTTGTAATATTATAGAACCATTGTAACTGTTGCTGATTAAAATACCTCTTCCCTTTTCTCAAAACTCAATCTGACAATCCCTGATTGGTCCTTTAGGAGACTTTCAAGACCCTTTCAAAACCAGGTGAATGGCTCTTCTGTGTGTCCCTTTGGCACTGTATATGGCACTATATATTTACCATAGCAATGTGGTTAATGGAATGTGATTTTTCTGTCCATTTATCTGTCTCTGCTTCATTCACTACCACCACCATTCCTGCTGCAAAAGGCCAAGCTCTGCATCAGATTTTCACATTTTGTAGAGAATTTAATGTGGTGACTGACATATATTCAATACATATGTGTTAAGTGGAAAGGAAGAATAAAAAGGATGGATGGAGGGAAGGAAGGAAGGAAGGAAGGAAGGAGAGAGAAAGTAGCAGGAAGTGTTGGTAGAGGTGCTCTGATCCTGGCAATGTGACATTTGTCTGAATCTGCACACCCTCTTGCCTCCCCGACCCCTGTCCCTTCTGCCCTACAAAATGAAGGGAAGTTTGAGCATTGAGAATGTTTTACTTACCCCAAATCACCACTGGAGAAATCCACTGCATTACTGAACACTGGTAATGGGTTGGCCCCAGTTCAGAATCTAGGGTTTTGCTGCCCCTGCCAAGCAAGCTTATGCACGTGGAGCTTAGATGGTGCCTTTGCCCACACCTGTCTGGCTCGGAGAGCTTGCTGGACTGTCAAGGGGAGAGCTGGGCATTGAGAAAGGCTTATAGGCTTTGACTAAAAGAGAACCGGGCACACAGGTCTCATTTATAATCCATTCCAGCTGCTCCTCTGCTGGGGGAAACTGGCATTCTGTTTTGTTGGCCCCTTTTCCATCAGGACAGCTGTGAAACCCTGCTCAGTGAAGTAATCGCAATAACAACCACCACTTTGCATGTTGATGCCTTTCTTCCAAGGAACTCCAAGTTCTTTGGAGACATAACCTCATTAATCCATCCTGCATGAAGTGGAGGCTCATGAGGAGGGGTAGGAATTCTTACTCATATTTCCAAGGCTGGGGGACTAAGGAAGGGAGAGTTAAAAAAGAAAGAGAAAGAAGTTTCAGAGTGGCAAAGATAATGGATAGTATCTTTTTGCCCCTGAACCCTATGCTAGGTAAAAGATAATTCATAGGACAATATTCAGATAAATGTGTGAGTAAAAGAAATATATGGTATACTCACCATTCCCCAAAAGAAAGAGAATTCTAAATGAGGAGTTAGGAAATCAGACTTCTAGTCCTCATAGTGACACTAAATAGCTAAGTAGCTGTTTGACTATGATCTAGCCCCACCTTCAGAGCAGTGGGAACTGACAGAAGGTCAGCGGCTTTATATTAGAGGATGGGATCTGACAGAAGAGGGGAAAGAGCACAGAATCCAAAGTCCACAGCCTGCCACCTGCCTTGGCTGTGGAATGGTTTCAGGTTCTGAGTCTCAGTTTTCTTATCTATGAGATAATGAAGTCAAACTGCATTATCTGTAAAGTTCTTTTGAATTTCAATAAAACCAATGATTCTAGAACTACTAGGCTGGGGAACCACAAGTCAAATTGTATTTCAGCCTTAGGAAAACCAACAGGTATCTGGGTCAGTTTTCTATTACAGCTACACCAAAACTCAGTGCCTTCTATAAAACAAAAGTTTATGATTTCTCACAATTTTGTGATTTTCCTGGGATGTTCTGTAGCTCTACTTGAGATTACTTATGTGAGTGAATTCAGAGTAAGAATGGCTTAGCTGGGTCATTTGTGATAGGTGGGCCTCCTTTGTTTTGTGATTTATTTTTCACAGAAGCTGTACAAGATGCCATAGTTTGGATCTTAAGTGTCCCTCAAAGATGCTTGTGGTACGAACTGGGTCCCTGGCTTGATACTATTGAGAGGAGGTCTTTAGATCATTGGGGTCATGCCTTCAAAGGGCACTGTGAGACCTCAGTACCTCAGTCCCACTTTTCTCTTTCACTTCCCAGCTATGAGGTGAGCTGTTTTACTTAATCACTCATGATGTGCTGCCTCAACACAGCCCCAAAGCAATGAGGCCAATTGATCATTTGGAACCTCCAGAATTGTGAGCCAAAATAAACCTATTCTTGTTAGAAGTTGATTATGTAGTAATGGAAAGCTGACTAACACACCAGGCTTCCTCACTTAGCGGGAACAGCACTCTGGGAGGGAAGGCTCTCATCAGGTCTTTCTGGTTTCAAGGCTGTTGCTGTCTTGTTGGCCAAAGCAAGCTGTATGGCCGAGGATCAGTGAAGGAGGGGATGGCATGAGAGCATTGTCATGGTCTACTTGTATCCCTTAGAAGGAGAAGTTGAGGTCCATCCTCAGTATCTCAGAACATGACCTTATTTGTAAATAGAGTCTTTTTGGATGTTATCTCACTAATATGACATGAAAACTGGGTGAGGTGGTATACACCTGTAATCTCAGTACTTGGGAGGCTGAGACAGGAGGATCCCAAGATCAAAGGACAGCCTCAGTAACTTAGCAAGATCTGTTTCAAAACAAAACAAAACAAAAAAAACGATTAAAAGGGTTTGGAGATAACTTGGAGATAGAATTCCCCTGGATTAAACCCCTAACACCCACAAACAAACAAACAATAAAAAGATGCCATTGGACTGGAGTAAAGTGATTCCTACACCAGTATAATTGGTGTCCTTAAAAAAAAAAACAAAAAAAAAACAAGGAAAGACCCACAGACACAGAGTGAAGATGACCCAGGTGAAGACAGGACAGGATTGGCGTTCTACTGCTATAAGCCAAGGGTGCCTAGAACTACTAGAAGCTGGAAGAAACAGAAAGGGATCACTCAAGAGCTTTCAGAGGGAGAATGACCTTGCCAACACCTTGTTTTCAGACTTCTGGCCTTCAAAACTATGAGGGAATACATTTTTGTTTCAAGTGACTCAGTTCATAGTGCTTCGTTACAGAAGCCCTAGGAAATTAATATAGGCATGAATACTGAGAGAAATGGTTCCTTGAGGACCATTAGTATAACAATCTACCACACTATTTATTTTTCTGGGCATAAATACACAAATATTATATGATTATTATCTAAAATAGGAAATACAAGTGTGGTAGATGGCAATAGTTATCTCAATTATTTTTATTTTACTCTTTTCTAAATCCACGCCCCATGCCCTATTTCCAGTAAAAAAAAAAAAAAAAAAAAAAAAAAAAAAAGAATATATTTGCCCTTGTCCTGACTTTGTTATGGCTATGAGACTTACTTTAGCCAACAGTAAAAGAATGAAGTGACATTATGCTGGTTTCTTAAGGGTCCTTTTCTCTTTCTACAACCTGCTGCCTGTTTTCAGTGCTCTTCAGAGCCCTGTATCCTGTCTGGGATGCTGTTCCAGGGTAAACTCTCTCTAAAGCTGCCTCTCAAGTGTGAACACAGCTAATCCATCTCATCACACTCAGGGATCCAAAGTCATGTGTCACTTTGGGTTGGAACTAAAGAAAAAGCCCCATCTTTACTGCTTTCTCTTCTTCCTTTCCCAGGTATAAGTGTCCCTTATACTTTTCTGTCCTTCTCTTCTATACTAAGCATGCAGGCCAGTAGAAATGGGATCTAGCTTTTCTATTCCAGTTACACAAATGCAAATATCTTTATTCCCAAGATGGGATTCTTCTACACCAAATACTCTACAATCTGCCATTTTATTTAATATTACAACATCAGTGTATTTCCATGTGCACACAGACCTTCTTTTAAAATTATTTTTGCTTATAAATTTTTACTTGTAAATAATGCTTTAGTAAACATGCTTTGTATATGTGTTAGTTATTTTCTCCAGATAAATTTCTAAAGTTAGAATTACATGCATAAAATAAGCCTAAATGCTTTAATATGCATACATATTTTCAATCAACCTTTCAAAAATATCATATCAATTTATACCCATAGTGCATAAGAGTGTTTTTTTATATCTATGTGAGCATCATTGGTCATTACCTTTGCCAGGTGATTAAAGAACAAGTTCTTATGATAGTGTATTCTTCAGTTGTTTTGTCAGCCTCCTTTTAAACAATTGTGTTACTTAAAATTTTACTTCTAAAGTTGAGCAAAACAGAAACAACAAAAATAGAGACTATTGATGAAACCAGAAATGAGCCCACAAAAACCAGAAAGCAACATCATTCTGTTTTTGTTACTGCATCTCAGTAGTATAATATGAAGTCAGGTATTGTGATGCCTCTAGCATGGTTCTTATTGCCCAGAATTTTATTATCTGTTCTTTTTTTTAATTTTTTCATATAAATTTCAGAATTTCCTAGTTCTGTGAATAATGACATTGGTATTCTGATAGGAACTGTATTGAATCTGTACATCACTCTTGGTAGTATGGCCATTTTGATGACATTTATTCTGCCTATGTAATAATTCAGAGAAATTCATTAGAAAATGGGAGTGCTTTCCATTTTCTAATGCTTTCCATTTTATAAAATCTTCAATTTCTTTTGTTAGTGTTCTTGGTTATATTGATTCCTATGGTTTTGTTGCTGTTGTTTTTATGTTTTTGAGGCTACTGTGAGTGGAATTGTTTTCTGGATTCTTTTTCCAGTGGCTTAATGGGTAAGTGTATAGAAAAGTTAATTATTTTTGTAAGTTGATTTCTGTGTCCAACTACTTTGCTGAATTTATTTTTTAGCTTGAAAAATCTTCTGGCTGAGTTTTTAATTTTCTGAGCATAAAATTGTATCATCTGCAAAGAAAGATAATTTGAGTACTTTCCCCTATGTATATCCATTTAATTTCCTTCTCTTGCCTTATTTCTCTGCTTAGAATTTCAAATGTTATGTGGAATATGAGTGGAGATAGTGGTCATTTTGTCTTGTTCCTAATTATAAAAACATTCTTTCAGTTTTTTCCTATTCAGTATGATGTTGGTTTTGGATTTATCATATATTGCCTTTATGATGTTGAGATAACTTCTTTCTTTCTGTTCCTAATTTCCTCAGTGTTTTTTTTTTAACATAAATGGCTGATGCATTTTGTCAAATTTTCCTGCATCTATTGAGATGACCATGTGATTTTCATTCTTAGCTCTATTTATGATCACTTACACTTATTGACTTGTGTATGCTGAAAAATTTCTGGAATGATATTGTCACAAAAATAAACATATAGGACAATGGGATATAATTAAAGATACAGAAACAAATCCTCATACTTATAACCAGTTGATGTTTGACAAAGAAGCCAAAAACACACTGGAGAAAAGACAGCATCTTCAACAAGTGGTGTTGGAAAAACTAAGAATGAAATTAGACTCCAGTTCCTCAACCAATAAGAGTCAGCTCAAGATGGACCAAAGACCTATATATTACACCAGAAATTTTCAATTACTAGAATAGGGCATGGTATCAACTCTCTAACATATACACACTGGTAGAGACTTTCTCAATTTATATGTATGCCTCAACCATCTTGTACTCCATTAAGATGTATGACTACATTTATACAAAATTAAAAAAAATAAATACATACATGCAAAAATAGGACCCTCAAAGCTCATAAAATAAAACTAAGAACTAATAAATGGGATAAAATTAAACTGAAAAGCCTCTATTAAGCAAAGAAAACCATCAAGAGTCTGAAGAGAGAGCCTACAGAATGGGAGAAAATCTTTGATAACTATTCCCCTGATAGAAGAATAATGTATAGAAATATAAATAACTTTACAAACCTAACACTAAAAAATCAAAACCAATAAAATGGGCAATTAAATGAATAGATCCTTCTCAAAAAAAGAAATGCAAATGGCCAACAAATATATGAAAAATGTTCAACATCATTAACAGGGAAATTAAAATCACAACTACACTGAAATTCCATCTAACTCCAGTTATAATGGTCATCATCAAGAACACAAACAATAAAAAAGAACACAAACAAATGTTGGTGAGGATGTAGAGAAATAAGAACACTTATATACTGTCGATGATACTGCAAATTAGTATAACCATTATGGAGATTAGTATGGAGATTTTTTTCAAAGACTAGGAAGGGAATCACCCTATGACCAAGCTATACCTCTCTTCAGTATCTTTCAAAGATGATTAAAGCCATAATATTGTAGTGATACATGCATAACCATGTACAGAGTCACACAGTACACAATAGCCAAACTGTGGAACTAACCAAGGTGCCCGTCAACAGTTGGATAGATAATGAAAATTTACACATGCACAATAGAATTTTACTCAGTCGTAAAAAGAGCAGAAAAAGAGATGTAACTAGAAAATATTATGCTGAGACAAGCCAGTCTCAGAAAGTCAAGGGTCAAATAATTTCTTTCATATGTGGAAGCCAGAGAGGAAATGGGAACAGACGGGACTTTTGATAATTAAGGAGAAAGACCAGTAAAATCATAGAAGGGTATAGAGGAAGGAGTTGGGAGGGAAAGTGAAGAAATTATGAAAGAAACAGTTCAAATTATAATATGCCTATATATGCTGGTCTTACTACCAATCTTACTATTGTGTATGTGGAGAGGTTGGATAGTGGGGTAGGACCTGAGGGAAAATACACCGAGACCCGTGTATGTCTTGCATGTTTGAATGACTTTGAACCTCACTGTGATGTATAATTACAATGTACCAATAATAGTATAAAAATAAATAAAATAAAAAACACAGAGAGCACAGAACAGATGCGGTGTTGGGGCACAGTTGGTAACAGTAGTGCTATTTAGGTTTTTATTTGACATATTAAAGTGTCTAAGATATGAGTGGATTCACACTGTATGTTGGTATGTTCAGAGAGACTGGAAATGTGGGTTGGAAATGCCAAATAAAAGCAGGTCTGGTAAGAGTAAAATATTTCAGGAAGAAAATTATCCCAACAACATAATACTAAATAGGAGGAAGACACAGTTCTCAAAAAGTACATACTAGGGAGTCACTAAGTTAAATGGGCTTGCAAAGTCAAAATTAGTCAAGATTAATGACTTGCACATGGAGTAGTGTTTCTCTTACTGGAGTAGGATGAGACTGAGTGCTACAAACCACAGACAGGTCCATTTGGTTTAATACAGTGGCTGGTGGTTTTAAAAATGAAACAGATTCTCTATCCAAGATGTAAGGTATAGATTAAAATAATTTTTAAAATAATATTTATCCTGTCACTTTTATTTAGTAGTGGTAAAAGTAAGGTGACTGAGTATCTCTAGAGAATACATGCCCGCATACATGTTTGCTACATTCGAGGTCTTAATTATGTGCATAGCATATGACCCACGGTCTCACTTCTAGTTTTCATCCTAATGAAATCATTTAGCACATACCAAAAAATTAACTATACAGTTGTTCATTGAATCACCTTATAAATAAATTATGGTAAAATTTATATACAGAATCCACTTTAAGTGATATTACAGAAATAGATATACAGATGCCAACAGCTGATCACAATGTAATAGGTTTTAAAAAGCAGATTAACGAGCACTATACAGTTTTTGTGGGGTAAGGGGGAATTTCATCAGTCTATGAAGGTTCTGTTAAGGACAACTACCACTCATGCCTAAGTTTTACAAGCTCTTCAATTCTCTTTATAAACGCAGGTCAAGAGACCTCCTACAAGTTTGTTTGGGGTTCTGGATTTTAAACTCTTACTTTTGCTTTCTCAGTGTATTATTCACCTGACTACAATAGTTGGGAAGACAGAGATCAAAATTATAGCTGCACCTCGAATCTAGAATCATGACTTTCTCCTTCAGTCTGTTTCTGAGTTGGATATAATCGGTTTGACTCAACATGAATTTTTTTTTTCAGGAACCCCATTGACTTCTTTGATATTGGCTTTTGTAGGTGGAATATCTCCCCAACATACTCATAACATTTATCAGACATAACTATATATGTCTCAAAAATCATCTTGGATATGTTTTAAATTTCTTTCTCTTCATGTCAATAATGTGGAAGCATAATATAGATATTTGGGGAGAGTAGGAGGTGGTAGGGGGTAGATCTAATAGTATATTCCAAGCCCATCTTAATCTTAGCTTTGACTTATTCAGGGTACCTAGTCACATGTGTTTGAGTATATAACTTTATGACATGCATATATGTTAATATATTTAACAAGTCCTTAAGTATGTACATCCAAAAGTCTAGTGAGAGGGTTATGGGTAATTTTTAAAATTTTGTCTATGTATTCTAATATTTCTTTTTTCAAATATACTTTGTTGCATTGTAATACACATCATAGTAAAGTTCAATGTGGAACAAACACATGTCCACAACAGTTGATGTGATTCCTCCTGATCCCACCTCACTCCCTCCCACTCCACATAAATGTGAATGAGATTGGTAATGACTCCTTCATATATGGGCAGAGTATTATTTGAACTAGATCTTTCATCACTTCTTCTTTTTCTCTTTCCTTCCTCTCCCTTAATCCCCTTTCACTTTTACTGGTCTATTTATATATTCTAATTTTTATAAGGCTCATTTATTTCTTGTGAATCACTACAAAGCAAAAATGCTTTTTAAAAAGTGCTCATAAAACAAGAAAATGCCAATTAATAGCCACCAGAGGTACCTCACCTTCAGTTCTTCTATATTGACTGCTATCGTTTTGGTTCTTAATCTCAGTTCTATAAACTCAAGAGAGTTTGCATCATAGAGTAAGTTTTAATCATCTCTTTAGGATCCAACCCTTTATTTCACAGTAAAATCAAAGATGGTCTGTTTATTTTGGATTGATAATTTTGATGAGTAATGTGGAAAGAAAAGGTAAGGTAACCAGGTGTAAAAATAAGAGAACACTGTTCAGAGAAACTTCAGAAACATTTGGGAAAGCAATCGGGCATCATTGTAGGATTCTAAGGGGGGCTGTACTAGCTAGAAGGTTTGTAATGTGATGGAAATGGCCAGATTTATCACCAAGACACTGGCTTAAAATCTGGGAGATGAAATGAAATATGATTGCAAGCAGACTTCAGTAAAGACTAGAGGGGTGGGGTAAAAAAGATAAGGGGAGATTCCAAATCTACCATAGAAGAAGAGGAGGAGACACTTGGCAGGAACCATGGGTTGACTCCTTCAGTGTCTGCTCAGTTTTTCCCCAACATTACAGCCCATCCTGCTTCATGTGATGCCCAGTAGGCTGCCCCACCCTACAGATCCATCCAGGCTTGATCTCAGGAGCAACCTCCATATTCACAGAGGCATTCTGCCACTATTTGGTCCAGGCTCAACCCCACCAGCCTCCTCAGAGACGAGGCATGCCAAAGTTCTTTTGCAAGTATGTAGTGAGACTTTGAGTCACACTCTTGCTTAAGAGGATACTCTATGCATTTTCAGACATATGACTAACTGGGCAAAAAGCTTAAAAAATATAATTCAGAATAACAGTGTTCGGCAGGAGAGTGGTTCTTTGCTTTTCATGATTTTGGGGGGGCTTAGGCAGGGGGTGGAATAGGATTGGCTTGAAATATGGAACACCATAAAGAGACAGATAGACAGAGAGATTCAAAGTCCCTGGATGGCATTTAATTCCATGTTGCTGTTTTTCCTGGTCTGGTTTCAGAAATCCTCTGACAGTTGGACTATTTGCTATTTAGTCATTCTACTGTACTCATTTACTGACAATCAACAGGCATTGCCTAATTTCACACTCATATGAGTAAAAAAAAAAAGACCAAAGCAGACTACAATGTCAAGTGTACATTTAATTTGATGGCATTTAAGAAAACATTTTCAAAATAACACATCAGTAGTAAGAGCAGCAAACATACAGAGTTGGAAGGCATTTAAGTACTTGCGGGTCTTAGCCAAAACAGCTTGCAATAACTAGATTAAAAAAATGCCTAATTGGAGGCTTTCACATTAGGTTTTGAAACACATTTTTTGGTCCCCTTGTGCCTTGTTTCCAAGATGGTAGCACCTGGAAAAACATGCAGCTTGATTTTCGTAATAGATCTGAGCTCAGATATAAGGACTGCATTACACCAGTTCCTTTGAACGGGTGGCAGTTATTGCTGGAGTCCAAGTGGCTGAATTGCAAGCTTGGAAATAAGAGTATGTTCATCTGTTTGTGAAAATCACCAGGCATAGACCGTTTCCACCCAACACACCGGAGAAACTCGCAAGCCTCCTGTTACCAGCAAGAATTGAAGCCAAGACGCGGGCGAGAGCAATGCCAGATAATTGCTGCTGTTTTCCTTGAGCCTTTATTTTGAATGCTGGACCCTGCATTACTATCCATTCTTTCCTAAGTTAGAACCTTCTGCCAGACCAATGACACTGTCCTTTGTGAGGCAATGGCAATTTCCACCAAATCCCTGACTGAGAAAAGTGTTGGGCTTAAGTTCGCTTTTCATCGTGATTTGATTAATTACCCCCGGAAACCTCATTTCATTCTGCCTGCTAAATGAGGGTAATTAGAGCAGCCTTTGACCCTTTCCTTCCCACTCCTCTTAGTTTACATTGAGCTGTGAAATGTGATAAGCTAATTCTTAAGTATATACTTCTATGCCAGGAACAAGTATCTTCTATTTGACTTGCTCTTCCCCCAACCCTCCCTTTGCAGAAACTTCATATTGTTTATCCAAGAATTTGACATCCAGCCTTTTTGTCAGATGGAATTGAGAAGAAATGTCCTCCAGATGACATAACAGCTCTATCAGTAGAAGGTTCATGAACTCGACCCTTATCTTAATATCTGTAGTCATAACTGGGTTCTCTTGCTTCATGTGGAAAGCAGTGTCTATTACTAATTTGAACTAAAAGTACAATAGGCTTAGATCCCATTGGTAAGAAGGGGAAAATCCATTATAAAAAATACACAACAACCCAAAAGATTACATTTGGAAGTCAAATGCTTCATCATCTATTTATTTTTAAAAATAACCTTTGAAAGGCGGGTGTCGTGGTGCATTCTTGTAATTCCAGTAGTTGGGAGGCTGAGACAGGAGGATTATATAGGTTTGAAGCCAGCCTCAGTTATTTAGTGAGGCTCTCAGCAACTTAGTGAGACCCTGTTTCCAAATAAAATATAAAACAGGTCTGTGAGTATAGCCTAGAGGTAGAAGTATCCCTGGGTTCCATCCCCAGTACCACACACACACACACACACACACACACACACACACACACACACACACACACACACTACATACACACACACACACACACACACACACACACTAACCTTTGATATATCTAGAGTGCAATGTAAACTACATGAAGCCATCTTTGAATTACTTGAATAGCCCAAGGTATGATTTTTTCAGACTTTTATCAACATAATGGTTTTATTCCAGATGATAATTGGAAGTTTATATGTACTGTCAAAAACCTGGGAAATAAAAAAGTATAAAGAAGAAAGTTAAAAGCAAGATTATTTTTAATCCTACCTTTGAAGGGATTTACTTCTAAAATTCTAGTATATTTATTTCTAGTATAGTTATACAATTTTATAAATATATTTCACAAAATACTAATCCTGTGCTATAAACAGTTGATTTTACTTGATTTTTAATCATGAGCATGTCCCCATGTCATTAAGCAAGTGCCCCAAAATTGATTTTTTTGAGTGGTTGCAAATGTCTCATAACACAGAAACTCTTTCCTGTGGCAAACAGGGTAGTTACAGGAGTCTTCAGTTAAAAGAAATACCAATACAAATAAGTGTGAATTCATAACTTTGTAATGGCAACGTTATCTTCATAGTTTCAGCTATTGCCTTTCGATCTCAGTATTTCTTCTCTCTGCTCCACCCCTTCTTCTTTTCTCTCCTCTGTCTCCTCTTCTCTCCTCTCCTCTCTTTTCTTCTCTCCTCTCTCTTCCACTATATGGAAGCAAGAGATCACTATTATCTCTAAGCCTATATATGTCTCACATATTAAGATCAAAGAGAAAGAGAAATTCCATTTCTTAATAGCCTAGCAAGGCCCATGGAGGTCTCCAATAGGCCTTACAAGGGTCACATGCTCATCTATAAACCAAAGTCTGCCCCCAGAGGATGAGAACTCTGAGTGACCAAGTCTAGACCACATCAGAGTCACATACAGAAGCCACCTCCATGGAATGGCTCCCTGGGCAGGGCTAATGAGAGGAAAGCCTATCTCTTTTTTTCTCTGCTTTTCTCTCCTTTTCTTAAAATTCATTCTTGCTAAGCTTCAGCACAAAGTTGAATAGTGTAATTCAAGTCTTGTCCCTCATATGACATCTTCAGATAAATGTCCTAGGTACCTTTGTGAACAGTGAGCCAAAAACTAGCAAAATTGTCTTTTCTGAACTCATAAAAATGAAGTTCCAGAATCCTATCATTACTTGGGATTGTTATCAAGATTTTTTGTCATTCTCGTAACTATCAAGAGACTATCTCAAATTTCTAGGATGTTGAAAGGAAGGTGTGTTGATACAATAACTCTGAAGGAGAAGCAACACCTAGAATTGAACGCACCCTTCATTGAGTGTTGCTTCCATCATCACTGATGAACTATAATGCTATTGTTCTCAGAAAAAGAATTTTACAGTTTCTCCTGGCTTGCTAACTAGACAGAGAGGGATGGAGGGAGGGAGGAGGAAGAGGAGGAGGAGAAGGAGGAGGAGGAGGAGGAGGAGAAAGAGAGAGAGAGAGACAGACAGACAGACATAGCGCACGCACAATCTTAGGCTCTCAGCCTTTGAAATTCTGCACCACACAGTGCTTTTTCCTCAGCTTTACAGGTGCTGAGCAGTTTTTTTCTACTCTTGCAGAGGTTGTTCTTTCTGCATGCTAACCCATAGCTTGTGGTTTTGGAGGTGCTAGACGATGTTTTACAGAAAATTAGAATGTAAATTCTTCAGCAGGTTGAGTTACCTTCCAGGAAATTGTTATGGACAGAGGGACTCAAACTCAGCAGGCTGGAGGGAAGTCCTTTGGCTTTGTAAAGGCCCTCTTCATCATGCACCCTGAGAGGGTCTGACAGTAATGGAATGCCATGGGAGGACAGCGCTGCAGGAGCTTGAAAACAGAAGAGGAATTACCACCATTCATGCCAGGAACACTTTGGTAGCTCTGATCCATTTAGCACTTCCATTTCCAGGAGTGAATGTGTGGAGTGAATCCATGCATCTGGATTACTGAGAGGCTGATTATTAACCTGTAAAGATAAAAGAACTCATGGGTAATTGATTCCTCCCTATACCAATTTCCTCAATATTCTAGGCTGTTGGTAAGTAGTCTTATAATAGACCAGAGACTACATCTCTGGTCAGCAAGATGGATGCAAGTAACTTGGCGTGTGTAAGTTCCAATGAAATGCAGAATGTACAGCTTTTATGACATTTGCCATTCTCTATTGAGATCATCTGTCTACTTCTCTGTTTTTCTTACTGGACTATGACTCGCTCAAAGGCCAGAGTGGATTCTTTTCAGCTTGGGGGTTCTTATGTCTCTAGTATTATAGTAAGTGTCCAATACCCACTTGCTGAGTGGATAAATGCATTCTCAGGATTTAAATCTATGGGTCACCTTTAACTTCTCTATTTTCTCATTCTCACACCTAATCCATATCCACACTCTTTTGAGAAAAATTGTTTAATCTTTCCAATTTTCTCCTTCATCACCATCATACCCTAGTCTTGATCACCAATGTTCCTTCTTCAGACTACCACTACACCTCAGAAAAGCTTCCCTGCTCTCTCTATTGCATGGCACAGACTTCTTTTTCATAAAAAGCATAGAAAAAATTCAAAATTATTAAAATTACTGGAGTTTCATCCCACCCACAGTGAAATTCAGAACCCAACTGCGTGTCTTTCCAGGTGCATCTTACTGCTCACTCTGGCTCCTCTCTTTCTCTGAAGCTCATTCTGCCTCTAATTTTACAAAGGCTTTTCTGTCTAAGGCCTTTCCTCAGCTCACTCTTGCTTATTTTGTAAGTCTCAGTCTAAATGTCACCCTTCCTCTCCCCAGATAAGCTTCCCTTGGCCTCCACATTTACAGTAGGCTTGCCTTCTGTCACCTGCCCTTTATCATCATACTTACTAAAATTTGTAATTATGTTTGTTAATTTTTTAAATAATCACTTCTCCAATTAAACCATAGGACTCCTTCAATGAAACCAAGGACCATATCTATTAGTCTCACTACAGCAGTCACCTTGTTCACCACCTCACATCTTCTCAGCCTCAGCTCATGGCTCTGGAAAAAGAGTTCCTCAAAGCTTCAAACTTCTCTCTATGGACCATGAACTTACCAACTTGCACACACCTCTGATTCATGCCCAGAGGCTTCCCTGTTTCCCCTGGCTGAGGTACCTGCTGAAACCTGCTTAATATACATGCATATACAACCCAGAAGAGAGCAAGTGTTAATGCTCTGCATGATAACTCCCAATCACAGCAGGCCAGGAGCCAATGGACAAATACCTCTCCCTTCTGATTCCTTTTATACACTCCCAAAGATAACAACAGTAATTATAACTAGTGGCCACATTGATGGCAACTCTGCAATGTAGCCTCCTTTTGGCTTCCCCCATCATTATTCTCATTCTCTCTCTCTCTCTTTCTCTCTCTCTCTCTCTCTCTCTCTCTCTTTCATATTCTTCATTTCTTCTCTTTAAAGTCACTTCCCAGGCAAGCCTTAGTCTCTAGCTCAGTTATAGGGAATCCTAGGCTTAGACAACCACTGTATACCAACTGCCTAACACAGTAAGTACATGGCATAGTTATTCAATAAGAAAGTAAAACCAAGTGCCATGTACTTGTATGTTTTATTACTTTGAGCCTCACTGTGCTGTATAATTACAATTCACCAATAAAAATATATAAAATACATCAAACATATGTGAATACAAATTATGATTAAGCCTAGAAGTAAGAGCAGAGCAGAATATAAAGAAAGCATGCCTCCACTTGGTATAACAAATTCATCATTGCTTACTCTACACTTTCCAGAGGATATTACCATGCCATGCTGGTAAACTTAGAAATGTGCTTCCTTTTTAAGCAAGTGAATTTCCAATAAAACCTGTCTCTGTAACCCTCCCTCCATAACTTTATATAGCTTACCATAGGGGAACAGTAATGAAATTGAAATTATACTTACCTAGCCCTGAATCTCCTATATTACTCCCACTCTCTCCCTGTGTGACCTGACCAAGTTCTTCAAGTCTCAATTTTCCTGCCTGTAAAATGGAAACATGAATATTGCCTTATAAAGTTGTTATAAAATTGAAAGAAAGTTTTCCTCACACCTTTGGTTTTCTTTCCCCTAATTAGCTACCTTCTTTTCCTCCCATCTTTAGTGAAATACATACACTGCATTTAGGAATTTGTTTCTAAACTTGTGGGCTGAGGAATCGATGCCTGAATCTTCCAATTAACCATTTTTATCTTCATGGTCTCTGTACTCATAATACATCAATTGAAAGAAAGTTTTCCTCAGGTAAAAAGGTGTACAATAACATAGAAAGCTTTTCAAAGGTGTGGGGGGACTCCTGGAAACTTTCCCCCAGGGATGACCCAGTATGCCCCAAGCCTGGATGAGCGGTCACTGTATAGATCTGGATGTCCTGTGAGCCTGTCTTCTCTAGCCATTTTTGCCTTTTGTCTGCTTGTGCTGCCAAAGGTCAGATTCTTGTGAGAAATACTTATTATATTAATCATCTTGGAAGACTGCTCCAGACACATTTCCAGAAGGGATGCAGTAAGTTTTGTCTGCACAGTGCACCCTGGGAAAAGAGTTTCCCTTCTGAAAGCAATATTATCTTCAGCCAAGTATTTTCTTTTTCTTGCCTTTTTTTTAAAGCAAAGAAGTTATTGAATGTTCTAAAAGCATTGCGAGGCATGGCCGCCACTTTGGCATAGACATGCTGTGCACCCAATTGGTGGGTTTCATGTGACTGCTGGTGTTGGCACACATCTACATCCAGCTGGTGCTCAGACTTTTGGGGGACAGTGAAAGACTGAACCATTATTTGACATGAACTCATTCAGTCAGAGACAGAGTGATATGATGGGGATCTATGTACCCAGAGTTAATGAAAATGGTCCAATGGTTATATGTGCTCACAATTGGTATAATAACTTGTATACTCACACCATACCACAGAGTGTTGGAAGGATTCTTTACTTATTTATACATGAGAGGAGAATACATAACCTTTTCCTTTGCATATGAGGGGAGAATATATAATATTTTCCTTTAAATATGAGAAGGATACATGATCTTTATCTCCCTCTGCTTCATCTGGACATCACAGCTTTTAGATCTTTAAACTCAACAAAGGCACTTCTACTCAAAATTTTAATGAAAGCAAGTCTTAATCTGCCTATCTTACTATTTAGCATGGAGTCACTTCAGGCATGCAATGATAAGGCAAACAAGGAAGATAAAATTCTAGGGCTTGCTTCTATCTCATATAGAATCCTCATCTTTTGTCTTTTTCACTTGAGTCTTTGCAGTCCTTATGTAATCTAATGTTGTACCCCTCACAGCCAACTTGCAATAAAGAATAAAAAGAAATCCTGATAAAAGTCATTTACTCATTGAATATTCCATCTCGTAATGACAAGGCTTCCTGTTTTGCTCATGACGATATCTATGTATTTCAGATGTTATTTTAATAAATCTGCATCATGGATGAAAGCAGTTTTTATTTCTAAAGTAATTTTCACTTGAAATGAGAAATAAGTGATAAAAAATTTTCCCATTGAAAAAGGCCTCCTCCAAAACACCATACCAAAGGAGGTGGACCACCATGTTCACCAAATACATTAAACACCTTGGAATATTTTCCAGTAGGATGCAGAGCAGACAATTCAAGCTGCCTAGGAGACAGTCTGGGATCTTTGTGAATGGCATCTGAAGTAGATGAGTGTTTCTTCCCCCTCAGATTCCTGTTCCCATGCATGTGCCGGACTAACAACTGAGTCATAGCTTTCAAAAATTAATGTGGGTGTCATAGTAGTCTGTGGTCTATAACTTCATAAATATCTTGTTCCAAGAGTACTTTAGGCACAGCTGAGCCCAGATGATCCCTTGAATGGCTTAATTCCAAGCCCATTTCGATATGCCTCTTTTTATTGTCCATATTCTTCTACTAGTACTACTACTGTCTTGAATAACCCCCTACAATCATAAAAAGAGCTTTCCACAAGAACTATCCTTGAACAAGAGGAATGATAACTGGATTGTGTTAGTTGCCTTGTAATTAATATATTCTGAAAATAGTCCTAAGATAGCACTCATGAAGCCTAATCACATGTGGTAATCCAGTAAGTCAACAACAAACTCATGTAACAGACAGGTCAGCTGCTAAGAGTCAAGCATGATATGAGATTCCATGCAACAGAAATACCAAAGGTAACTGTCTTCATTCTGTCCTCAAGCAAAGCTCATGAACAGCAATATTAATGGTGTTTCTCAAAGCAATGCCCTTTGAGTGACTGCCTCATGTGGAAATTGGAGAAGGTCCCACAAAGGAACCCATCTTAAAGAAGCAAGAGGAATTGGTTTATTATAAAGAAGAATGCAAACAATCCAAGAATGGCATGTTGTTGTGAAAATCATGGTGTATTCAAAGGACTGCATAGCTAAGTATATACAATCATGGATGGGCCAGGTTACTAATGAATTTCTTTGTCAGACTGCTGCAAAAACTTGATGCTTCTCTCAACCATATAAATTAGGAGTGATTTATTGTAAGGAGATAGGAATATTTCATTGAACTGAAGGACAAAGGGTTCAAACAGGCTGAAGAACAGTAATGCTATTAGAAAGAGAAGCTGAACCTACTTTTTCCCTCTCTGGGTCATGAGGTCATTTATTTTTGCATCTCGGTTCATTGATAGACATCTCTACCTTGTTCACTCATTCAACTGTTTAGGAATGCGTGCCCTCATTTGTCTTCTGTGCTTTTTACTCCATTACAGTAGAACATGGACCAGGGCTGGCTTCATGGGCACATACCTGTGCAATCACGTGACCTGCATGTGGCACAATGCCTTGCTGTCATCATCTTGCAATAATCTTCTGGACAATTTCATTGAAGTTGAGGTTTGAAAGTAAGTCCAATGGGATGATGCAGCATGCACATGAACAGAGATGCCCATGGTTTCTTGCCTTCTTTGTTCACTTATACTGTTTTCAGCAATATGCCAGGAGCATAGAATTTGGTGATCAAAGGGTACCAAATAAATGCACAGACACTCAGAGAAACTAAAAGCAAGTACAAGGCAATGGTTTTCTGGAATGCTGTTTAGGACAGTTTTAGAACACTTTAGTTACAAGTTAGAAACGTAGGGGCAAAGGAGACACTGACATCCTGGAGGACATGACCATTTTACATCCTTGCTTATTCATGTCATTCCCATGTATTAGCAAACCCCTAAAAGACAAAAAGACAAAGGACAGGAAACAGTGAAACAATGCACAGCTCTTTTTCCTTTCAGTTTTTTTTTTTTTGCTACCGGCACGCTGAAGGAAGTGCTGGTAGACTATTCAAAAAATAAAATAAAAGCTGTTCCATTAATTTCATGAAGCATTTCCATGGTTCAAGTAAGACTAAAACACATACATTTCTATGAACTTGAAATATGAACTGTGTGATTTGGTATTTTTGCATACAAGTTAACAATCTTATATTTACATTTAAAACTGGTATTTATAATATAAAGACAAATAATAGACTCCATAGTAATAATTAACAATTTAAATGTTCAATTTTTTTTTGCGGTACTGGGGATTTAAACCAGGGGAATTCTACCTCCTAACTATACCCCCAGCCCTATTTTTATTCTTTAATTTTGAAACAGGGTGTTACTGAGTTGTGGAGGGGCTCACTAAGTAGCTGACACTGGCTGTGAAACTGTGATACTCCTGTCTCAGCCTCCCAGGTACGAGGATCACAAGTGTGTGCCACCACACACAGTTTAGATGTTCAGTTTTTAAGTGTAGAATTCCATTAAATCTCAAGTAAAAACTACAATGGCAGAGAGACACTATTCAAGAAAGGAAATTTTATACGTTGCCACCTTTAGCAGTACTTTTCTTCTTTGTTTCGAACAAAGCACCTCACATTTTCATTTTGCACTGGGCCTCTCAAAGTATGTCGTCAGCTCTGTCTCAGAGGCAACTGACTGAATAAATGGGAAACAGATAGGGTATCTAATGTCGTGGAGCTTACTTTCCACTGGGTAGGACAACAGAAAATAATAAGCATGAAAATCTCACTTTCTCATAACTTTGAGGCAATAGCAGTACAGATGAATAGATTACAAAACTGTGGAACATGTATAAAATGGAATTTTACTCAGCCATAAAGAAAAACATAATTACATCATTTACGGGGAAATGGATGGAACTGGAGGACATTATGCTAAGTGAGATTAGTTTGTCACAAAAAAGAAGAAATTGAATGCTTTTCCTAATGCAAAAGCTAGGGAGAGATGGGTAACAGGAGGAACTCTAGATGAAGAAAGAGATCCTATAGAGGAGCAAATAAAGTGACCTAACTGAGGAGATGGGAGGGAGGAAGAGGGAAACTCTCTAAAGCACAGGATGTACTTAAACATATCAAAGCCAAGCATGGGAAGAAGGGATGGGGAGGGAATGGGTTGGGGATCAGGAATGGGCTAATTGGATAATGTGTGCATGTATGTCTCCACAAGTCTTTTATCCCATTAAGATGTATGACTACAATGCACCAATAAAAAATTTAAACAAAGAGCATAAAGAGAAAAGAGCTGCTTTATTTTGGGTAGAAGAGAAAGTCTCTCTAAGAAAGTGATTTTTGAGCTGAGACCTTCAGTAAGAACAATCACTTTGTTAGAGTGACAGTTTCTCCTTCATCCTTGTACCCTCTATCCCATTATCTGAAGCCAGCCAGAACAAGCCAGTTCCCCTTGAACAGTTTCAAACGTGGCCAGGTCTTCCCTTGGCTTTCCCATTTTTGTCCACTATGTCTCAGCTCTGGGTTACCCTCCTCTGGACTTCCTGTCAACAGAAGTTTCAGATATATTTATTCTCAAAGCTATCAGTAGACCCAAAACAGGTTGAGAATAAAATGAGGTTATTATTATGTTTCCCTAAAATTTTTGAGAAGCTCAGAAACATTGTCCCTAAAGGAATAATTTCCTCTTTTTAAATAACTCTTCTGAAAAACCACCTGACCAAACCTTCTGCCTTTATTAGTCATGGCAAACAAAATCACATCAGAAGAAAGGGCAACTTGAATGAGCCCAGATGTTTCACTTAAAGTCACACCAGGCAGAGCATTTGAGCAATTTTTATTTTGTAGTCATTTCTTTCCATGTCATGCAAATGCACAAAAGTGGTCCAGGGAGACAGCTTGTCCTATAAGATGGCAATTGCAAATGGCAGCCAAAAGCAAGCACGATAATGACTTGTCATGTTTAACCCAATGTTACAACAAAAGCAAGCTGCTTAGTAACAAGCAGATGTAGACTAAAAGGTAATTTGCAGATAACCAAATGCAGACAGGTTACCAAGCACTTCAGTAAAGAATTCTAAAAATACTACCTATGGTAGAACATACACAGTAAGCAATTTCAAGAAGGAGTTGGAAATGTGCAGGGTTTACTATTTGAGAGTTTCTAAAAGCACGGTTGATGTCTCAATCAAAAGATTTAAAAACTTTTGCCAAGTGAAGCAGAATGCGATTATGTAGAGGATTTTAAACAAGGATTTACTATTTTTTTCCCCAAAAGAATGCTGTACTTGGCAGTTCTCACAATTCCAGTGCACAGAAGTTAGTAAACTGATGAAATAGCAGGGGATTCTTCTAGAGAAGCTAATTGCTCCATTGGTTTCTGCCAAGGCCATTTGAAAATAAACCCCTCTGTCTTATTTGTGCTGGAGCTGGGAAGAGATTGGGGTTGACAACTGAAAGCTTGACAAGTACAAGGTAATTTAGGCTTTTGAGCATAGTATGTTATCACTAAATGTTTGTTGAATGAATGAAAGAGTAAAGAGGGATTAGGAGTTGAGATTGAAGGGCAGCCTTCAGGACTGCAGCATGTAGGGAACTGTAAATGTTTTTCAAGCATGTGCATATACATATGCAGTTATCTGACACACATGAGCTAGTAAGTTTTAATTTACACCAGTAATGAATTTGAAAAATTTGGCCTAAACATGGAAGATATGACTTCACTTGCCAGTGGGCACCTGGGGAAAAATGGGATGAGGCAGCTTTGACAGTTTATGGCAGTCAGTAAGCAGTACAGGCTGGCATGCAGGAGACCATTGCCAAATCTTGTGAAGGTTTGGGACCGTGACCTCGGTGGGCAGGTCCCTTGTGTGATGTGATGCACCAAATGATTTCAGTTGTGACTGTTCTTCAAGCCAGTCCCCACAGTCATCTCCAGTTTGTTAGCTATTTGGAAGCAGTTAAAGCATCATGGGCAGGTGCCATTTATATATTTATGCTATCAGATGGGGAAACTTAGTGAGATTTACAGAGCTGTCTCCTCATATCAAGGGTGTTCTGGAATCCAAGGACTGAGAAACTCAGCTGGTCAGAGTGCTTGCTGTTCACATGATTTCTGATGTTTATGATTATTAAAAAGCATAGAAATACACTGTGCCTAATTTTTAAAAAATGGGCAATTGAACTAAATAGACACAAACAAGGAAAAACTGCAAGAATTTTCCCTAAAAAAAGGAAAAAGACAAGGATGTCTATTGTCACCGCTTCTTTTCAATATAGTACTTAAAACTCAATCCAGAGCAATAAGGCAAGAGAAGGAAATAAAAAGAGTACAAATAAGAAAAGAAGAACTAAAACTATCCCTACTTGCAGGTGACTCCAGACAATGAAGAAAGTAATTTCATTGGAGCCAGGGAAGTGGTCTAGGGGAAGGAGAGCAGAGGGAGAACCAATGAAAGAATCACTTCCACTGATATTATGCACATATGTGAGAATACCAACATTAATCTCAATATCCTGTATGGGGAAAAGAGGGAGTGCAGAGGGAGCTGGAGAAAAGCCCACCGAGTGTTGTGTGTGTGTCACTACTGCTACAAACTGCACTGTGACGTGAGACTATAATGCACCAATAAAAGTATTGGTTATCATCAAAGATGGTATATTGATCACCATCAAAGATGCAATCAATAAATAATTTTACTATATAAAAAAGAAATACATTGAACCCATATTTTCAAGAGAATTAAAAAAGCACAGAGTATCACTGATAATTGCAGAGGTATAGTTTTCCATGTTAAAATTGGATAGATAATCCCAGTACTTGGGAGGCAGAGACAAGAGGATTGCAGGACTGAGGATAGCCTCAGCAATTAGTGAGACTTTCAGCTGGATGTGATGGTGCATGCTTATAATCCCAGCATTTGGAAGACTGAGACAGGAGGATCATGGTCCATGGATAGCCCCAGCTACTTACTGAGGCACTTTGCAACTCAGTGAGACCCTGTTTCAAAATAAAGAATAAAAAATAGGGTTGGAGGTGCAGCTCAGAGATAGAATGCCCCTGACTTCCATCCCCAAAACTGCAAAAAAAAAAAATGAGACTTTCATCAATCTAGTGAGAACTTGATTCAAAATAAATATAAACATAGGCTGGAGATGTAGCTCTGGGTTAAATCTCTAGAACCACAAAAAATAAAATAAGATAAAACAAAACTGGATGCTTACTTTTGCAGAGGGCAAACATCATCTTAAAGGATCTTAAAGGATCATAGAACTACCAATTAGTAAACAGAGTTGGTAATTCTGAAAAACTGTAGACTTGTAGACAAGAATCACAAGTTCAAAGAATGAACAAGGATGATACAGTTGAAGAGCCTCATATAAACTTAAAAGCAAAGCAGTTTCCACCAATAACTTTGTTGATAAATATATGAGTCCAAGGACTGCTATTTTTATGATGTACATATCACAAAAAACACATTTGTATTACCTTGTTTCCAAAAAATAAATGCATCATCATGACTCTTCACGCTCCTGATAACTCAAACAGTAAAACATCAAAGTGCTACCTACCTGAATTCTGAATTAGGATGTAAGTCCTAATAAAAAATTGGAAATGAGTCATTATTGTAAGCATTGGATTCTCATTAACAAATTTATTATAAATACACACAGGAAAATACTCTATACATGCAGGACTATAACTAAAACTGTTCTTTAGAGAGACTTCCAAAAATTATAATTATTCCTACTATTTTAACCCTCCCATAATTTTTTTTTATCACAAATGGGCTTTTCTACTCTTGTTCTTAACTTTAACCTTTGCTATTTCTAATCCTGTGGACTACTACCCCAAACAAACAATGAACAAACAAACAAGCCTAGGTTTTCCAGGCTTAACATTTTCTGAAAATGAAAGCTGCCTTAGAATTCATTCTTTCCCCCAGAGGCCACTCTGTGATCCCTCTGGGTAGAGAGTGAGAACCATCTGTTTAACTTTAGCCTTGCCTTTGTCGACAGACCCACTCACACACTGGCAAAGAGAGGTCTGTCACTTTGCATTTCATGTAGGACCTCACCCCAGTCTCAAGAGTCCATGACCTTTGTGACTCAGACATTTATGGTTTATTCTCTTCTGTACTCTCTGGATCCGGTATACTGGGGAATGACATAAATGGCCAGTCATCAGCTGGTTCTGAGAAGACTTCCAAGAATAACTGCTGAGGAACTTTTAACACCACTGTGAGTTTTAAAGATCTAGAATGTTGTCCATCAAGTAGTCTAGAATAGAGACTATAAACTGGTGGCCAAATCATTCTACAGGCATGTTTTGCTTGGCCATGCTAGTGTTGTCCTGCAGTGTTTAAAAAATACTTAATTAGTTTCCAACATTTAAATATCGGGAGATTTCATGTAAAAATCCAGATTTCTGGCATCACTTGATTTGGTAGCACAGTCTGCATTCCCGCCTGGCAGTAATCTGCTGTAGTTATGTAAATCACCCCCTCGACATGGGGCAAACCCAGTGCAGCTCCCCATCATCCCTACCACTCCCCACCATGATGGTTTTACTTGTCTCCATAATATGCCTGGCTCTTCAGCCTTTGAAGTTGGGATCTTTACTTTGGAACAATAATGTGCCTAGTCTGGCGCTAAGAACTCTGTGTTTGTGGGAGGGGGAGTAAAAGCATTTGTAAACCTTTCCAGTTATGATCTGACTAGATAAGGAAGCAGTAACAACAATAATATAGCTAACTTATAGACCAATTAGGGTGCTAATTGTGAGATGTCAAACATAGATGCTCCCCTTGTTCTACAACACCACTAGTGCATGGTTCATTCATAGATGTGATGTCCAGGAAGAGCCAGCCCTGCAAGTCTACTCAGGTGGCCAAGTGAAAAGTCCAACAAAGACAACTGTCTAGTTAGGCTACACAGGTGCCTTCAGCATGAAATGTAGAGATTCATCCATGCATCAATCCACTCTTTCTTTCAACAAATATCTAAGTGTTCTGCAGAGGCCATGAAGGCTTATCATTCATATCCATCTTCAAGTGAACCTGCATGGGGAGCCTCATATATCATAGCCCCAGAAGCTGCTCCTTTGAATCCACTGTGGACACAGCTTTCTCAAGATCACTGTTAACCACTTTCTGAGCATGGTGTAGATCCTGGAGACAAGTTATTCTTGTCCAAAATGATATTTCTCTGATAGGCAACTTGTGCAAGGGCTTTCCCTGGCAGCCTAGCCAAGACTTTCTCAGAAATGACTGTGGCCTGACGCTCTTCCTACTCAAACTTTCTTTCTTCTTCATATTCTTTTCCAAGTTTAAGACCTGTGTCATGGTCTGAAATATCTCCCAGGCTATGCCTATTCTCTTTCTCTTCTCTCTCTCTCCTTTATCCTTCATAAGTGTTTCTCTTAATAAATTCCTTACATATCTAATCCCATCTTAGCATCTCCTTCTCAGAGGACTTAGACTGATATAGCTTCCTATTATGTATCAAACACTGTGCTCAAAATGCTGGAGACACCGAAGGGATAAAGGGATAAAGATCCCTGAATTTATAGAACTTGCATGAAAGTGGAAATGGCTCATGAACAAGAGAATAAATAAATACAGTAAAATAGAAGACTGGGCATGGAACTCCCATATGACCCAGATTTACTACTCATGGATATTTTCCCAAAGGAAATAAAATTAAAATATTGTAGTGATTTGTACATACTCATATCTATAGCAGCACAATTCAAAATAGCCAAATTAAGGAACCAGCCTAGGAATTTATTAACAGATGAGTGGATTATGAAACTTTGGTGCATGCATACAATGTAATTTTGTTCAGCCATAAAGAAGAACAAAATGATATCATTTTCAGGAAAAAGTATGGAACTAGAGAATATTAAGCTAAGTGAGATTAGCCATTTTTAGAAAGTCATATGTTTTCTCTCATATATGGAAGCTAGAGAGTTTAGAAAACTAAGGAGACTTCAGATAAATGAGAAGAGAGATGAAATAATGCTGGAAGGGGATTTAGGAAAGGAGGTAGAAGGAGAAAAATGATACTTAATGAAGGAAACAGTTTAATAAGTGCTATGTACATAGATGTAGTTATCAATATCAATCTCATTAACATATACAGGGAGGTCTCGAGAGAGAGAACAGGGTTGGATACAGAGGGAAACACATCAAGTGTTATGTGCATCTATGTTTCTAATAATTTTCCTTTTAAAAATAAGAACAAAGACATATTTTACCCAATATTAAATTTTACTATATTAAAATGAAAATAAATAAAATGCTAGAGAATGACTTGTTATAGATTGCTTGTATTGTCTGGGAGGTCTTTCTTGGGAAAAGTTGCTTAATTTGACACCTAGGTGATCAGAAGAAGGTGGTCAAGTTAAGATCCCAGAAGACAGCCTTCCGGGTACAGGGAAGACAAAGTACAGGGGTTAAGACAGGAACTACTGTGACATAGTCAAGAAAATAAAAGGCCACTGTAGCAGAAGAATAATGAAAAAAGAAATAAAGTAGAATGAGAAAGGATATTAGAGAACTAGGCAGGAGACTAATCATCAAAGACATTTATAGCAGATTAGAGCGATCACCTCTATTTCCAAAGCCAGAGTTCTGTGAAAGCAGGAGAGAACTGTGAAGTCTTAATCTTCTGCTATAGAAAGACAAGATGTCATCATACCACACATGCAAAACTTTTGTGGACCATATCAAGAAACAAAGTACCATACAAAAAAAAATTCAAAGTTTTCAAAATTCAAGATTCCAAACTATAAACTCACACTGTGTGTGTGTGTGTGTGTGTGTGTGTGTGTGTGTGTATGAGAACAGCTAGTTTATAAATAAGCTGAGCATCACTTCTACATACTATCAGGGTTCAGAAAGAAAAAAAGGGCTGAAAACTAGAGTAAGTCCAAAAAAAAGCTTCTTAGAAGAATGAGAAGGTAGCTCGTCAAAATCATGTTTGAGCAAGAGAGCAAAAAGCCAGGCAGTTTCTTTCACTAAAACTGATTGAGTGGATTTCTATCCTAAGAAAATAAGGATCAGTATTACCTATTGCAAAGATGCCATCACACCGCTTGATTCAGTAGGCCTTACAAGGTCACAGGAAGTCCTGAGCATATATTACAACATAATGGAATCTGGAGTGCAATCTTTTTGTCTAGGTTTAGAGAGAAGATGAGCAACTTATTCAAAGGATATTTATTTGCATAACAGCTTCAAGAGTTGTCACCCCAGTGTGTGGCTAAGGCTCTTGATATGGGATTATGCTTCTTGACCAGAGGACGCGGCAGGCTATTGCTCCTGTCTACTCCTGCCTTCCCAAAAACTGGTTTGAGTTCCGAGAGACTTGGTCTTCTCACTTCTCTTCATTCGCTCCAAGGGCAGCACAGTGCAAGATTGACCTGTAGTGGCTCAGCAGGCCTCTCTCCAGTGACCAGGCAGCCATACACACTAGGAAGGCTTCTTGAAATACTATTACATTATCTAAAGACTGGAAAGGATGCTGGGAAAGCTCACTTAGCTGTGGGAAAAAAGATGATAGGCTTGTCTGGTGTCTGAGCACTGTCTAGGAAGCTCAAATTCTCTAAATAGGGCCCCAGATGTCATCATTCAGCTTTTACAAGGCTGGGTGAACAAACTGGGGAGCAACGGCCTGACCACTGAAGAATCCAACCCATGAGGGTGATAATTATTTGAAATGCAAGTCTGATTTTTAACTTTGCTTTATAATGTTTTAACTTATTGATATATGCTAAACTTTCAGAGAATTACATGTATCACAAGTGTATGTACCATAAGTTTACAGATCAGCAAATTTATAAAGTGAATATAACCACTTAGCCATACTAGATCAAAAGCCAGAACACCCCCAGTACCCTACAAGTTCCTCTCTCTCCCTCCCTCTCCTCTCTCTCTCTCTCTCTCTCTCTCTCTCTCTCTCTCTCTCTCTCTCTCTCCCTCCCTCCCTCATTCTGGATTCTAACATGCATAGGTTAATTTTGTCTTATATCTTATTTAATCAGAATCATACTATATATACTCCTGATCTGAAGAAAAAAGTTTTTAGCATTTAATCATTGAATATGATATATCATGGAAGGTTTTAATAGATGTTCTTTATCAAATTAAGGGAATTCCGCCAGGCATGGTGGTGCATGCTTGTTAATCCCCACGCTTGGGAGGCTGAGACAGGAGGATCATGCAGGTTCGAAGCCAGCTTCAGCTGGCTTAAGAGACCCTGTTTCCAAATAAAATATAAAATAGGTCTGGGAGTGTAGCCTGGAGGTAGAAAGCCCCTGGGTTCCATTCCTAGTACCACAAAAATAAATTAAAAGAATTCCCATCATTCTAGATTGCTATAAAGTTTTATCATGGATAAATGTTGATTTTTTAAAAAATATTAGCAAGAGGATTAAATCCGGGGTATTCTACCACTGAGATATACCCCCAGCTCTTTTTATTTTGATACAAGGTCTCACCATAATGCCAAGGCTGGCCTCAAATCTATTATCTTTTTGTCTCAGCCTCCCAAGTACTGGCATTAGAGATAACCACTATAGCCACCATAGAATGTACAGT